>NC_092156.1:35814288-36146788 GCF_045791955.1 Oncorhynchus clarkii lewisi
GGAGTGGGAGAGAAAGAGAGAGGATGGATAGACAGAGAGAAAGAGATGGAGAAAGAGAGGAGAGGAGGTCATGGTATGGACAGAGCAGGTAGGTTAGAGGGTCTGAATTCGAGAGGTGAACAGAGAGCTGATTGGCTGAACGAGGGGACAGCTGATTGGCTGAACGAGGAGCAGGGCTGTCAATCAATGGGAAGTCCAGAGTTTACTGACCCATCTGAGCCTTTATGTAACCAAGCTAATCATGCATGTTTCTCACTATTCCCCAATCATTTAAATTGTGTGTATGTGTGGCAGTTATATATGTCTGTGGTGGAAGTGTATTTGCGTGTGTGTGTGAGTGGGAGAGATTGCGTTGCTAAGATTGCATGCCACTCCAGCCAGATTCCGGATTTGTATGGCAGATGTGGTGTGTTTCAGAGCTATGTCATATTGCACACAGAGAGAATACTAGATTGCTGTGCTGTTATTATGATTAGGTCATTGTCTCCTTTGTTGATTGGGGTGGTCCTTAAACAATGCTGTCCTGGAGTGCAGTGATATCCAATCCTGGTCCCGCATGGGGATAAAAAAGGGTACACATTTTTGTCCCAGGCCATTCTTACACACCTGATTCAGCTAATAAGGGGCTAGATGATTAGTAGGTGTGTTAGTGCTGGGCTAGAAACACTAGTGGGTATTTTGTGCTGTGTAATGTATTTAACTGCATTGCACTGAGCACTGTATTGTGTATAATGTGTACTGTGCTGAGTACAATACTGTATATATTATACTGTGCTTCTGTGTACAATAATGTATATTGTATACTGTACTGCTGTGTACAATACTGTATATTATATATATATATATTTTTAATTTAACCTTTATTTAACTAGGCAGGTCAGTTAAGAACAAATTCTTATTTTCAATGACGGCCTAGGAACAGTGGAACAGCCACTGGTTGAAAGCAGACTGAACCAGGTTTTCCTCTAGGGTTTTGCCTGTGCTTAGCTGTATTCTGTTTCTTTTTATCCTGTTATTTAACTGTGATGTGTGGTGTTATTTAACTGTGATGTGTGGTGTAATTTAACTGTGATGTGTGGTGTTATTTAACTGTGATGTGTGGTGTTATTTAACTGTGATGTGTGGTGTTATTTAACTGTGATGTGTGGTGTTATTTAACTGTGATGCGTGGTGTTATTTAACTGTGATGTGTGGTGTTATTTAACTGTGCTGTGTGGTGTTATTTAACTGTGATGTGTGGTGTTATTTATATTTAACTGTGATGTGTGGTGTTATTTATATTTAACTGTGATGTGTGGTGTTATTTATATTTAACTGTGATGTGTGGTGTTATTTAACTGTGATGTGTGGTGTTATTTGTATTTAACTGTGATGTGTGGTGTTATTTAACTGTGATGTGTGGTGTTATTTATATTTAACTGTGATGTGTGGTGTTATTTATATTTAACTGTGATGTGTGGTGTTATTTATATTTAACTGTAATGTATGGTGTTATTTATATTTAACTGTGATGTGTGGTGTTATTTAACTGTGATGTGTGGTGTTATTTAACTGTAATGTGTGGTGTTATTTATATTTAACTGTGCTGTGTGGTGTTATTTAACTGTGATGTGTGGTGTTATTTAACTGTGAAGTGTTGTGTTATTTAACTGTGATGTGTGGTGTTATTTAACTGTGATGTGTGGTGTTATTTAACTGTGATGTGTGGTGTTATTTAACTGTGATGTGTGGTGTTATTTAACTGTGATGCGTGGTGTTATTTAACTGTGATGTGTGGTGTTATTTAACTGTGCTGTGTGGTGTTATTTAACTGTGATGTGTGGTGTTATTTATATTTAACTGTGATGTGTGGTGTTATTTATATTTAACTGTGATGTGTGGTGTTATTTATATTTAACTGTGATGTGTGGTGTTATTTAACTGTGATGTGTGGTGTTATTTGTATTTAACTGTGATGTGTGGTGTTATTTAACTGTGATGTGTGGTGTTATTTATATTTAACTGTGATGTGTGGTGTTATTTATATTTAACTGTGATGTGTGGTGTTATTTATATTTAACTGTAATGTATGGTGTTATTTATATTTAACTGTGATGTGTGGTGTTATTTAACTGTGATGTGTGGTGTTATTTAACTGTAATGTGTGGTGTTATTTATATTTAACTGTGCTGTGTGGTGTTATTTAACTGTGATGTGTGGTGTTATTTAACTGTGAAGTGTTGTGTTATTTAACTGTGATGTGTGGTGTTATTTAACTGTGATGTGTGGTGTTATTTAACTGTGATGTGTGGTGTTATTTAACTGTGATGTGTGGTGTTATTTAACTGTGATGTGTGGTGTTATTTATATTTAACTGTGATGTGTGGTGTTATTTATATTTAACTGTAATGTATGGTGTTATTTATATTTAACTGTGATGTGTGGTGTTATTTAACTGTGATGTGTGGTGTTATTTAACTGTAATGTGTGGTGTTATTTATATTTAACTGTGCTGTGTGGTGTTATTTAACTGTGATGTGTGGTGTTATTTATATTTAACTGTGGTGTGTGGTGTTATTTAACTGTGATGTGTGGTGTTATTTAACTGTGATGTGTGGTGTTATTTAACTGTAATGTGTGGTGTTATTTATATTTAACTGTGCTGTGTGGTGTTATTTAACTGTGATGTGTGGTGTTATTTAACTGTGATGTGTGGTGTTATTTAACTGTAATGTGTGGTGTTATTTATATTTAACTGTGCTGTGTGGTGTTATTTAACTGTGGTGTGTGGTGTTATTTAACTGTGATGTGTGGTGTTATTTAACTGTGATGTGTGGTGTTATTTAACTGTGATGTGTGGTGTTATTTAACTGTGATGTGTGGTGTTATTTAACTGTGATGTGTGGTGTTATTTATATTTAACTGTGATGTGTGGTGTTATTTATATTTAACTGTGATGTGTGGTGTTATTTAACTGTGATGTGTGGTGTTATTTATATCTAACTGTGATGTGTGGTGTTATTTATATTTAACTGTGATGTGTGGTGTTATTTAACTGTGATGTGTGGTGTTATTTATATTTAACTGTGATGTGTGGTGTTATTTAACTGTGATGTGTGGTGTTATTTAACTGTGATGTGTGGTGTTATTTAACTGTGATGTGTGGTGTTATTTATATTTAACTGTGATGTGTGGTGTTATTTAACTGTGGTGTGTGGTGTTATTTAACTGTGATGTGTGGTGTTATTTAACTCTGATGTGTGGTGTTATTTAACTGTGATGTGTGGTGTTATTTATATTTAACTGTGATGCTTTGTTTTATTTATATTTAACTGTGATGTGTGGTGTTATTTAACTGTGATGTGTGGTGTTATTTAACTGTGATGTGTGGTGTTATTTAACTGTAATGTGTGGTGTTATTTAACTGTGATGTGTGGTGTTATTTAACTGTGGTGTGTGGTGATATTTAACTGTGATGTGTGGTGTTATTTAACTGTGATGTGTGGTGTTATTTATATTTAACTGTGATGTGTGGTGTTATTTAACTGTGATGTGTGGTGTTATTTATATTTAACTGTGATGTGTGGTGTTATTTATATTTAACTGTGATGTGTGGTGTTATTTAACTGTGATGTGTGGTGTTATTTATATTTAACTGTGATGTGTGGTGTTATTTATATTTAACTGTAATGTATGGTGTTATTTATATTTAACTGTGATGTGTGGTGTTATTTAACTGTGATGTGTGGTGTTATTTAACTGTAATGTGTGGTGTTATTTATATTTAACTGTGCTGTGTGGTGTTATTTAACTGTGATGTGTGGTGTTATTTAACTGTGAAGTGTTGTGTTATTTAACTGTGATGTGTGGTGTTATTTAACTGTGATGTGTGGTGTTATTTAACTGTGATGTGTGGTGTTATTTAACTGTGATGCGTGGTGTTAATTAACTGTGATGTGTGGTGTTATTTATATTTAACTGTGATGTGTGGTGTTATTTATATTTAACTGTAATGTATGGTGTTATTTATATTTAACTGTGATGTGTGGTGTTATTTAACTGTGATGTGTGGTGTTATTTAACTGTAATGTGTGGTGTTATTTATATTTAACTGTGCTGTGTGGTGTTATTTAACTGTAATGTGTGGTGTTATTTATATTTAACTGTGGTGTGTGGTGTTATTTAACTGTGATGTGTGGTGTTATTTAACTGTGATGCGTGGTGTTATTTAACTGTAATGTGTGGTGTTATTTATATTTAACTGTGCTGTGTGGTGTTATTTAACTGTGATGTGTGGTGTTATTTAACTGTGATGTGTGGTGTTATTTAACTGTAATGTGTGGTGTTATTTATATTTAACTGTGCTGTGTGGTGTTATTTAACTGTGGTGTGTGGTGTTATTTAACTGTGCTGTGTGGTGTTATTTAACTGTGGTGTGTCGTGTTATTTAACTGTGATGTGTGGTGTTATTTAACTGTGATGTGTGGTGTTATTTAACTGTGAGGCGTGGTGTTATTTAACTGTGATGTGTGGTGTTATTTAACTGTGATGTGTGGTGTTATTTATATTTAACTGTGATGCGTGGTGTTATTTATATTTAACTGTGATGTGTGGTGTTATTTAACTGTGATGTGTGGTGTTATTTAACTGTGATGTGTGGTGTTATTTAACTGTAATGTGTGGTGTTATTTAACTGTGATGTGTGGTGTTATTTAACTGTGGTGTGTGGTGATATTTAACTGTGATGTGTGGTGTTATTTAACTGTGATGTGTGGTGTTATTTATATTTAACTGTGATGTGTGGTGTTATTTAACTGTGATGTGTGGTGTTATTTATATTTAACTGTGATGTGTGGTGTTATTTATATTTAACTGTGATGTGTGGTGTTATTTAACTGTGATGTGTGGTGTTATTTATATTTAACTGTGATGTGTGGTGTTATTTATATTTAACTGTAATGTATGGTGTTATTTATATTTAACTGTGATGTGTGGTGTTATTTAACTGTGATGTGTGGTGTTATTTAACTGTAATGTGTGGTGTTATTTATATTTAACTGTGCTGTGTGGTGTTATTTAACTGTGATGTGTGGTGTTATTTAACTGTGAAGTGTTGTGTTATTTAACTGTGATGTGTGGTGTTATTTAACTGTGATGTGTGGTGTTATTTAACTGTGATGTGTGGTGTTATTTAACTGTGATGCGTGGTGTTAATTAACTGTGATGTGTGGTGTTATTTATATTTAACTGTGATGTGTGGTGTTATTTATATTTAACTGTAATGTATGGTGTTATTTATATTTAACTGTGATGTGTGGTGTTATTTAACTGTGATGTGTGGTGTTATTTAACTGTAATGTGTGGTGTTATTTATATTTAACTGTGCTGTGTGGTGTTATTTAACTGTAATGTGTGGTGTTATTTATATTTAACTGTGGTGTGTGGTGTTATTTAACTGTGATGTGTGGTGTTATTTAACTGTGATGTGTGGTGTTATTTATATTTAACTGTGATGTGTGGTGTTATTTATATTTAACTGTAATGTATGGTGTTATTTATATTTAACTGTGATGTGTGGTGTTATTTAACTGTGATGTGTGGTGTTATTTAACTGTAATGTGTGGTGTTATTTATATTTAACTGTGCTGTGTGGTGTTATTTAACTGTGATGTGTGGTGTTATTTATATTTAACTGTGGTGTGTGGTGTTATTTAACTGTGATGTGTGGTGTTATTTAACTGTGATGTGTGGTGTTATTTAACTGTAATGTGTGGTGTTATTTATATTTAACTGTGCTGTGTGGCGTTATTTAACTGTGATGTGTGGTGTTATTTAACTGTGATGTGTGGTGTTATTTAACTGTAATGTGTGGTGTTATTTATATTTAACTGTGCTGTGTGGTGTTATTTAACTGTGGTGTGTGGTGTTATTTAACTGTGATGTGTGGTGTTATTTAACTGTGATGTGTGGTGTTATTTAACTGTGATGTGTGGTGTTATTTAACTGTGATGTGTGGTGTTATTTAACTGTGATGTGTGGTGTTATTTATATTTAACTGTGATGTGTGGTGTTATTTATATTTAACTGTGATGTGTGGTGTTATTTAACTGTGATGTGTGGTGTTATTTATATCTAACTGTGATGTGTGGTGTTATTTATATTTAACTGTGATGTGTGGTGTTATTTAACTGTGATGTGTGGTGTTATTTATATTTAACTGTGATGTGTGGTGTTATTTAACTGTGATGTGTGGTGTTATTTAACTGTGATGTGTGGTGTTATTTAACTGTGATGTGTGGTGTTATTTATATTTAACTGTGATGTGTGGTGTTATTTAACTGTGGTGTGTGGTGTTATTTAACTGTGATGTGTGGTGTTATTTAACTCTGATGTGTGGTGTTATTTAACTGTGATGTGTGGTGTTATTTATATTTAACTGTGATGCGTGGTGTTATTTATATTTAACTGTGATGTGTGGTGTTATTTAACTGTGATGTGTGGTGTTATTTAACTGTGATGTGTGGTGTTATTTAATTGTAATGTGTGGTGTTATTTAACTGTGATGTGTGGTGTTATTTAACTGTGGTGTGTGGTGATATTTAACTGTGATGTGTGGTGTTATTTAACTGTGATGTGTGGTGTTATTTATATTTAACTGTGATGTGTGGTGTTATTTAACTGTGATGTGTGGTGTTATTTATATTTAACTGTGATGTGTGGTGTTATTTATATTTAACTGTGATGTGTGGTGTTATTTAACTGTGATGTGTGGTGTTATTTATATTTAACTGTGATGTGTGGTGTTATTTATATTTAACTGTAATGTATGGTGTTATTTATATTTAACTGTGATGTGTGGTGTTATTTAACTGTGATGTGTGGTGTTATTTAACTGTAATGTGTGGTGTTATTTATATTTAACTGTGCTGTGTGGTGTTATTTAACTGTGATGTGTGGTGTTATTTAACTGTGAAGTGTTGTGTTATTTAACTGTGATGTGTGGTGTTATTTAACTGTGATGTGTGGTGTTATTTAACTGTGATGTGTGGTGTTATTTAACTGTGATGCGTGGTGTTAATTAACTGTGATGTGTGGTGTTATTTATATTTAACTGTGATGTGTGGTGTTATTTATATTTAACTGTAATGTATGGTGTTATTTATATTTAACTGTGATGTGTGGTGTTATTTAACTGTGATGTGTGGTGTTATTTAACTGTAATGTGTGGTGTTATTTATATTTAACTGTGCTGTGTGGTGTTATTTAACTGTAATGTGTGGTGTTATTTATATTTAACTGTGGTGTGTGGTGTTATTTAACTGTGATGTGTGGTGTTATTTAACTGTGATGCGTGGTGTTATTTAACTGTAATGTGTGGTGTTATTTATATTTAACTGTGCTGTGTGGTGTTATTTAACTGTGATGTGTGGTGTTATTTAACTGTGATGTGTGGTGTTATTTAACTGTAATGTGTGGTGTTATTTATATTTAACTGTGCTGTGTGGTGTTATTTAACTGTGGTGTGTGGTGTTATTTAACTGTGCTGTGTGGTGTTATTTAACTGTGGTGTGTCGTGTTATTTAACTGTGATGTGTGGTGTTATTTAACTGTGATGTGTGGTGTTATTTAACTGTGAGGCGTGGTGTTATTTAACTGTGATGTGTGGTGTTATTTAACTGTGATGTGTGGTGTTATTTATATTTAACTGTGATGCGTGGTGTTATTTATATTTAACTGTGATGTGTGGTGTTATTTAACTGTGATGTGTGGTGTTATTTAACTGTGATGTGTGGTGTTATTTAACTGTAATGTGTGGTGTTATTTAACTGTGATGTGTGGTGTTATTTAACTGTGGTGTGTGGTGATATTTAACTGTGATGTGTGGTGTTATTTAACTGTGATGTGTGGTGTTATTTATATTTAACTGTGATGTGTGGTGTTATTTAACTGTGATGTGTGGTGTTATTTATATTTAACTGTGATGTGTGGTGTTATTTATATTTAACTGTGATGTGTGGTGTTATTTATATTTAACTGTAATGTATGGTGTTATTTATATTTAACTGTGATGTGTGGTGTTATTTAACTGTGATGTGTGGTGTTATTTAACTGTAATGTGTGGTGTTATTTATATTTAACTGTGCTGTGTGGTGTTATTTAACTGTGATGTGTGGTGTTATTTAACTGTGAAGTGTTGTGTTATTTAACTGTGATGTGTGGTGTTATTTAACTGTGATGTGTGGTGTTATTTAACTGTGATGTGTGGTGTTATTTAACTGTGATGCGTGGTGTTAATTAACTGTGATGTGTGGTGTTATTTATATTTAACTGTGATGTGTGGTGTTATTTATATTTAACTGTAATGTATGGTGTTATTTATATTTAACTGTGATGTGTGGTGTTATTTAACTGTGATGTGTGGTGTTATTTAACTGTAATGTGTGGTGTTATTTATATTTAACTGTGCTGTGTGGTGTTATTTAACTGTAATGTGTGGTGTTATTTATATTTAACTGTGGTGTGTGGTGTTATTTAACTGTGATGTGTGGTGTTATTTAACTGTGATGCGTGGTGTTATTTAACTGTAATGTGTGGTGTTATTTATATTTAACTGTGCTGTGTGGTGTTATTTAACTGTGATGTGTGGTGTTATTTAACTGTGATGTGTGGTGTTATTTAACTGTAATGTGTGGTGTTATTTATATTTAACTGTGCTGTGTGGTGTTATTTAACTGTGGTGTGTGGTGTTATTTAACTGTGCTGTGTGGTGTTATTTAACTGTGGTGTGTCGTGTTATTTAACTGTGATGTGTGGTGTTATTTAACTGTGATGTGTGGTGTTATTTAACTGTGAGGCGTGGTGTTATTTAACTGTGCTGTGTGGTGTTATTTAACGGTGATGTGTGGTGTTATTTAACTGTGATGTGTGGTGTTATTTAACTGTGATGTGTGGTGTTATTTAACTGTGAAGTGTTGTGTTATTTAACTGTGATGTGTGGTGTTATTTAACTGTGATGTGTGGTGTTATTTAACTGTGATGTGTGGTGTTATTTATATTTAACTGTGATGTGTGGTGTTATTTATATTTAACTGTGATGTGTGGTGTTATTTAACTGTGATGTGTGGTGTTATTTATATCTAACTGTGATGTGTGGTGTTATTTATATTTAACTGTGATGTGTGGTATTATTTAACTGTGATGTGTGGTGTTATTTATATTTAACTGTGATGTGTGGTGTTATTTAACTGTGATGTGTGGTGTTATTTAACTGTGATGTGTGGTGTTATTTAACTGTGATGTGTGGTGTTATTTATATTTAACTGCGATGTGTGGTGTTATTTAACTGTGGTGTGTGGTGTTATTTAACTGTGATGTGTGGTGTTATTTAACTGTGATGTGTGGTGTTATTTAACTGTGATGTGTGGTGTTATTTATATTTAACTGTGATGTGTGGTGTTATTTATATTTAACTGTGATGTGTGGTGTTATTTAACTGTGATGTGTGGTGTTATTTAACTGTGATGTGTGGTGTTATTTAACTGTAATGTGTGGTGTTATTTAACTGTGATGTGTGGTGTTATTTAACTGTGGTGTGTGGTGTTATTTAACTGTGATGTGTGGTGTTATTTAACTGTGATGTGTGGTGTTATTTATATTTAACTGTGATGTGTGGTGTTATTTAACTGTGATGTGTGGTGTTATTTATATTTAACTGTGATGTGTGGTGTTATTTATATTTAACTGTGATGTGTGGTGTTATTTAACTGTGATGTGTGGTGTTATTTATATTTAACTGTGATGTGTGGTGTTATTTATATTTAACTGTAATGTATGGTGTTATTTATATTTAACTGTGATGTGTGGTGTTATTTAACTGTAATGTGTGGTGTTATTTATATTTAACTGTGCTGTGTGGTGTTATTTAACTGTGATGTGTGGTGTTATTTAACTGTGAAGTGTTGTGTTATTTAACTGTGATGTGTGGTGTTATTTAACTGTGATGTGTGGTGTTATTTAACTGTGATGTGTGGTGTTATTTAACTGTGATGTGTGGTGTTATTTATATTTAACTGTGATGTGTGGTGTTATTTATATTTAACTGTAATGTATGGTGTTATTTATATTTAACTGTGATGTGTGGTGTTATTTAACTGTGATGTGTGGTGTTATTTAACTGTAATGTGTGGTGTTATTTATATTTAACTGTGCTGTGTGGTGTTATTTAACTGTGATGTGTGGTGTTATTTATATTTAACTGTGGTGTGTGGTGTTATTTAACTGTGATGTGTGGTGTTATTTAACTGTGATGTGTGGTGTTATTTAACTGTAATGTGTGGTGTTATTTATATTTAACTGTGCTATGTGGTGTTATTTAACTGTGATGTGTGGTGTTATTTAACTGTGATGTGTGGTGTTATTTAACTGTAATGTGTGGTGTTATTTATATTTAACTGTGCTGTGTGGTGTTATTTAACTGTGGTGTGTGGTGTTATTTAACTGTGATGTGTGGTGTTATTTAACTGTGATGTGTGGTGTTATTTAACTGTGAGGCGTGGTGTTATTTAACTGTGCTGTGTGGTGTTATTTAACTGTGATGTGTGGTGTTATTTAACTGTGATGTGTGGTGTTATTTAACGGTGATGTGTGGTGTTATTTAACTGTGATGTGTGGTGTTATTTAACTGTGATGTGTGGTGTTATTTAACTGTGAAGTGTTGTGTTATTTAACTGTGATGTGTGGTGTTATTTAACTGTGATGTGTGGTGTTATTTATATCTAACTGTGATGTGTGGTGTTATTTATATTTAACTGTGATGTGTGGTGTTATTTAACTGTGATGTGTGGTGTTATTTATATTTAACTGTGATGTGTGGTGTTATTTAACTGTGATGTGTGGTGTTATTTAACTGTGATGTGTGGTGTTATTTAACTGTGATGTGTGGTGTTATTTATATTTAACTGTGATGTGTGGTGTTATTTAACTGTGGTGTGTGGTGTTATTTAACTGTGATGTGTGGTGTTATTTAACTGTGATGTGTGGTGTTATTTAACTGTGATGTGTGGTGTTATTTATATTTAACTGTGATGCGTGGTGTTATTTATATTTAACTGTGATGTGTGGTGTTATTTAACTGTGATGTGTGGTGTTATTTAACTGTGATGTGTGGTGTTATCAAACTGTAATGTGTGGTGTTATTTAACTGTGATGTGTGGTGTTATTTAACTGTGGTGTGTGGTGTTATTTAACTGTGATGTGTGGTGTTATTTAACTGTGATGTGTGGTGTTATTTATATTTAACTGTGATGTGTGGTGTTATTTAACTGTGATGTGTGGTGTTATTTAACTGTGATGTGTGGTGTTATTTATATTTAACTGTGATGTGTGGTGTTATTTATATTTAACTGTAATGTATGGTGTTATTTATATTTAACTGTGATGTGTGGTGTTATTTAACTGTGATGTGTGGTGTTATTTAACTGTAATGTGTGGTGTTATTTATATTTAACTGTGCTGTGTGGTGTTATTTAACTGTGATGTGTGGTGTTATTTAACTGTGAAGTGTTGTGTTATTTAACTGTGATGTGTGGTGTTATTTAACTGTGATGTGTGGTATTATTTAACTGTGATGTGTGGTGTTATTTAACTGTGATGTGTGGTGTTAATTAACTGTGATGTGTGGTGTTATTTATATTTAACTGTGATGTGTGGTGTTATTTATATTTAACTGTAATGTATGGTGTTATTTATATTTAACTGTGATGTGTGGTGTTATTTAACTGTGATGTGTGGTGTTATTTAACTGTAATGTGTGGTGTTATTTATATTTAACTGTGCTGTGTGGTGTTATTTAACTGTGATGTGTGGTGTTATTTAACTGTGATGTGTGGTGTTATTTAACTGTGATGTGTGGTGTTATTTATATTTAACTGTGATGTGTGGTGTTATTTATATTTAACTGTGATGTGTGGTGTTATTTAACTGTGATATGTGGTGTTATTTAACTGTGATGTGTGGTGTTATTTAACTGTGATGTGTGGTGTTATTTAACTGTGATGTGTGGTGTTATTTAACTGTAATGTGTGGTGTTATTTAACTTTGATGTGTGGTGTTATTTAACTGTGGTGTGTGGTGTTATTTAACTGTGATGTGTGGTGTTATTTAACTGTGATGTGTGGTGTTATTTAACTGTGATGTGTGGTGTTATTTAACTGTGATGTGTGGTGTTATTTATATTTAACTGTGATGTGTGGTGTTATTTATATTTAACTGTGATGTGTGGTGTTATTTAACTGTGATGTGTGGTGTTATTTAACTGTGCTGTGTGGTGTTATTTAACTGTGATGTGTGGTGTTATTTAACTGTGATGTGTGGTGTTATTTAACTGTGATGTGCGGTGTTATTTAACTGTGATGTGTGGTGTTATCTAACTGTGGTGTGTGGTGTTATTTAACTGTGATGTGTGGTGCTATTTAACTGTGATGTGTGGTGTTATTTAACTGTGATGTGTGGTGTTATTTAACTGTGATGTGTGGTGTTATTTAACTGTGATGTGTGGTGTTATTTATATTTAACTGTGATGTGTGGTGTTATTTAACTGTAATGTGTGGTGTTATTTATAGTTAACTGTGATGTGTAGTGTTATTTAACTGTGATGTGTGGTGTTATTTAACTGTGAAGTGTTGTGTTATTTAACTGTGATGTGTGGTGTTATTTAACTGTGATGTGTGGTGTTATTTAACTGTGATGTGTGGTGTTATTTAACTGTGATGTGTGGTGTTATTTATATTTAACTGTGATGTGTGGTGTTATTTAACTGTGATGTGTGGTGTTATTTAACTGTGATATGTGGTGTTATTTAACTGTGATGTGTGGTGTTATTTAACTGTGATGTGTGGTGTTATTTAACTGTGATGTGTGGTGTTATTTAACTGTGATGTGTGGTGTTATTTAACTTTGATGTGTGGTGTTATTTAACTGTGATGTGTGGTGTTATTTAACTGTGGTGTGTGGTGTTATTTAACTGTGATGTGTGGTGTTATTTAACTGTGATGTGTGGTGTTATTTATATTTAACTGTGATGTGTGGTGTTATTTAACTGTAATGTGTGGTGTTATTTATAGTTAACTGTGATGTGTAGTGTTATTTAACTGTGATGTGTGGTGTTATTTAACTGTGAAGTGTTGTGTTATTTAACTGTGATGTGTGGTGTTATTTAACTGTGATGTGTGGTGTTATTTAACTGTGATGTGTGGTGTTATTTAACTGTGATGTGTGGTGTTATTTATATTTAACTGTGATGTGTGGTGTTATTTAACTGTGATGTGTGGTGTTATTTAACTGTGATATGTGGTGTTATTTAACTGTGATGTGTGGTGTTATTTAACTGTGATGTGTGGTGTTATTTAACTGTGATGTGTGGTGTTATTTAACTGTGATGTGTGGTGTTATTTAACTTTGATGTGTGGTGTTATTTAACTGTGGTGTGTGGTGTTATTTAACTGTGATGTGTGGTGTTATTTAACTGTGATGTGTGGTGTTATTTAACTGTGGTGTGTGGTGTTATTTAACTGTGATGTGTGGTGTTATTTAACTGTGATGTGTGGTGTTATTTATATTTAACTGTGATGTGTGGTGTTATTTAACTGTAATGTGTGGTGTTATTTATAGTTAACTGTGATGTGTAGTGTTATTTAACTGTGATGTGTGGTGTTATTTAACTGTGAAGTGTTGTGTTATTTAACTGTGATGTGTGGTGTTATTTAACTGTGATGTGTGGTGTTATTTAACTGTGATGTGTGGTGTTATTTAACTGTGATGTGTGGTGTTATTTATATTTAACTGTGATGTGTGGTGTTATTTAACTGTGATGTGTGGTGTTATTTAACTGTGATATGTGGTGTTATTTAACTGTGATGTGTGGTGTTATTTAACTGTGATGTGTGGTGTTATTTAACTGTGATGTGTGGTGTTATTTAACTGTGATGTGTGGTGTTATTTAACTTTGATGTGTGGTGTTATTTAACTGTGGTGTGTGGTGTTATTTAACTGTGATGTGTGGTGTTATTTAACTGTGATGTGTGGTGTTATTTAACTGTGATGTGTGGTGTTATTTAACTGTGATGTGTGGTGTTATTTATATTTAACTGTGATGTGTGGTGTTATTTAACTGTGATGTGTGGTGTTATTTAACTGTGATGTGTGGTGTTATTTAACTGTGCTGTGTGGTGTTATTTAACTGTGATGTGTGGTGTTATTTAACTGTGATGTGTGGTGTTATTTAACTGTGCTGTGTGGTGTTATTTAACTGTGATGTGTGGTGTTATTTAACTGTGATGTTTGGTGTTATTTAACTGTGATGTGTGGTGTTATTTAACTGTGATGTGTGGTGTTATTTAACTGTGGTGTGTGGTGTTATTTAACTGTGATGTCTGGTGTTATTTAACTGTGATGTGTGGTGTTATTTAACTGTGATGTGTGGTGTTATTTAACTGTGATGTGTGGTGTTATTTAACTTTGATGTGTGGTGTTATTTAACTGTGGTGTGTGGTGTTATTTAACTGTGATGTGTGGTGTTATTTAACTGTGATGTGTGGTGTTATTTAACTGTGATGTGTGGTGTTATTTAACTGTGCTGTGTGGTGTTATTTAACTGTGATGTGTGGTGTTATTTATATTTAACTGTGGTGTGTGGTGTTATTTAACTGTGATGTGTGGTGTTATTTAACTGTGATGTGTGGTGTTATTTAACTGTAATGTGTGGTGTTATTTATATTTAACTGTGCTGTGTGGTGTTATTTAACTGTGATGTGTGGTGTTATTTAACTGTGATGTGTGGTGTTATTTAACTGTAATGTGTGGTGTTATTTATATTTAACTGTGCTGTGTGGTGTTATTTAACTGTGGTGTGTGGTGTTATTTAACTGTGATGTGTGGTGTTATTTAACTGTGATGTGTGGTGTTATTTAACTGTGAGGCGTGGTGTTATTTAACTGTGCTGTGTGGTGTTATTTAACTGTGATGTGTGGTGTTATTTAACTGTGATGTGTGGTGTTATTTAACTGTGATGTGTGGTGTTATTTAACTGTGATGTGTGGTGTTATTTAACTGTGGTGTGTGGTGTTATTTAACTGTGATGTGTGGTGTTATTTAACTGTGATGTGTGGTGTTATTTATATTTAACTGTGATGTGTGGTGTTATTTAACTGTAATGTGTGGTGTTATTTATAGTTAACTGTGATGTGTAGTGTTATTTAACTGTGATGTGTGGTGTTATTTAACTGTGAAGTGTTGTGTTATTTAACTGTGGTGTGTGGTGTTATTTAACTGTGATGTGTGGTGTTATTTAACTGTGATGTGTGGTGTTATTTATATTTAACTGTGATGTGTGGTGTTATTTAACTGTAATGTGTGGTGTTATTTATAGTTAACTGTGATGTGTAGTGTTATTTAACTGTGATGTGTGGTGTTATTTAACTGTGAAGTGTTGTGTTATTTAACTGTGATGTGTGGTGTTATTTAACTGTGATGTGTGGTGTTATTTAACTGTGATGTGTGGTGTTATTTAACTGTGATGTGTGGTGTTATTTATATTTAACTGTGATGTGTGGTGTTATTTAACTGTGATGTGTGGTGTTATTTAACTGTGATATGTGGTGTTATTTAACTGTGATGTGTGGTGTTATTTAACTGTGATGTGTGGTGTTATTTAACTGTGATGTGTGGTGTTATTTAACTGTGATGTGTGGTGTTATTTAACTTTGATGTGTGGTGTTATTTAACTGTGGTGTGTGGTGTTATTTAACTGTGATGTGTGGTGTTATTTAACTGTGATGTGTGGTGTTATTTAACTGTGGTGTGTGGTGTTATTTAACTGTGATGTGTGGTGTTATTTAACTGTGATGTGTGGTGTTATTTATATTTAACTGTGATGTGTGGTGTTATTTAACTGTAATGTGTGGTGTTATTTATAGTTAACTGTGATGTGTAGTGTTATTTAACTGTGATGTGTGGTGTTATTTAACTGTGAAGTGTTGTGTTATTTAACTGTGATGTGTGGTGTTATTTAACTGTGATGTGTGGTGTTATTTAACTGTGATGTGTGGTGTTATTTAACTGTGATGTGTGGTGTTATTTATATTTAACTGTGATGTGTGGTGTTATTTAACTGTGATGTGTGGTGTTATTTAACTGTGATATGTGGTGTTATTTAACTGTGATGTGTGGTGTTATTTAACTGTGATGTGTGGTGTTATTTAACTGTGATGTGTGGTGTTATTTAACTGTGATGTGTGGTGTTATTTAACTTTGATGTGTGGTGTTATTTAACTGTGGTGTGTGGTGTTATTTAACTGTGATGTGTGGTGTTATTTAACTGTGATGTGTGGTGTTATTTAACTGTGATGTGTGGTGTTATTTAACTGTGATGTGTGGTGTTATTTATATTTAACTGTGATGTGTGGTGTTATTTAACTGTGATGTGTGGTGTTATTTAACTGTGATGTGTGGTGTTATTTAACTGTGCTGTGTGGTGTTATTTAACTGTGATGTGTGGTGTTATTTAACTGTGATGTGTGGTGTTATTTAACTGTGCTGTGTGGTGTTATTTAACTGTGATGTGTGGTGTTATTTAACTGTGATGTTTGGTGTTATTTAACTGTGATGTGTGGTGTTATTTAACTGTGATGTGTGGTGTTATTTAACTGTGGTGTGTGGTGTTATTTAACTGTGATGTCTGGTGTTATTTAACTGTGATGTGTGGTGTTATTTAACTGTGATGTGTGGTGTTATTTAACTGTGATGTGTGGTGTTATTTAACTTTGATGTGTGGTGTTATTTAACTGTGGTGTGTGGTGTTATTTAACTGTGATGTGTGGTGTTATTTAACTGTGATGTGTGGTGTTATTTAACTGTGATGTGTGGTGTTATTTAACTGTGATGTGTGGTGTTATTTAACTGTGCTGTGTGGTGTTATTTAACTGTGATGTGTGGTGTTATTTATATTTAACTGTGGTGTGTGGTGTTATTTAACTGTGATGTGTGGTGTTATTTAACTGTGATGTGTGGTGTTATTTAACTGTAATGTGTGGTGTTATTTATATTTAACTGTGCTGTGTGGTGTTATTTAACTGTGATGTGTGGTGTTATTTAACTGTGATGTGTGGTGTTATTTAACTGTAATGTGTGGTGTTATTTATATTTAACTGTGCTGTGTGGTGTTATTTAACTGTGGTGTGTGGTGTTATTTAACTGTGATGTGTGGTGTTATTTAACTGTGATGTGTGGTGTTATTTAACTGTGAGGCGTGGTGTTATTTAACTGTGCTGTGTGGTGTTATTTAACTGTGATGTGTGGTGTTATTTAACTGTGATGTGTGGTGTTATTTAACTGTGATGTGTGGTGTTATTTAACTGTGATGTGTGGTGTTATTTAACTGTGGTGTGTGGAGTTATTTAACTGTGATGTGTGGTGTTATTTAACTGTGATGTGTGGTGTTATTTATATTTAACTGTGATGTGTGGTGTTATTTAACTGTAATGTGTGGTGTTATTTATAGTTAACTGTGATGTGTAGTGTTATTTAACTGTGATGTGTGGTGTTATTTAACTGTGAAGTGTTGTGTTATTTAACTGTGATGTGTGGTGTTATTTAACTGTGATGTGTGGTGTTATTTAACTGTGGTGTGTGGTGTTATTTAACTGTGATGTGTGGTGTTATTTATATTTAACTGTGATGTGTGGTGTTATTTAACTGTGATGTGTGGTGTTATTTAACTGTGATATGTGGTGTTATTTAACTGTGATGTGTGGTGTTATTTAACTGTGATGTGTGGTGTTATTTAACTGTGATGTGTGGTGTTATTTAACTGTGATGTGTGGTGTTATTTAACTTTGATGTGTGGTGTTATTTAACTGTGGTGTGTGGTGTTATTTAACTGTGATGTGTGGTGTTATTTAACTGTGATGTGTGGTGTTATTTAACTGTGGTGTGTGGTGTTATTTAACTGTGATGTGTGGTGTTATTTAACTGTGATGTGTGGTGTTATTTATATTTAACTGTGATGTGTGGTGTTATTTAACTGTAATGTGTGGTGTTATTTATAGTTAACTGTGATGTGTAGTGTTATTTAACTGTGATGTGTGGTGTTATTTAACTGTGAAGTGTTGTGTTATTTAACTGTGATGTGTGGTGTTATTTAACTGTGATGTGTGGTGTTATTTAACTGTGATGTGTGGTGTTATTTAACTGTGATGTGTGGTGTTATTTATATTTAACTGTGATGTGTGGTGTTATTTAACTGTGATGTGTGGTGTTATTTAACTGTGATATGTGGTGTTATTTAACTGTGATGTGTGGTGTTATTTAACTGTGATGTGTGGTGTTATTTAACTGTGATGTGTGGTGTTATTTAACTGTGATGTGTGGTGTTATTTAACTTTGATGTGTGGTGTTATTTAACTGTGGTGTGTGGTGTTATTTAACTGTGATGTGTGGTGTTATTTAACTGTGATGTGTGGTGTTATTTAACTGTGATGTGTGGTGTTATTTAACTGTGATGTGTGGTGTTATTTATATTTAACTGTGATGTGTGGTGTTATTTAACTGTGATGTGTGGTGTTATTTAACTGTGATGTGTGGTGTTATTTAACTGTGATGTGTGGTGTTATTTAACTGTGATGTGTGGTGTTATTTAACTGTGATGTGTGGTGTTATTTAACTGTGATGTGTGGTGTTATTTAACTGTGCTGTGTGGTGTTATTTAACTGTGATGTGTGGTGTTATTTAACTGTGATGTTTGGTGTTATTTAACTGTGATGTGTGGTGTTATTTAACTGTGATGTGTGGTGTTATTTAACTGTGATGTGTGGTGTTATTTAACTGTGCTGTGTGGTGTTATTTAACTGTGATGTGTGGTGTTATTTAACTGTGATGTTTGGTGTTATTTAACTGTGATGTGTGGTGTTATTTAACTGTAATGTGTGGTGTTATTTATAGTTAACTGTGATGTGTAGTGTTATTTAACTGTGATGTGTGGTGTTATTTAACTGTGAAGTGTTGTGTTATTTAACTGTGATGTGTGGTGTTATTTAACTGTGATGTGTGGTGTTATTTAACTGTGATGTGTGGTGTTATTTAACTGTGATGTGTGGTGTTATTTATATTTAACTGTGATGTGTGGTGTTATTTAACTGTGATGTGTGGTGTTATTTAACTGTGATATGTGGTGTTATTTAACTGTGATGTGTGGTGTTATTTAACTGTGATGTGTGGTGTTATTTAACTGTGATGTGTGGTGTTATTTAACTGTGATGTGTGGTGTTATTTAACTTTGATGTGTGGTGTTATTTAACTGTGGTGTGTGGTGTTATTTAACTGTGATGTGTGGTGTTATTTAACTGTGATGTGTGGTGTTATTTAACTGTGATGTGTGGTGTTATTTAACTGTGATGTGTGGTGTTATTTATATTTAACTGTGATGTGTGGTGTTATTTAACTGTGATGTGTGGTGTTATTTAACTGTGATGTGTGGTGTTATTTAACTGTGCTGTGTGGTGTTATTTAACTGTGATGTGTGGTGTTATTTAACTGTGATGTGTGGTGTTATTTAACTGTGCTGTGTGGTGTTATTTAACTGTGATGTGTGGTGTTATTTAACTGTGATGTTTGGTGTTATTTAACTGTGATGTGTGGTGTTATTTAACTGTGATGTGTGGTGTTATTTAACTGTGGTGTGTGGTGTTATTTAACTGTGATGTCTGGTGTTATTTAACTGTGATGTGTGGTGTTATTTAACTGTGATGTGTGGTGTTATTTAACTGTGATGTGTGGTGTTATTTAACTTTGATGTGTGGTGTTATTTAACTGTGGTGTGTGGTGTTATTTAACTGTGATGTGTGGTGTTATTTAACTGTGATGTGTGGTGTTATTTAACTGTGATGTGTGGTGTTATTTAACTGTGATGTGTGGTGTTATTTAACTGTGCTGTGTGGTGTTATTTAACTGTGATGTGTGGTGTTATTTATATTTAACTGTGGTGTGTGGTGTTATTTAACTGTGATGTGTGGTGTTATTTAACTGTGATGTGTGGTGTTATTTAACTGTAATGTGTGGTGTTATTTATATTTAACTGTGCTGTGTGGTGTTATTTAACTGTGATGTGTGGTGTTATTTAACTGTGATGTGTGGTGTTATTTAACTGTAATGTGTGGTGTTATTTATATTTAACTGTGCTGTGTGGTGTTATTTAACTGTGGTGTGTGGTGTTATTTAACTGTGATGTGTGGTGTTATTTAACTGTGATGTGTGGTGTTATTTAACTGTGAGGCGTGGTGTTATTTAACTGTGCTGTGTGGTGTTATTTAACTGTGGTGTGTCGTGTTATTTAACTGTGATGTGTGGTGTTATTTATATTTAACTGTGATGTGTGGTGTTATTTAACTTTGATGTGTGGTGTTATTTAACTGTGGTGTGTGGTGTTATTTAACTGTGATGTGTGGTGTTATTTAACTGTGATGTGTGGTGTTATTTAACTGTGGTGTGTGGTGTTATTTAACTGTGATGTGTGGTGTTATTTAACTGTGATGTGTGGTGTTATTTATATTTAACTGTGATGTGTGGTGTTATTTAACTGTAATGTGTGGTGTTATTTATAGTTAACTGTGATGTGTAGTGTTATTTAACTGTGATGTGTGGTGTTATTTAACTGTGAAGTGTTGTGTTATTTAACTGTGATGTGTGGTGTTATTTAACTGTGATGTGTGGTGTTATTTAACTGTGATGTGTGGTGTTATTTAACTGTGATGTGTGGTGTTATTTATATTTAACTGTGATGTGTGGTGTTATTTAACTGTGATGTGTGGTGTTATTTAACTGTGATGTGTGGTGTTATTTAACTGTGATGTGTGGTGTTATTTAACTTTGATGTGTGGTGTTATTTAACTGTGGTGTGTGGTGTTATTTAACTGTGATGTGTGGTGTTATTTAACTGTGATGTGTGGTGTTATTTAACTGTGATGTGTGGTGTTATTTAACTGTGAAGTGTTGTGTTATTTAACTGTGATGTGTGGTGTTATTTAACTTTGATGTGTGGTGTTATTTAACTGTGGTGTGTGGTGTTATTTAACTGTGATGTGTGGTGTTATTTAACTGTGATGTGTGGTGTTATTTAACTGTGGTGTGTGGTGTTATTTAACTGTGATGTGTGGTGTTATTTAACTGTGATGTGTGGTGTTATTTATATTTAACTGTGATGTGTGGTGTTATTTAACTGTAATGTGTGGTGTTATTTATAGTTAACTGTGATGTGTAGTGTTATTTAACTGTGATGTGTGGTGTTATTTAACTGTGAAGTGTTGTGTTATTTAACTGTGATGTGTGGTGTTATTTAACTGTGATGTGTGGTGTTATTTAACTGTGATGTGTGGTGTTATTTAACTGTGATGTGTGGTGTTATTTATATTTAACTGTGATGTGTGGTGTTATTTAACTGTGATGTGTGGTGTTATTTAACTGTGATATGTGGTGTTATTTAACTGTGATGTGTGGTGTTATTTAACTGTGATGTGTGGTGTTATTTAACTGTGATGTGTGGTGTTATTTAACTGTGCTGTGTGGTGTTATTTAACTGTGATGTGTGGTGTTATTTAACTGTGATGTGTGGTGTTATTTAACTGTGCTGTGTGGTGTTATTTAACTGTGATGTGTGGTGTTATTTAACTGTGATGTTTGGTGTTATTTAACTGTGATGTGTGGTGTTATTTAACTGTGATGTGTGGTGTTATTTAACTGTGGTGTGTGGTGTTATTTAACTGTGATGTCTGGTGTTATTTAACTGTGATGTGTGGTGTTATTTAACTGTGATGTGTGGTGTTATTTAACTGTGATGTGTGGTGTTATTTAACTTTGATGTGTGGTGTTATTTAACTGTGGTGTGTGGTGTTATTTAACTGTGATGTGTGGTGTTATTTAACTGTGATGTGTGGTGTTATTTAACTGTGATGTGTGGTGTTATTTAACTGTGATGTGTGGTGTTATTTAACTGTGCTGTGTGGTGTTATTTAACTGTGATGTGTGGTGTTATTTATATTTAACTGTGGTGAGTGGTGTTATTTAACTGTGATGTGTGGTGTTATTTAACTGTGATGTGTGGTGTTATTTAACTGTAATGTGTGGTGTTATTTATATTTAACTGTGCTGTGTGGTGTTATTTAACTGTGATGTGTGGTGTTATTTAACTGTGATGTGTGGTGTTATTTAACTGTAATGTGTGGTGTTATTTATATTTAACTGTGCTGTGTGGTGTTATTTAACTGTGGTGTGTGGTGTTATTTAACTGTGATGTGTGGTGTTATTTAACTGTGATGTGTGGTGTTATTTAACTGTGAGGCGTGGTGTTATTTAACTGTGCTGTGTGGTGTTATTTAACTGTGATGTGTGGTGTTATTTAACTGTGATGTGTGGTGTTATTTAACTGTGATGTGTGGTGTTATTTAACTGTGATGTGTGGTGTTATTTAACTGTGGTGTGTGGTGTTATTTAACTGTGATGTGTGGTGTTATTTAACTGTGATGTGTGGTGTTATTTATATTTAACTGTGATGTGTGGTGTTATTTAACTGTAATGTGTGGTGTTATTTATAGTTAACTGTGATGTGTAGTGTTATTTAACTGTGATGTGTGGTGTTATTTAACTGTGATGTGTGGTGTTATTTAACTGTGATGTGTGGTGTTATTTAACTGTGATGTGTGGTGTTATTTAACTGTGGTGTGTGGTGTTATTTAACTGTGATGTGTGGTGTTATTTATATTTAACTGTGATGTGTGGTGTTATTTAACTGTGATGTGTGGTGTTATTTAACTGTGATGTGTGGTGTTATTTAACTGTGATGTGTGGTGTTATTTAACTGTGATGTGTGGTGTTATTTAACTGTGATGTGTGGTGTTATTTAACTGTGATGTGTGGTGTTATTTAACTGTGATGTGTGGTGTTATTTAACTGTGGTGTGTGGTGTTATTTAACTGTGATGTGTGGTGTTATTTAACTGTGATGTGTGGTGTTATTTAACTGTGGTGTGTGGTGTTATTTAACTGTGATGTGTGGTGTTATTTAACTGTGATGTGTGGTGTTATTTATATTTAGCTGTGATGTGTGGTGTTATTTAACTGTAATGTGTGGTGTTATTTATATTTAACTGTGATGTGTAGTGTTATTTAACTGTGATGTGTGGTGTTATTTAACTGTGATGTTGTGTTATTTAACTGTGATGTGTGGTGTTATTTAACTGTGATGTGTGGTGTTATTTAACTGTGATGTGTGGTGTTATTTAACTGTGATGTGTGGTGTTATTTATATTTAACTGTGATGTGTGGTGTTATTTAACTGTGATGTGTGGTGTTATTTAACTGTGATGTGTGGTGTTATTTAACTGTGATGTGTGGTGTTATTTAACTGTGATGTGTGGTGTTATTTAACTGTGATGTGTGGTGTTATTTAACTGTGATGTGTGGTGTTATTTAACTGTGATGTGTGGTGTTATTTAACTGTGGTGTGTGGTGTTATTTAACTGTGATGTGTGGTGTTATTTAACTGTGATGTGTGGTGTTATTTAACTGTGATGTGTGGTGTTATTTAACTGTGATGTGTGGTGTTATTTATATTTAACTGTGATGTGTGGTGTTATTTAACTGTGATGTGTGGTGTTATTTAACTGTGATGTGTGGTGTTATTTAACTGTGCTGTGTGGTGTTATTTAACTGTGATGTGTGGTGTTATTTAACTGTGATGTGTGGTGTTATTTAACTGTGATGTGTGGTGTTATTTAACTGTGATGTGTGGTGTTATTTAACTGTGATGTTTGGTGTTATTTAACTGTGATGTGTGGTGTTATTTAACTGTGATGTGTGGTGTTATTTAACTGTGATGTGTGGTGTTATTTAACTGTGATGTGTGGTGTTATTTAACTGTGATGTGTGGTGTTATTTAACTGTGATGTGTGGTGTTATTTAACTGTGATGTGTGGTGTTATTTAACTGTGATGTGTGGTGTTATTTAACTGTGATGTGTGGTGTTATTTAACTGTGGTGTGTGGTGTTATTTAACTGTGATGTGTGGTGTTATTTAACTGTGATGTGTGGTGTTATTTAACTGTGATGTGTGGTGTTATTTAACTGTGCTGTGTGGTGTTATTTAACTGTGATGTGTGGTGTTATTTATATTTAACTGTGGTGTGTGGTGTTATTTAACTGTGATGTGTGGTGTTATTTAACTGTGATGTGTGGTGTTATTTAACTGTGCTGTGTGGTGTTATTTAACTGTGATGTGTGGTGTTATTTAACTGTGATGTGTGGTGTTATTTAACTGTAATGTGTGGTGTTATTTATATTTAACTGTGCTGTGTGGTGTTATTTAACTGTGGTGTGTGGTGTTATTTAACTGTGATGTGTGGTGTTATTTAACTGTGATGTGTGGTGTTATTTAACTGTGAGGCGTGGTGTTATTTAACTGTGCTGTGTGGTGTTATTTAACTGTGGTGTGTGGTGTTATTTAACTGTGATGTGTGGTGTTATTTATATTTAACTGTGATGTGTGGTGTTATTTAACTGTGATGTGTGGTGTTATTTAACTGTGGTGTGTGGTGTTATTTAACTGTGATGTGTGGTGTTATTTAACTGTGATGTGTGGTGTTATTTAACTGTGGTGTGTGGTGTTATTTAACTGTGATGTGTGGTGTTATTTAACTGTGATGTGTGGTGTTATTTATATTTAACTGTGATGTGTGGTGTTATTTAACTGTAATGTGTGGTGTTATTTATAGTTAACTGTGATGTGTAGTGTTATTTAACTGTGATGTGTGGTGTTATTTAACTGTGAAGTGTTGTGTTATTTAACTGTGATGTGTGGTGTTATTTAACTGTGATGTGTGGTGTTATTTAACTGTGATGTGTGGTGTTATTTAACTGTGATGTGTGGTGTTATTTATATTTAACTGTGATGTGTGGTGTTATTTAACTGTGATGTGTGGTGTTATTTAACTGTGATGTGTGGTGTTATTTAACTGTGATGTGTGGTGTTATTTAACTTTGATGTGTGGTGTTATTTAACTGTGATGTGTGGTGTTATTTAACTGTGATGTGTGGTGTTATTTAACTGTGATGTGTGGTGTTATTTAACTGTGATGTGTGGTGTTATTTAACTGTGATGTGTGGTGTTATTTAACTGTGATGTGTGGTGTTATTTAACTGTGAGGCGTGGTGTTATTTAACTGTGGTGTGTGGTGTTATTTAACTGTGATGTGTGGTGTTATTTAACTGTGATGTGTGGTGTTATTTAACTGTGATGTGTGGTGTTATTTAACTGTGATGTGTGGTGTTATTTAACTGTGATGTGTGGTGTTATTTATATTTAACTGTGATGTGTGGTGTTATTTAACTGTGATGTGTGGTGTTATTTATATTTAACTGTGATGTGTGGTGTTATTTAACTGTGATGTGTGGTGTTATTTAACTGTGATGTGTGGTGTTATTTAACTGTGATGTGTGGTGTTATTTAACTGTGATGTGTGGTGTTATTTAACTGTGATGTGTGGTGTTATTTAACTGTGATGTGTGGTGTTATTTATATTTAACTGTGATGTGTGGTGTTATTTAACTGTGATGTGTGGTGTTATTTAACTGTGATATGTGGTGTTATTTAACTGTGATGTGTGGTGTTATTTAACTGTGATGTGTGGTGTTATTTAACTGTGATGTGTGGTGTTATTTAACTGTGATGTGTGGTGTTATTTAACTTTGATGTGTGGTGTTATTTAACTGTGGTGTGTGGTGTTATTTAACTGTGATGTGTGGTGTTATTTAACTGTGATGTGTGGTGTTATTTAACTGTGATGTGTGGTGTTATTTAACTGTGATGTGTGGTGTTATTTATATTTAACTGTGATGTGTGGTGTTATTTAACTGTGATGTGTGGTGTTATTTAACTGTGATGTGTGGTGTTATTTAACTGTGATGTGTGGTGTTATTTAACTGTGATGTGTGGTGTTATTTAACTGTGATGTGTGGTGTTATTTAACTGTGATGTGTGGTGTTATTTAACTGTGATGTGTGGTGTTATTTAACTGTGATGTTTGGTGTTATTTAACTGTGATGTGTGGTGTTATTTAACTGTGATGTGTGGTGTTATTTAACTGTGGTGTGTGGTGTTATTTAACTGTGATGTGTGGTGTTATTTAACTGTGATGTGTGGTGTTATTTAACTGTGATGTGTGGTGTTATTTAACTGTGATGTGTGGTGTTATTTAACTGTGATGTGTGGTGTTATTTAACTGTGATGTGTGGTGTTATTTAACTGTGATGTGTGGTGTTATTTAACTGTGATGTGTGGTGTTATTTAACTGTGATGTGTGGTGTTATTTAACTGTGATGTGTGGTGTTATTTAACTGTGATGTGTGGTGTTATTTATAACTGTGATGTGTGGTGTTATTTAACTTTGATGTGTGGTGTTATTTAACTGTGGTTTGTGGTGTTATTTAACTGTGATGTGTGGTGTTATTTAACTGTGATGTGTGGTGTTATTTAACTGTGATGTGTGGTGTTATTTAACTGTGAAGTGTTGTGTTATTTAACTGTGATGTGTGGTGTTATTTAACTGTGATGTGTGGTGTTATTTAACTGTGATGTGTGGTGTTATTTAACTGTGATGTGTGGTGTTATTTAACTGTGATGTGTGGTGTTATTTATATTTAACTGTGATGTGTGGTGTTATTTATATTTAACTGTGATGTGTGGTGTTATTTAACTGTGATATGTGGTGTAATTTAACTGTGATGTGTGGTGTTATTTAACTGTGATGTGTGGTGTTATTTAACTGTAATGTGTGGTGTTATTTAACTTTGATGTGTGGTGTTATTTAACTGTGGTGTGTGGTGTTATTTAACTGTGATGTGTGGTGTTATTTAACTGTGATGTGTGGTGTTATTTAACTGTGATGTGTGGTGTTATTTAACTGTGATGTGTGGTGTTATTTATATTTAACTGTGATGTGTGGTGTTATTTATATTTAACTGTGATGTGTGGTGTTATTTAACTGTGATGTGTGGTGTTATTTAACTGTGCTGTGTGGTGTTATTTAACTGTGATGTGTGGTGTTATTTAACTGTGATGTGTGGTGTTATTTAACTGTGATGTGCGGTGTTATTTAACTGTGATGTGTGGTGTTATCTAACTGTGGTGTGTGGTGTTATTTAACTGTGATGTGTGGTGCTATTTAACTGTGATGTGTGGTGTTATTTAACTGTGATGTGTGGTGTTATTTAACTGTGATGTGTGGTGTTATTTAACTGTGATGTGTGGTGTTATTTAACTGTGATGTGTGGTGTTATTTAACTGTGATGTGTGGTGTTATTTAACTGTGATGTGTGGTGTTATTTAACTGTGATGTGTGGTGTTATTTAACTGTGATGTGTGGTGTTATTTATATTTAACTGTGATGTGTGGTGTTATTTAACTGTAATGTGTGGTGTTATTTATAGTTAACTGTGATGTGTAGTGTTATTTAACTGTGATGTGTGGTGTTATTTAACTGTGGTGTGTGGTGTTATTTAACTGTGATGTGTGGTGTTATTTAACTGTGATGTGTGGTGTTATTTAACTGTGATGTGTGGTGTTATTTAACTGTGATGTGTGGTGTTATTTATATTTAACTGTGATGTGTGGTGTTATTTAACTGTGATGTGTGGTGTTATTTAACTGTGATGTGTGGTGTTATTTAACTGTGCTGTGTGGTGTTATTTAACTGTGATGTGTGGTGTTATTTAACTGTGATGTGTGGTGTTATTTAACTGTGCTGTGTGGTGTTATTTAACTGTGATGTGTGGTGTTATTTAACTGTGATGTTTGGTGTTATTTAACTGTGATGTGTGGTGTTATTTAACTGTGATGTGTGGTGTTATTTAACTGTGGTGTGTGGTGTTATTTAACTGTGATGTTTGGTGTTATTTAACTGTGATGTGTGGTGTTATTTAACTGTGATGTGTGGTGTTATTTAACTGTGGTGTGTGGTGTTATTTAACTGTGATGTGTGGTGTTATTTAACTGTGATGTGTGGTGTTATTTAACTGTGATGTGTGGTGTTATTTAACTGTGATGTGTGGTGTTATTTAACTGTGGTTCGTGGTGTTATTTAACTGTGAACTCTAACACTATTTCCAATTGCTTGGATACAATACACATAAAGATAATAAAAAACATTTGTTCATTGAACTAAAATCACCTGTTCAAAATGACACAACTTAACATCAAAGTATTACCATTTCAAAATGTAATTCACACATTACATCTGAGATGACTGTCTATTCATTTCATTACAATGATTTAACTATCAATTGAGACAACTTATCAAAATGATAAGTAACTGTTGCATTACTCTTAATACATAGTTTTATGGAAACTGAAGAACAATATTCCATGTTTAGATCATGAAAGTTTCAGGATAACGAGATCCATTGACACCAATTTCCGTGGAACATGAACCAGTTGGACGACATTATCTATGGATGTAATATTTCATCATCATTCTTTATCAGACACTGTTTCTAAGGTCCCATGTACCACTTTTCCAGACCATGTTTTCAGATTTGACATTACTGTACACTCACCGGCCACTTTATTAGGTACACCCATCTAGTACTGGGTAGGACCCCCTTTTGCCTCCACAAAAGCCTGAATTATTCACGGTGTTGTATGTTAAGAGATGCCCTTCTGCACTCCACTGTTTTAAACGGCTGTTATTTGAGTATTTGTGGCCTTTCTGTTAGCTTGAATGAGTCTGGACATTCTCCTCTGACCTCTCTCATTAACAAGGTGGTTTTGACCACAGAACTGCCGCTCACTGAATGTGTTTTGTCTATCGCACCATCCTCCGTAAACTCTATAGACTGTAGTGCGTAAAAATCCCAGGAGGGCAACTGTTTCTGAGATGCCGGAACCACCATGTGTGGCACCAACAAATCAGACCACGGTCCAAGGTTCTTAGATTACACATCTTGCCCATTCTAATGCTCTCTACTCTATATACTCTATATATTGAGCTGTAGGCAGCCACGTGATTCGCTGTTAGAAGGAGCAGGCGATTGGCGTTAATACGCAGGTGTACCTAATAAAGTGTATGTATGCAGGCCCTTGTAATTGCTTTTCCAATACTGCCAACTCGTTACTGGTGATTGATTTCACATTGTGGTACGAGTAAATAGTGAAATGAGTCGTATCCACCTACAACAACATAGTGATAACGTGGAGCCGGCAGGTGATCCAGGTCAAAATAGAGGTCAAGCAGTGGTGGGAGGAAGACGAGAAAGACGTGGTGGTCAAAGGAAGGGCAGGGGACAAGCACCCCTTCTGAGAGGTGGTCGTGGGCCTCGTTTAGAGGTGTGGGAGAACGTGGTAGAGGACAAGGCCAGGGACCAAGCAACCCTTCTGAGAGGTGGTCGTGGGCCTCGTTTGAGAGGTGTGGGAGAACGTGTTAGAGGACAAGGCCAGGGACCAAGCAACCCTTCTGAGAGGTGGTCGTGGGCCTCGTTTGAGAGGTGTGGGAGAACGTGGTAGAGGACAAGGCCAGGGACCAAGCAACCCTTCTGAGAGGTGGTCGTAAGCCTCGTTTGAGAGGTGTGGGAGAACGTGGTAGAGGACAAGGCCAGGGACCAAGCAACCCTTCTGAGAGGTGGTTGTGGGCCTCGTTTGAGAGGTGTGGGAGAACGTGGTAGAGGACAAGGCCACGGACCAAGCAACCCTTCTGAAAGGTGGTTGTGGGCCTCGTTTGAGAGGTGTAGGAGAACGTGGTAGAGGACAAGGCCAGGGACCAAGCAACCCTTCTGAGAGGTGGTCGTGGGCCTCGTTTGAGAGGTGTGGGGGAACGTGGTAGAGGACAAGGCCAGGGACCAAGCAACCCTTCTGAGAGGTGGTCGTGGGCCTCGTTTGAGAGGTGTGGGGGAACGTGGTAGAGGACAAGGCCAGGGACCAAGCAACCCTTCTGAAAGGTGGTCGTGGGCCTCGTTTGAGAGGTGTGGGAGAACGTGGACAAGGCCACAGACCAAGACAGTGGCAGCAACAGCAGAGAGTGTCCAATGAAATCTGAGCAATAGTTGTAGACCATGTGGTAAATCATGGCATGACAATGACTGAGGCATCTACAATGATTCAACCAAACCTCAGAAGATCATTCCGTGGCCTCAATCATCAGAACTTTCCTCAATGAGAACCGGTAAGTGTTCAGCATGCACTAAACATTAGGCTACTGCCAATTGTCAAATGACTGTATACTGCATGCCAATGTGTACCACACGGTAGGTGATGTGACTAAATGTGTTCTTACTGTCATTTTCCCTGCAGAATTGAGACTAGGCCAAATAGAGGAGGCAGAGGAACAATTCTGACTGACCAACTAGTGTGGGCTGTGGTCAATTTGGTTCGGGCCAGAAATCTTGGACAATGACGACATGTTCAACAATGTGGAAGCCATAAGTTTGCCGACTATTGCCCACATGCTGAAAAGGCACCAGGTGTCTCTAAAACATCTATACCATGTGCCTTTTGAAAGAAATGCAGACAGAGTGAAGCAACTGAGGACTGAGTATGTTCAGGTATGTTCAGTTTCAAGATGCCTGTTTTGAAAAATTCTCCCAAAATTCTACATCATTATAATCAGTAATTCTCTTTCCAAAATGTCTTTTTAGAGGGTTTTCAGATTTTATTCAATAATTCCACTGTGTCTGTAGTATTCTCTATACTAGTCATTTTACAGTGATGTATTTACGTGTAGTACCATAATGAAACATGTATCACATATTTTGTACTACAATATTTAATGATTGTACGAACAACTACACAGTGAAACTATCGGTATCTTGTTTGTGGGTGATCTAAATGGTATTTCCTATGGTATTTCATGATAAATGAGTCCCCCATTTTGAAAAATGACCACAAGGCTCTGAAATTAGTGCCAAAGTCATTGTAAAAAATGGTATTTAACTGTGATGTGTGGTGTTATTGACTATGATGTTGCTGTGTGGAGGAATGCTGCTGACTGAGTTCAGTGAGCAGTTCACCATTCTCACTCTCTGTGCTCATCAGCTGACCTTTATATCCCTGGTTACACACAGTAGCAGCCAGAGTACAGTGCAATGCACACAACAATACACAACAATAACAACAACAAACTCACTGCACAATAGAAAACTGAATATGGAATCACACTTAAACGTTGTGTAATATGCAATGCATTACAGTTAATAGAAATAGATAGTGTAAAAACATGCTGATAATTAAAAGATTGTAAAATACCAGGTAGTCTGTCAAAGCTCCTCACCACTGACAGAGCATAATGTATCTCACACATACACCCCCCATTCATTTTTTACACTGCCTATGTGTTTGTGTGTGTTTGTGTTTGTTTGTGTGTGTGTGGGTGCGTGTTTGTGTGTGTGCGCATGTGTTTGTGTGTGTGTGTGTGTGTGTGTGTGTGTGTGTGTGTGTGTGTGTGTGTGTGTGTGTGTGTGTGTGTGTGTGTGTGTGTGTGCATATAGAAGGCCATCTGCCAGGGCTTAAGGCTGTTCTTGCCCCACTACCCTCCTTCCTTCTCTTTCTCTCCTCTCTGTTCTCTCCTCTCTGTTCCTCCTCACTGTTCTCTCCTCTCTGTTCTCCTCCTCTCTCCTCTCTGTTCTCTCCTCTCTGTTCTCTCCTCTCTGTTCTCTCCTCTCTGTTCTCTCCTCTCTGTTCTCTCCTCAATGTTCTCTCCACTCTGTTTTCTCTTCTCTGATCTCTCCTCCCTGTTCTCTCCTCTCTGTTCTCTCCTCACTGTTCTCTCCCTACTGTTCTCTCCTCTCTGTTCTCTCCTCTTTGTTCTCTCCTCTCTTATCTCTCCTCTCTTATCTCTCCTCACTGTTCTCTCCTCACTGTTCTCTCCTCACTGTTCTCTCCTCTCTGTTCTCTCCTCTCTGATCTCTCCTCACTGTTCTCTCCTCTCTGTTCTCTCCTCTCTGTTCTCTCCTCTCTGTTCTCTCCTCACTGTTCTCTCCTCTCTGTTCTCTCCTCTTTTTTCTCTCCTCACTGTTCTCTCCTCTCTGTTCTCTCCTCACTGTTCTCTCCTCTTTGTTCTCTCCTCACTGTTCTCTACTCTCTGTTCTCTCCTCTCTTATCTCTCCTCACTGTTTTCTCCTCACTGTTCTCTCCTCACTATTCTCTCCTCTCTGTTCTCTCCTCTCTGATCTCTCCTCTCTGTTCTCTTCTCTCTGTTCTCTCCTCTCTGTTCTCTCCTCTCTGTTCTCTCCCCACTGTTCTCTCCTCACTGTTCTCTCCTCTCTGTTCTCTCCTCTCTGTTCTCTCCTTACTGTTTTCTCCTCTGTTCTCTCCTCACTGTTCTCTCCGCACTGTTCTCTCCTCTCTGTTCTCTCCTCACTGTTCTCTCCGCACTGTTCTCTCCTCTCTGTTCTCTACTTACTGTTCTCTACTCACTGTTCTCTCCTCACTGTTCTCTCCTCTCTGTTTTCTCCTCTCTGTTCTCTCCTCACTGTTCTCTACTCACTGTTCTCTCCTCTCTGTTCTCTCCTCTCTGTGTTCTCCTCTCTGATCTCTCCTCACTGTTCTCTCCTCTGTGTTCTCTACTTACTGTTCTCTACTCACTGTTCTCTCCTCTCTGTTCTCTCCTCTCTGTTTTCTCCTCTCTGATCTCGCCTCACTGTTCTCTCCTCTCTGATCTCTCCTCACTGTTTCCTCCTCTCTGTTCTCTCCTCTCTGTTTCCTCCTCGCTGTTTCCTTCTCTCTGTTCTCTCCTCTCTGTTCTCTCCTCACTGTTTCCTCCTCTCTGTTCTCTCCTCACTGTTCTCTCCTCACTGTTCTCTCCTCTCTGTTCTCTCTTACTGTTCTCTCCTCACTGTTCTCTCCTCTCTGTTCTCTACTCACTGTTCTCTCCGCTCTGTTCTCTCCTCTCTGTTCTCTCCTCACTGTTTCCTCCTCTCTGTTCTCTCCTCTCTGTTCTCTCCTCTCTAATCTCTCCCTCTCCACCTTCCACTTTGTTATTGTCAGAGTTTCACTTCACAACACAGCATTGGAGACGTTTATTGTTATCTGTTGTAATATCCAGGATAATGAATATAGACATATACATGCATACACACAATATATATATTATATATATATATATATATATATATATATATATATATATATATATATATATATATACATATATATACAGTGGGGCAAAAAAGTATTTAGTCAGCCACCAATTGTGCAAGTTCTCCCACTTAAAAATATGAGAGGCCTGTAATTTTTATCATAGGTACACTTCAACTATGACAGACAAAATTAGAAAACAAAATCCAGAAAATCACATTTTAGGATTTTTAATGAATTTATTTGCAAATGATGGTGGAAAACATTTGTCCTCTGTCATTGCCAACAAAGGGTATATAACAAAGTATTGAGATAAACTTTTGTTATTGACCAAATACTTATTTTCCACCATAATTTGCAAATAAATTAATTAAAAATCCTACAATGTGATTTTCTGGAAAAAAAATTCTTAGTTGAAGTGTACCTATGATGAAAATTACAGGCCTCTCTCATCTTTTTAAGTGGGAGAACTTGCACAATTGGTGGCTGACTAAATACTTTTTTGCTCCACTGTATATATATATATATATATATATATGTATAAAAGTTTGTGGATACGGCTATTTCAGCCACACCCATTTCTGACGTATACACCCATTGCTGGTGTATGAAATCAATCACACAGCCATGCAATCTCCAAAGACAAACATTGGCAGTAGAATGGCCTTACTGAAGAGCTCAGTGACTATCAGAGTGACACTGTCAGAGGATGCCACCTTTCCAAGTCAGTTCGTCAAATGTCTGCCCTGCAAATTTCTGCCCTGCAACTGTGAGTGCTGTTATTGTCAAGTGTAAACATCTAGGAGCAACAATGGCTCAGCCACAAAGTGGTAGGGCACACAAACTTACAGAACTGGACAGCCAAGTGCTGAAACGCATAGCGAAAAAAATTGTCTGTCCTCGGTAGCAACACTCACTACCGAGTTCCAAACTGCCTCTGGAAGCAACATCAGCAAAATAACTGTTCGTCGGGAGCTTCATGAAATGGGTTTTCATGTCAGAGCAGCTGCACACAAGCCTAAGATCACCATATGCAATGCCAAGCGTCAGCTGGAGTGGTGTAAAGCTCGCCGCCATTGGACTCCGGAGCAGTTCTCTGGTGTGATGAATCACGCTACACCATCAGTCTGACGGACAAATCTGGGTTTGGCGGATGCCAGGAGAATGCTACCTGCCCCAATGCATAGTGCCAACTGTAAAGGTGGAGGAGCAATAATGATTTGGGGGATGTTTTTCATGGTTCAGGCTAGGACCCTTAGCTCCAGTGAAGGGAAATCTTAACGCTACAGCATACAATGACATTTTAGACGATTCTGTGCTTCCAACTTTGTGGCAACAGTTTGGGGAAGGCACTTTCCTGTTTCAGCATGATAATGGCCCCGTGCACAAACTGAGGTTCATACAGAAATAGTTTGTTGAGATCTGTGTGCAAGAACTTGACTGGCCTGCACAGAGCCCTGACATCAACCCCATTGAACACCTTTGGGATGAATTGGAACGCCGACTGTGAGCCAGGCCTAATCGCCCAATATCAGTGCCCGACCTCACTAATGCTCTTGTGGCTGAATGGAATCAAGTCCCCGCAACAATGTTCCAACATCTAGTGGAAAGCCTTCCCAGAAGAGTGGAGGCTGTATAGCAGCAAAGGGGGGACCAACTCCATATTAATGCCCATGATTTTGGAATGAGATCTTTGACGAGCAGGTGTCCACATACTTTTGGTCATGTAGTGTATATAACAAAAACAACAAATTAACACACTAACATGTGTGCACACACACACACACACACACACACACACACACACACACACACACACACACACACACACGCTCACACACACACACACAGACACACACAAACACACACACATTAGGTTAGTGAAGATGAATGTGGGGATATTGACATCCAGTGTCTCTAATTGTAGCACTAATCTTCAAGGACAGAGCAGAGGAACAGGGAGGGATATTACATACCCAACAGAAAGGAAAGTACGGCAAACATACTGTAGAAGTTGGAAAAGGCTCTTTGGCACGTCAAAAAAAATAAATGTAAATTAGGATAACGATACAGAAACAAGAAAACAAGAACAGAACAATCAATGGAGTCAATCAATTTAGATGCTGGAATAGATAAAGAAAGATGGATGGAGAGAAACAAGGTTGGGGAGGGAGTGGTGAAGGTGGAGAGAGGGAAAGAGGGGAAAGATGTAGGAAGAGAGCAAAGGAGCGTGAGAGAGAACGAGATGGAGGAAAGAGAGGCGAGATAGAAGAGGGAGAGAAGAGTGAGAAAGATGATGAGAGAAAAAGTGAACGAGAGGGAGGGATGGCTGAAGAGAGTTGGAGTAGGGGTGAGTCAGTGATCCAGAACAGTGAGCAGGCAGACAGCAGACAGGAGCTAGAGTTAGGTCAGGTGCAAAGACACACACACACACACACACACACACACACACACACACACACACACACACACACACAAACTCACACACAAACACCCTTACAGAGGGGACTTCATTACAGACAAATAATAACATAACACTTAACTTCTTTTACCACAGTCCTCCCGTACCCGCCCTCCCTGTCCCCTCCCTGTCCCCTGGCCCCTCCCTGTCCCCTGTCCCCTGGCCCTTCCCTGTCCCCTGGCCCCTCCCATCCCATCTATTTCCCGTGTTGTCCTACCTGGGATGATGGAAACGGTGTCTCTCTCCCAGGACACCACGCTGACGTACTCCTGCACGGCGGTGGGAATGAGGCACTTGAACACGGCCACGTTGCCCCGCATGGACCGCTGGTCTGCCACACGCACCGTGTACGGCTCCCTGAACACTATTATACAGAGAGAGACGAAGTGTCAAGGTATTTTATTCAGATGACAGTGTTTTCCATAGCTGGCTGATAACATACTCATTGTCAGCCGGCTACTTTTCCACTTCATTAATTCCCATTAAAAGTAGCTATTTGATTCTGAATTTTAGGACCCCTTTAGGTATAAAAACATTTTTTTCATAGAGAATAAGGTTTTGAAGTGCCTGTCCTAAATCTAGGAGATATAAGAAAGCTCAGGAAATATTTGAGTTTTTTGGACACAAAACTACCTCTTTCATTCTATTAATTTGTATGGGTTACCTTCAGACTAGTCCCGGGACACTTATGGGGGTCATATTAGTTTGTAGGTCAAACCGTTCGCACGCTACCAACGTTTCTTGTGAGAAGACTGATTTTGCGGGATGTCTCATGGTCTGCCAAACACCGCTATAGCTCGGCCACCTTACACCGCAGAACGCTGACATAGGAGGATGCGGTGGATTGAGACGCAGCCCATGCAAAAACTGATCTCTCTAGCTCAAATTGACGGATTTTGATGGGAATCTTTTTATTATGTTTCTTAGATTGGTGCACGGGTGCGCCAATAGACTCTTAATTATTAACTAGGCTTCTTTACATCAAAATGTTTTAATTCACTTGTCAGAAAAGTCTGTATAGTCTTCTCCCACTAGAATGAACTATATGCATATTCTAGTGATCTATTGACAGGACAGGCACCTGTCAGTCACAAAGCCAGCACTCTCCACAGTGTCAACAGGAAGAGGATGCTTTCCGGTTTTCGGGGATAGAGTATTTTCAACCTAACTTCCGTTTCCCCTGAAAAACAGATGTAGGGACTCCGCTTTGGTTCTTTTTACGCTTGGTTACAAAGCGAGAGATGACAGCGACACACTGCTGGTTTGTCAGTCTGCTGTCGGTCCCGCCTCTCAGTACCTGTTCTATTTTTGTGTGCTGTGGTTGGTTGCAGTCAAGGGGGAGCATGAACATGGCCTCCTGTGAGTGAATGTACAGTGGTAACAATGAATTGAAATGAAATACACGTAATAATTTTTTTGTGGTGCATTAGGCATTAATTAATTTTCTTTTGCGTGTTTCAGAGGCCTACACAGCCACGGAGTCGGGGCGCATAGGCATTTACTGTGGTTTGAATGACGACAGAAAGAACAAGTGTTGACTAGTTTATTATTAAAGGTTTCAAACTGACTGAGTAAAGTCAATCTCCTATATCCTTTTGCATAAATCATACAACGTAGTGACATGTCCATGGTATCACACCAGGACAAGTAAACCAACGATCTTGTTTGTATTTTCCTAGGTTTCGAAGCCCATGTCGAGACTTGCCAGAGAGCGCTAAAGTGACTTATCAGTGTAGCCTAGTGATGGGTTGTTCATGGACTAACAGCTATGTTTTGTAGTAAAGAAGAAAGAGAATGCAAAGTTTTTCCAATGATGACATCATCGGTGTGCATCGTGTGATTTTAACCAATTATTAGTAGGCATTGCCTTCTAATTGTCTACTAATTGGTGGATGATGTCATTGGAAACACTTATGTTCCTCTATATTTTTTACTACAAAACAGAAACGCGCCATTTTCACATATGTTGATGTTGGGGTGGTGCTGGAGGTGATGAATATAAAGTAGATTTATTTTAAATGTACATTATTTTTTATTTAACTAGGCAAGCCAGTTAAGAACAAATTCTTATTTACAATGACGGCCTACCCCGGACGACGCTGGGCCAATTGTACGCCGCCCTGTGGGACTCCCAACCACGGCCGCATGTGATGCAGCCTGGATTTGACCCAGGGACTACAGTGACGCCTCTTGCACTGAGATGCAGTGTCTTAGACCGCTGCACCACTCAGGAGCATCGGGAGCACTTTTAAGTGAACGGAAGCAAATCGCATCGGTGAGAGAGCTGTTCATTTTGCTCCCTAATTTGCTTACTGGTAGGCTACTCATGCTTTTTGATTATCTGCAGATAAATGATGAAAACATTAGACAAAGATGTTGACTCCTCACTGCAGGAACAACAGTAGTGGAGAGAGAGCCTCATTCTGGTCCAAATGATAAAAGAAAACAGATTGAAAGCTATAACAGCATATTTTATGACACATGGAATGGTATTATGAAATATATTAATACAGGCCTATTGATTTGATTAGTGTCGACAATGGAGTAGCTTAATCAACGGCTGCTTTCTGTGTAGCAAAGCCCATATTTTTAACACCTGCTTCATTCTACAATCATACCTGTAGGTCTATTCATGCATGTCTGACATTGTATATCATTTTTTAAACATTTTAAACCAATTACCTGCAATTCCATATTATTTCTCTACAGGGAACACAACCTTTTTTCTTAGGTTTTTGTCACAATAAAATAAATCGAAAGACTAAACGATCTTTTCTGACTAGATTACTAATCTACCGCCTTCCCTCAATGTCCCACCCACAGTGATTGATTGACTAGGTCTGAAACCCTACCAACTCTGTGACTCACAAACATCCTGCCACCTCCCCTGACAATCCCACCCAGAATTATTGATTGACAGGCCAAACTGTTAAAGGGATAGCTCACCCAAATTACAAACAACTGTAAATATGACTTTCATCAAGAGAAGACAGGTTTAATGTTAAAAAATCTTACTTATTATCTTACTTAGAAAATAGTCCTGATCATAAAGGCCTATACAATCTCTGAAACAACTAACAACACACTGAATTCATACATTTTCAGTCATTTTATTTGGAAAGTCATGTCTTTCTACTCCATACCACAACTAATTTGACCAATCTTGGAGGTAAAGTCGTTAAAGTATTAAATGATTTAGATGCGTATTTCGGATGGAATCAAGGCATTAGAATGTACTAGAGGCCACCAACTCAGGGGTCATTCCCCTCCAGACTAAACCAGCCCGGATCTCCCTGAAACATTGTAAATATAGTAACACATATTTTAATATTTTAGAGTATTTGGTGTTACAATCTCTCTTTGGTATAAGAACAAGTGAATACTAGAGATGTAGTGGAATATACAGTATGAGATGTTTTGGACAGTAGTCTGTTGTAAGAATCATTAACAGAAACAAGTTAGACGACAGTTTTTATATTATATTTTGGATTTCAAAAGAATCTACTAATAATACAGATGTATTGAATCTACAACAATACATTTGCAAACATATTGGGAACAACTCAGAATCTGGTTTGGTCTATTGTTAGAACACGTCAATAACACTAATTCTACAGTACATCTGTTTTCATCATTGACTACGCAACCCAATTTCTGAGCAGGATAAACAAAAAAATGATTGGCTAGCTTTCACCATGACATCATCATCAGACACTATTCTATTGTTTTGTACACAACTGTGTCTCCAGAATGCATTGTAGTGTTAAAGCCCTGTGCTAGAGATAACAACCCAGCTTTAGTAAAACCGTCTGTATTGACGGTGATTCACTGTTCATACATGTTCATGCAGTATTTGACACTCTCCTGAATGAGCATGAACTCATTAGTGAAATCAGGAGAAGCTAGGACATATTTGAAGGTTGCTAAGAAACAGCTTTGGAAGCCCCCTCCCTGGTAACAGCAGTGCAGTGTAGAGAACAGGCACTGTTACACTAACGTTGGGATCCTACTGCAGTATAACAACGCATCAACATACATTACTTCTTCCACTTTACATAGAGAAACATATGAATACATTAGACATAGAATTCGATGTTGAAATGATTGTATAAAACATGGGAACAGTGAATAGATTCATTAAATCACGCTATGATGGAAATTGTATCATCTACATTTGAATAATCGCCCACTGTAGCTATGCAGTAAAGAGAGAGTCCACCAACAAATGTACATAACATTATGGATATCTAGAAAGTTTATTTAATTTTATTTAATTTTATATTTATTTAAAGTTTATTTACTAACCCTAACCTCATTTAATCATGCTCTAAATACTCTAACTTTAAACCAAGTTGTAGTAACCCCATTACACAACTCCTTGACCACAACACCCTAACCAGACCACAACACCCTAACCAGACCACAACACCCTAACCAGACCGACCACAACACCCTAACCAGACCACAACACCCTAACCAGACCACAACACCCTAACCAGACCACAACACCCTAACCAGACCACAACACCCTAACCAGACCGACCACAACACCCTAACCAGACCACAACACCCTAACCAGACCACAACACCCTAACCAGACCACAACACCCTAACCAGACCACAACACCCTAACCAGACCACAACACCCTAACCAGACCACAACACCCTAACCAGACCACAACACCCTAACCAGACCGACCACAACACCCTAACCAGACCACAACACCCTAACCAGACCGACCACAACACCCTAACCAGACCACAACACCCTAACCAGACCACAACACCCTAACCAGACCACAACACCCTAACCAGACCGACCACAACACCCTAACCAGACCACAACACCCTAACCAGACCACAACACCCTAACCAGACCACAACACCCTAACCAGACCGACCACAACACCCTAACCAGACCACAACACCCTAACCAGACCACAACACCCTAACCAGACCGACCACAACACCCTAACCAGACCACAACACCCTAACCAGACCACAACACCCTAACCAGACCACAACACCCTAACCAGACCACAACACCCTAACCAGACCGACCACAACACCCTAACCAGACCACAACACCCTAACCAGACCACAACACCCTAACCAGACCACAACACCCTAACCAGACCACAACACCCTAACCAGACCACAACACCCTAACCAGACCACAACACCCTAACCAGACCACAACACCCTAACCAGACCGACCACAACACCCTAACCAGACCACAACACCCTAACCAGACCGACCACAACACCCTAACCAGACCACAACACCCTAACCAGACCACAACACCCTAACCAGACCACAACACCCTAACCAGACCGACCACAACACCCTAACCAGACCACAACACCCTAACCAGACCACAACACCCTAACCAGACCACAACACCCTAACCAGACCGACCACAACACCCTAACCAGACCACAACACCCTAACCAGACCGACCACAACACCCTAACCAGACCACAACACCCTAACCAGACCACAACACCCTAACCAGACCACAACACCCTAACCAGACCACAACACCCTAACCAGACCACAAGAACACCAAGGCATCCTGACCCTAAACCCCAGACCAGAACCTCTGAACCACATCCCTCCTGAATGTAACCTCTCCATAACCATAACTCCCTGACCATACATACCTCCCTTACCATACATACCTCCCTGACCATACATAACTCCCGGACCATACATACCTCCCTGACCATACATACCTCCCTGACCATACATACCTTCCTGACCATACATACCTCCCTGACCATACATATCTCCCTGACCATACATATCTCCCTGACCATACATATCTCCCTGACCATACATACCTCCCTGACCATACATACCTCCCTGACCATACATAACTCCCTGACCATACATACCTTCCTGACCATACATAACTCCCTGACCATACATAACTCCCTGACCATACATACCTTCCTGACCATACATAACTCCCTGACCATACATAACTCCCTGACCATACATAACTCCCTGGATATGGGACGGGCTACTATGGTTTTGTAAATGCTAATCCCTTGTCCCCTTGGGGTGAGATTTTGGGTCATGAGGGAATGAAGGCAGCAGCAGCAAGGAGCAAGTGGAGAGTAGCGACCGACCTGCTGGCGTGCAGTTCAGATCACAGGCTCTCTCTCTCTTTCTGTCTGTCTCTGTCTCTCTCTCTCCCTCTCCATCTCTCTCTCCATTTCTCTCCCTCTCTCTCCATAATCCTCCACTGGTTTGGCTCTAGCTAGTATTAGTATTAGTAGGAATATGTATTAGTGCAGGTCGGTGTTGGGAGGCAGAATATGAAAACAGATGTTGACAGCAGGAGGAGCGGGGGAGGGACTGTCTGCCCTGATGTGAATGATGGACAGAGAGGGAGAGAGGAAGTGAGAGAGGGAGGGAGGATGGGTGGCGGAACAACGAAAAGAGAGGTTGTGGAGAACCTACAGTCCAGGAGAATTGTAAAAGTGTCTACAAGGGGTTGGTCCAGGTGACCACTTGACCAACTGGTTCAACGGAACATCTCACCTCCACTGGGTAGATCCAGTATATGATATGAAATGGATAGAATGAATGGATAGACGCAGAGAAATCTATATGTACACCCACATCAGCTATATTCTGTGCTGGTTTATAAGAGGTACACCTTGTTAAAGCACTGGCATGAAGTCTAATCAATGGAGTGCACCAATTAGGTTTCATAATGAGAGATAATGAAAGAAGCGTGCCACTGCGGCTATATTTAGCATGGTACCAGAGGACGGTGTGAGAGGAGGAAGGAGAGAGGAGGAAGAGAGGGCATGAAGAGAAAGAGAGGACACATAGAAATAGAGAGAATAAGATGGAGGGAGAGAGCATCGGGCTAGTCAGCTGATGCTTTAGGAATAGCATAGCAACTAGCAGCAGCCGCAACATCTGCATAGATACTGTCGTTAGTGGGAGTGTTTTGTGCTTCTATGATGTCACTTGCAACACATGTACAGTACATACGGTGTTTGTGGGCAATACAGTATCAAACCAGATGAAGGATAAGGGATAATTGAAGGTTGTTACGTAAAGCTAGGGAGGGACACAGGTCAGTGGCCTTAATTCACCATGGTGATGAGGCTGAAGGGTCTGTGTTGTGTAACAGAGTTCAGTGACCCTGTGTTTGGGCAAGGCTGTGTCCTCGCCTGTGTTCGCTGTGTGTCTGCCTGTGTGTTACAGATGTTGTCACAGCAGAGTAGACTGTGTTCTAGGTCAGCCTGGGTTTGGGACCAGGGTTTGGACAGGTTCTTCTCTGAGTGGATTGTGCTGTGGCCAGCAGGCTGTCAATCAATCCTCTCCCTTTTGGTTTTGTCCTCTGTCCCTCTAACCTCTATCGCTCTCCTCTTAGTATCAGTTCCTTCTGTCCCTCTGTCCCTCTAACCTCTATCGCTCCCCTCTTAGTATCAGTTCCCTCTGTCCCTCTGTCCCTCTAACCTCTATCGCTCCCCTCTTAGTATCAGTACCTTCTGTCCCTCTGTCCCTCTAACCTCTATCGATCCCCTCTTAGTATCAGTTCCTTCTGTCCCTCTAACCTCTATCGCTCCCCTCTTAGTATCAGTTCCCTCTGTCCCTCTAACCTCTATCCTCTAACCTCTATCGCTCCCCTCATAGTATCAGTTCCTTCTGTCCCTCTGTCCCTCTAATCTCTATCGCTCCCCTCTTAGTATCAGTTCCCTCTGTCCTTCTGTCCCTCTAACCTCTATCGCTCCCCTCTTAGTATCAGTTCCTTCTGTCCCTCTGTCCCTCTAACCTCTATCCTCTAACCTCTATCGCTCCCCTCTTAGTATCAGTTCCTTCTGTCCTCTGTCCCTCTAACCTCTATCGCTCCCCTCTTAGTATCAGTTCCTTCTGTCCCTCTGTCCCTCTAACCTCTATCCTCTAACCTCTATCGCTCCCCTCTTAGTATCAGTACCTTCTGTTCCTCTGTCCCTCTAACCTCTATCGCTCCCCTCTTAGTATCAGTTCCTTCTGTCCCTCTAACCTCTATCCTCTAACCTCTATCGCTCCCCTCTTAGTATCAGTTCCTTCTGTCCTCTGTCCCTCTAACCTCTATCGCTCCCCTCTTAGTATCAGTACCTTCTGTCCCTCTGTCCCTCTAACCTCTATCCTCTAACCTCTATCGCTCCCCTCTTAGTATCAGTACCTTCTGTCCCTCTGTCCCTCTAACCTCTATCGCTCCCCTCTTAGTATCAGTACCTTCTGTTCCTCTGTCCCTCTAACCTCTAACCTCTATCGCTCCCCTCTTAGTATCAGTTCCTTCTGTCCTCTGTCCCTCTAACCTCTATCGCTCCCCTCTTAGTATCAGTACCTTCTGTCCCTCTGTCCCTCTAACCTCTATCCTCTAACCTCTATCGCTCCCCTCTTAGTATCAGTTCCTTCATTCCCTCTGTCCCTCTAACCTCTATCCTCTAACCTCTATCGCTCCCCTCTTAGTATCAGTACCTTCTGTCCCTCTGTCCCTCTAACCTCTATCGCTCCCCTCTTAGTATCAGTACCTTCTGTCCTCTGTCCCTCTAACCTCTATCGCTCCCCTCTTAGTATCAGTACCTTCTGTCCCTCTGTCCCTCTAACCTCTATCGCTCCCCTCTTAGTATCAGTTCCTTCTGTCCCTCTGTCCCTCTAACCTCTATCCTCTAACCTCTATCGCTCCCCTCTTAGTATCAGTACCTTCTGTCCCTCTGTCCCTCTAACCTCTATCGCTCCCCTCTTAGTATCAGTACCTTCTGTTCCTCTGTCCCTCTAACCTCTAACCTCTATCGCTCCCCTCTTAGTATCAGTTCCTTCTGTCCTCTGTCCCTCTAACCTCTATCGCTCCCCTCTTAGTATCAGTACCTTCTGTCCCTCTGTCCCTCTAACCTCTATCGCTCCCCTCTTAGTATCAGTACCTTCTGTTCCTCTGTCCCTCTAACCTCTATCGCTCCCCTCTTAGTATCAGTTCCTTCTGTCCCTCTAACCTCTATCGCTCCCCTCTTAGTATCAGTACCTTCTGTCCCTCTAACCTCTATCGCTCCCCTCTTAGTATCAGTTCCCTCTGTCCCTCTGTCCCTCTAACCTCTATCACTCCCCTCTTAGTATCAGTTCCTTCTGTCCCTCTAACCTCTATCCTCTAACCTCTATCGCTCCCCTCTTAGTATCAGTTCCTTCTGTCCCTCTGTCCCTCTAACCTCTATCGCTCCCCTCTTAGTATCAGTTCCTTCTGTCCCTCTGTCCCTCTAACCTCTATCCTCTAACCTCTATCGCTCCCCTCTTAGTATCAGTTCCTTCTATCCCTCTAACCTCTATCGCTCCCCTCTTAGTATCAGTTCCTTCTGTCCCTCTAACCTCTATCGCTCCCCTCTTAGTATCAGTACCTTCTGTCCTCTGTCCCTCTAACCTCTATCGCTCCCCTCTTAGTATCAGTTCCTTCTGTCCCTCTGTCCCTCTAACCTCTATCCTCTAACCTCTATCGCTCCCCTCTTAGTATCAGTACCTTCTGTCCCTCTGTCCCTCTAACCTCTATCGCTCCCCTCTTAGTATCAGTTCCTTCTGTCCCTCTAACCTCTATCGCTCCCCTCTTAGTATCAGTTCCCTCTGTCCTTCTGTCCCTCTAACCTCTATCGCTCCCCTCTTAGTATCAGCTCCCTGTCCCTCTGCTCCCTCTAACCTCTAACCTCTATCGCTCCCCTCTTAGTATCAGTACCTTCTGTCCCTCTGTCCCTCTAACCTCTATCGCTCCCCTCTTAGTATCAGTACCTTCTGTTCCTCTGTCCCTCTAACCTCTAACCTCTATCGCTCCCCTCTTAGTATCAGTTCCTTCTGTCCTCTGTCCCTCTAACCTCTATCGCTCCCCTCTTAGTATCAGTACCTTCTGTTCCTCTGTCCCTCTAACCTCTATCGCTCCCCTCTTAGTATCAGTTCCTTCTGTCCCTCTAACCTCTATCGCTCCCCTCTTAGTATCAGTACCTTCTGTCCCTCTAACCTCTATCGCTCCCCTCTTAGTATCAGTTCCCTCTGTCCCTCTGTCCCTCTAACCTCTATCACTCCCCTCTTAGTATCAGTTCCTTTGTCCCTCTAACCTCTATCCTCTAACCTCTATCGCTCCCCTCTTACTATCAGTTTCTTCTGTCCCTCTAACCTCTATCGCTCCCCTCTTAGTATCAGTTCCTTCTGTCCCTCTGTCCCTCTAACCTCTATCCTCTAACCTCTATCGCTCCCCTCTTAGTATCAGTTCCTTCTATCCCTCTAACCTCTATCGCTCCCCTCTTAGTATCAGTTCCTTCTGTCCCTCTAACCTCTATCGCTCCCCTCTTAGTATCAGTACCTTCTGTCCTCTGTCCCTCTAACCTCTATCGCTCCCCTCTTAGTATCAGTTCCTTCTGTCCCTCTGTCCCTCTAACCTCTATCGCTCCCCTCTTAGTATCAGTACCTTCTGTCCCTCTGTCCCTCTAACCTCTATCGCTCCCCTCTTAGTATCAGTTCCTTCTGTCCCTCTAACCTCTATCGCTCCCCTCTTAGTATCAGTTCCTTCTGTCCCTCTGTCCCTCTAACCTCTATCGCTCCCCTCTTAGTATCAGTACCTTCTGTCCCTCTGTCCCTCTAACCTCTATCGCTCCCCTCTTAGTATCAGTTCCCTCTGTCCCTCTGTCCCTCTAACCTCTATCCTCTAACCTATATCCCTCCCCTCTTAGTATCAGTACCTTCTGTCCCTCTCCCCCTCTAACCTCTATCGCTCCCCTCTTAGTATCAGTTCCTTCTGTCCTCTGTCCCTCTAACCTCTATCTCTCCCCTCTTAGTATCAGTTCCTTCTGTCCCTCTAACCTCTATCGCTCCCCTCTTAGTATCAGTTCCTTCTGTCCCTCTAACCTCTATCGCTCCCCTCTTAGTATCAGTTCCTTCTGTCCTCTGTCCCTCTAACCTCTATCGCTCCCCTCTTAGTATCAGTACCTTCTGTCCCTCTGTCCCTCTAACCTCTATCCTCTAACCTCTATCGCTCCCCTCTTAGTATCAGTACCTTCTGTCCCTCTGTCCCTCTAACCTCTATCGCTCCCCTCTTAGTATCAGTTCCTTCTGTCCCTCTAACCTCTATCGCTCCCCTCTTAGTATCAGTTCCTTCTGTCCCTCTGTCCCTCTAACCTCTATCGCTCCCCTCTTAGTATCAGTTCCTTCTGTCCTCTGTCCCTCTAACCTCTATCGCTCCCCTCTTAGTATCAGTTCCTTCTGTCCCTCTGTCCCTCTAACCTCTATCACTCCCCTCTTAGTATCAGTTCCTTCTGTCCCTCTGTCCCTCTAACCTCTATCGCTCCCCTCTTAGTATCAGTTCCTTCTGTCCTCTGTCCCTCTAACCTCTATCGCTCCCCTCTTAGTATCAGTACCTTCTGTCCCTCTGTCCCTCTAACCTCTATCACTCCCCTCTTAGTATCAGTTCCTTCTGTCCCTCTAACCTCTATCGCTCCCCTCTTAGTATCAGTACCTTCTGTCCCTCTGTCCCTCTAACCTCTATCACTCCCCTCTTAGTATCAGTACCTTCTGTCCCTCTGTCCCTCTAACCTCTATCGCTCCCCTCTTAGTATCAGTACCTTCTGTCCCTCTAACCTCTATCCTCTAACCTCTGACCTCTAACCCAGGGATCATCAACTAGTGGATGGTCGGGGGGACGGAACATAATTACATATAATCTGTAGACTGCAAATTGACAGCAAGAAGCCCAAACAAATATAAAATTTGACTAAAACCTAATAATTTCAAACCTTACATTTGTATACGATCAGATGTGTTTCTATTGGGGAACATATTTTTTATTTTAAAATCACTTGGAGCTTGTAGTCTTTTATGTCCCCCAAAAATAATATACATATGTTTTGCTCAGAAAACTCGGGGGGACAAATTAAACCACCTGAGGGTCAAATTCGGCCCACGGGCCGCCAGAATGCGCTAACCTCTATACCCGCTTAGTATCAGTTCCTTCTGTCCCTCTGTCCTTCTAACTTCTATTAACCAAACTCTCTACCTCCTCTCCCCCTCCCCCCTCTTCACCTGTCCCTTCCCTCTGTCATCTCTTCTCCTACACCCCCTCCTCCTCACCAGCTTTGACTCTGATGTTGGGGCTGCGGATCTTGCCAGCCTGGTTCTCTGCGGTGCAGAAGTAGTCGTTGTCGTGGATGTAGGAGTTGAAGGCGGAGGGAGAGAAGGGGTAGAGTTGGAGGGTGCCATTGGCATGGACATGACGGATGTGGGGCACGTCATAGATGTCATCGCCGGTGGCCAGGTACCAGCGCAGGATGGCGGTGGGGGTGCCGCCCGCCGGACAGGGCAGAGACACCCCCACCGAGCTGGAGTAGGTCAGCCTCTGCAGGGACGCCTTCACAAAGTACAGCCTGGTAGAGCCCACATCCTCACTGTGTACTGCATGGGGAGAGATATCACAGTCAGTAATAAGTAGTGTAGAGAGAAGAACAGTAGAACTGTAGAACTGTAGAACAGTAAAACTGTAGAACAATAGAACTGTAGAACAATAGAACAGTACAACTGTAGAACAATAGAACAGTAGAACAATAGAACAGTAGAACTGTAGAACAATAGAACTGTAGAACAATAGAACTGTAGAACAATAGAACTGTAGAACAATAGAACTGTAGAACAGTAAAACTTTAGAACAGTAGAACAGTTAAACTGTAGAACAATAGAACTGTAGAACAATAGAACAGTAAAACTGTAGAACAATAGAACAGTAGAACAGTAAAACTGTAGAATAATGGAACTGTAGAACAATACAACTGTAGAACAGTAGAACAGTAAAACTGTAGAACAGTAGAACAGTAAAACTGTAAAACTGTAGAACAGTAGAACAGTAAAACTGTAGAACATTAAAACTGTAGAACAGTAGAACAGTAAAACTGTAGAACAGTAGAACAGTAAAACTGTAGAACATTAAAACTGTAGAACAGTAGAACAGTAAAACTGTAGAACAGTAGAACAGTAGAACTGTAAAACAGTAAAACTGTAGAACAGTAGAACAGTAGAACAGTAGAACTGTAAAACAGTAAAACTGTAGAACAGTAGAACAGTAGAATAGTAGAACTGTAGAACAGTAGAACTGTAGAACTGTAGTAGAACTGTAGAATAGTAGAACTGTAGAACTGTAGTAGAACAGTAGAACTTTAGAACAGTAGAACTGTAGAACTGTAGTAGAACTGTAAAACAGTAGAACTGTAGAACTGTAGTAGAACAGTAGAACAGTAGAACTGTAGAACTGTAGTAGAACAGTAGAACTGTAGTAGAACTGTAGAACAGTAGAACAGTAGCACTGTAGTAGAACAGTGGAACTGTAGAACAGTAGAACTGTAGTAGAACTAATAGAACTGTAGAATAGTAGAACTGTAGAACAGTAGAACAGTAGCACTGAAGTAGAACAGTAGAACTGTAGAACAGTAGAACTGTAGTAGAACTAATAGAACTGTAGAATAGTAGAACTGTAGAACAGTAGAACTGTAGTAGAACTAATATAACTGTAGAATAGTAGAACTGTAGAACAGTAGAACTGTAGTAGAACTAATAGAACTGTAGAACAGTGGAACTGTAGAACAGTAGAACTGTAGTAGAACTAATAGAACTGTAGAATAGTAGAACTGTAGAACAGTAGAACTGTATAAGCAAAGTGTCACTGTTGTAAAATAACAGGTGAGGAACTGCTTGAAAAACACACTGTTGAGCACCATATTCAAAACACACATCTGGAAATCTGCCCAGGCGTTATTCAATGGGCGGCAGTGGTTAGAGCGTTGGACTAGTAACCGAAAGGTTGCAAGTTCAAATCCCCGAGCTGACAAGGTACAAATCTGTCGTTCTGCCCCTGAACAGGCAGTTAACCCACTGTTTGTGGGCTGTCATTGAAAATAAGAATTTGTTCTTAACTGACTTGCCTAGTTAAATAAAATAAAAAAAAATAAAAAAATAAGTTCAATTAAAGTCATAATAAATTAAACTGAAGAGTAATAAACAGATGTAACAGACAGGAAGGATAAGAATGCCCTTCAAATGTCAAATGTCCAGCTGCAAACATCAGTCATGTGATGCAGAAAGCCAGGGATTTGGGCTAAAGCCTCTGGTGGGTTAGGTAGATGTGGGTGGAGGCCTCTACCTACACACAGACACACACACACTCACAGAGGAAACACACAGTTAAGTTATGTGATTGGAATTTGTATGCCAGACGCAGAGTTAAATCGGTTTAATCTCCTTTCATATTTAACACACCAGGAGTGTTCCTCCTGGGTACTCAGATTAGGGACACACAACCCCAGCAGAGAGAGAAAGGGAGGTCCCCACATTTAGGGTCAAGGAGGGGAAGATTAGAAGAGAGAAATGACCCTGTCATAGATGGACAGATGTGTCCAAATCTTTGCCCTGCCCCCCCCCCCCCCCCCCCCCCCCCCAAATATGTAATACACACATCTTCTCTAACTTCCATTCTGTATCAGCTTTCAGGTTCAGCTCAGCACACAGAGTTCAACTCATTCATCTAACCATCTAGCATACGTATGAATGAAGCAAAATGATCTGTAGCCAGATCATTGGAGCTTCAGAGATCCGAGAAATCACCCCACCCCAGAAATTCACATCTAGCTGTGGACTCTCTATTGTCCAGCACCTCCGACACCACTGTCCAGCCTCTCCAACACCACTGTCCAGCCCCTCCGACACCATTGTTCAACCCCTCCGACACCACTGTCCAGCCCCTCCGACACCACTGTCTAAACATCTGCACCAGGCTCTCTAGTACCCTTCTGGTAAACACATATATCCCTTTCATACACAGACAAAATCCCACTAATTTACCATGCCTGCTTCTTTATAGCATTGTACATTAAACCCCACCTAAAGACCTACTCATGACTCCTGCATTTTCACAGAACCTGTAACCAAAATACAGCCATCGGTACTGTGTGAATGGTTCTCTGCTTTTTTCTGCAGGTAAATTGATCAACACTTCCATTGTTTAACACCTCCCTAATTTGGAATTCAAACATCCCCCTATGGGTTAACAACACCCCCACACCTCCCAGTGTGCCAGTTAACCACTGATGTGTATGAAAGGGGTATACCTGCAAGAAAGTGGTAAATAACTGGCTGTTTGAAAGGGGCTCATTGCCTTTAATTTTTGACAGGTAATATGCCACATCTTCTGCCTGAAATCGATATCAGTTCATGGGATCATTAAATGTCCATTTGTGTACGCAAGTATGTACCTTGTGTTGTTGACAGACAGATTATTTACATGTGTAGATTCAGATGGTGGTGATAACAACACATCAAACCATGAAGCGTTTTCTCACGGAATCAGCACCATGGACAGAGGCTATACATTAACCCTACAGTAAGATCAGCACCATGACAGAGGCTATACATTAACCCTACATTAAGATCAGCACCATGACAGAGGCTATACATTAACCCTACAGTAAGATCAGCACCATGACAGAGGCTATACGTCAATCCTACAGTAAGATCAGCACCATGGACAGAGGCTATACGTTAACCCTACAGTAAGATCAGCACCATGGACAGTGGCTATACATTAACCCTACAGTAGGATCAGGACCATGGACAGAGGCTATACGTTAACCCTACAGTAAGATCAGCACCATGGACAGAGGCTATACGTTAATCCTACAGTAAGATCAGCACCATGACAGAGGGTATCCATTAACCCTACAGTAAGATCAGCACATATACATTAACCCTACAGTAAGATCAGCACCATGGACAGAGGCTATACATTAACCCTACAGTAAGATCAACACCATAGACAGTCTATACATTAAACCTAGAGTAAGTTCAGCTCCTCTGGATAATGATGTTACGTCAACTGAGGGCAGTATGCTAGAGATGGTAAATATGAACTCTAGCCGTCCATCCGATGGTGGGCTACTGAATCCAGGTCAGACATTCTCCCCCACCCCTTGCAGATTACTGATAATGGCCCTCGAGCATAAAACCCATATTAAAGATTGCAATATCTATAATCTCCCAATGTGGGGACAGGACTAAAGTGGAGGGGTGGAAGGGGGCTAAAGGCTGGGGGTCACCCTGAGAGCTTAGGGGAGCTGGGGTTGGCTGGGAAGCAGGACCACATCTCTTTAGATTAGGGGCCTGGGGGGTGAGGAGGCTTGGGGGGGCAGAGGGTACTGTACTGGGCAGGGTGGAGTGGCACTCAAAAGCTGTCAGAAACAGACACACACACCACACACACAACAAACACACACTCAAAGGCTGTCAGAAACAGACACACACATGACAAACACACAGACACACATGCCCTGAGCAGCACTTAGGATACATTCAAACTGGGAGGTAAAAGAGGGGTTGCCATGGTGGCACTGACATGTGACTAAAAAAAGACATAGAACATACTACATGTGAATGTAGTGTGAATACATTTTATGTGTATTTGGAATGGGTGAACTTGGTGCGGGTGACTTCCATGTTCCATCCAAGTCAATAGGAGGAGAAGCCAAAGAGGCAACGAGTGGCTAACATGGCCAACTCCATTTTGTGGAATCAGTGACTGCTTTTAAGACAAACTAGTCTGGATGGAACCAATCATACAGCCAAAACATTCTAGTATCCCATTTGAATGTGCATTGACTGTCAGCGTATTACTGTACTATGTCATGCTAACACATCAACCAACGCCCTTTCAGTCAAATTCAGTCCAAAGCATAAGCGTTGACCTGTTGAGCTGGAAGTTCAGTCCAAAACCGCTAAGAAAACACGATGAGGAAAAACAATCGAAAAGATAGAGAGCGAAACATCCACCTCCCCTTATTTATTGTGGGGTGTTTTCGTTGCAGTGCATTGGAGCCTGCTAATAGTGCTGGTAGAGCTGAGCCCTGGTTGGCTGGTTAGCTGGCTGCAGGAGTGAGTGTGCGCAGAACACACTGAGACACTATTTTATGCAGCCTGCTAGAGAACGAGACATGAATATGTATGTCGAGATGCAGAAGCCATTGCCTATGCAATACTTCATTATGCATAATGCAGCTGGCCTACGCCACTCACTCCACACACACACACAGACAAATGCACTCCACACACACAAATCACACACACACACAATCGTATTGCATGTTAAACACGATACACACACTGATGAGCTGGTAAACAAATGCCAACATTCCCACCACCCTCACCCCCTTAATACACAAACTCTCACACCCTCACTCCCTGAACCCAACCAAATGCATAAAGCCTTCTTCTCTTCTACATCTTCCCCCCCTTTTCTTCATCTCTCCCTCATTCTCTCTTTTACCCTCTGCTCATGTGCATACACATCAATGCTCCCTTGCAACCCCCATCCTCCTCTCTTTCTCTCTGTCACACATCATGGAGCACCTCTTCCCATGGAGACAGACGTAGGATCATTTTCAGCCAGACTGAAACTCCACTTCCTCCTTTCCTTCCCTCCATCTCCCTGTGCTCTTCATTCCCCTCCGTTCCCTCCATCTATCCTTCTCTAACCTTCTGAATGCTAGCTATCTCAGATCTTGGTGAGTCTCACAGCGACTTTTGAAGTTGTGTGCCAACGTGTTTGCATTTAGAACTGAGCGAATCAAATATTTTCCTGTGTGTGTGTGTGTGTGTGTGTGTGTGTGTGTGTGTGTGTGTGTGTGTGTGTGTGTGTGTGTGTGTGTGTGTGTGTGAGGAGCAGGGGGAGGGTAAGTACATAAAAATGAAAAGGAGAGACAGGGAGATGGAGGTAGGTGTAAGCAGGGCCGGCTCCAGGCATAAGCGGCCGCTGGGGGTAATTCCTATAGTGGAAATTCTCGTTTAGGTTTCACATCCGAAGAATGAAGCATGGCTGCTAATCAGGGGTTGGAACCAGTTCAGGGAACAGAACCGAAAACTAGAAAATAAACGGAACCGGAAACTAAACTGACCTATACTGTTCCAGAACAGAACCGTCATTATAAAAGCACGAGAACCGGTTAATATTGTTATTTTACTTTCTAGACATTTTTCTTTGCCCCACAAAAAAGAACCGCAACAAAGCGCCTATGCAAACCCTCATTCTGTCACTTAGAAACGTATTCCAGTGTCTGCCTGCAAGATTAGAATCTTTGCCAGTGTTTGTGTGTGTTTAGGCTACCTTCCCCTCCACCTCCGAATGCTACGATAGGCTACTGTACTGACATTACACACCAGGCCTTTACAAGCATGATTCATCTTTTTTATTAGCCAGAGAAGAATGGATTCACTTTTTCAACGCTAGTTCAAATCAAATCAAATCTTATTTGTCACATACACATGGTTAGCAGATGTTAATGCGAGTGTAGCGAAATGCTTGTGCTTCCAGTTCCGACAATGCAGTAATAACCAACGAGTAATCTAACCTACCAATTCCACAACAACTACCTTATACACACAAGTGTAAAGGGATGAAGAATATGTACATAAAAATATATGAATGAGTGATGGTACAGAACGGCATAGGCAAGATGCAGTAGATGGTACATTAAGGATACTATAGGCCTAGTTATCACATTTCACACTGGATTTATTAACTACAAAAAGATAAGACGTGTTTTTGATTCTGGTGCCACTCTGCACACACACGCTTGTTAGCTTTCTAGCTAAAGTGTGTTAGCTAGGTAGCACAAGCTTGCTAGCTAGCTAGCTCAAAGAACCTTCAAAGAAGCCGCTCTTCCTAGGTATAGTTCTGTATACCTAATTCAGATAATGCATGTCTTAACAACATGCCCAGTACTTCAATCCTCCTCCTCACCCCTCTCTCGCTTTCTCCACACCTACATCTTGCGCCATAGGCTACACGTGTCTGTTCATCATGTGCATAAACAACTAGCTTGCCAGGTCTATCCAATTGGTGAAATCATTTAATGAGTTTAATGTAAAAAACTGTTGATTTCAATTTCAAAGGTGAAAAAAGGAACAGAAAGGAACGATATAAACTTTTTTGAAAATTTTGTTCGAACCGGTTCAGAACTTTATTTTACTGGTCAGAACAGTGTAATGAAAAAAAAATGTGGTTCTGTTCAGAATGAAACCATTGGAAAATATTTTTGATTCCAACCCCTGCTGCTAATACATATTCACGAATTGGAGGTGAGAACATTGTGGTGATTTCCACGTGGAGTGGAGAAATAACAACAAGTAGGGCACTGACAGCTGTCAGTGTAGCTAGCTATTATGCTAACCTTATATAGCTAGCTAATGTTGAATGTTGTTGCTACATAGTACTCAGAAGATTAGCCAGCTGGCTAGGCTATGGCTGGTTCTGGAGCTGGATTTGTCATAAGCATTTAGGGACAACTTCGCCACAGATGGATTGGGGAAATCACTATCTTTGACTTTGCCAATTATTGTTATCTCCAAAGTTTTGGCATCTTCCATAAATTGCGGCCGTGAATCTGCCATAGAAATACAAAGGAGATTAAGCTCTGGTAATATTGATAGCCTAACTTTTGAACGGTTTGGACTACAGAATGCGTTTTTTTCTACATGGTAGGCTGTGCAACAGCAATGCCAAGTCAGCCCGTGCTCATGCCATGGTTCTGACAGCTAGGTGAAGTGAAATGATAGGCTACAATGACTTTGCTCATGATGAAAAACTATGACTTTTTCATGATGAAAAACTATGACTTATTGACTTAAATCGTTGTGCAACATTATGGGTAAGCTATGGGCATCGTCTATCAGCTGAAAAAAAGTGAATGTCCACTCTTGTGGGCGTTTAAAACTGCAAAAAGAATCTCTCCACCCCATGGCAAAATGGGTAGAATTGCAAGAAATAAGGTGTAAAACTGCAAAAATGTTCTCTCTGCCCCATGGCAAAAAAAAGGCCAGGCACCACACCTTAATATGGATTTGTGTTTCTCTTAATCCTATCACAATCAACTTTTACGTGTTGAATGTAGACTTAAATAAAACACTTTTGGTATATACATATACACTTTAGAAATACATGCATTTTAAAGTGGTTAAAATTCATAAAAATGTTGATGACGTAGTGTGATAAACTGAAGAAAATATTCATTTAAACTAAGTTTTTTAAATGTTTATGCTTACTTTTTGAAATAACTAATATTAACGGACCAAAATACCAACAAATCTCTAAATGGATAGGCAGATGAAAAAGTGTCATTTCAGCCTGTGGTGCCTGGCCTTAAATTTGTTATAAAATGTCCAACTCATCTCCAACTCATGGCAAAATGTGTAGATTTTCAGGAAATGTACTTTAAAAACATAAATGTTTCTCTTCGCCATCAAGAGAGGGGCCACTAAAATGTTTTGCAGTGAGGTGGTGGGCCCCCCAACCAAATCTTGCTTAGGGCCCCCAAAAGGCTAGAGTCAGCCCTGGGTGTAAGCTTATGAACAATCCTTAGTGGTCTGGGATAAGGTGGTTGGTGTGGGGTGGGGAGGAGTGAGTGAGTGCTGGGCTGGGGGGTTGTTGGGGGTTACATCTCATCAAGGCATGGGTTTTGCCCCCCCTGCTTTCTGTACACCCAATACGCCCCCCAGGCCCATGCTGCGTCAGTGAAAAGTGTGCTTCTTCAGCAGTCCCCATGGACCCGTTCCCCCTCACATCAAAGCAGCCAGTTTCTCTCATAATGTGAATATCAAATCTGTGGATCACAAGTCCCAGCACAGTCTGCATAAAACCGCCCCTCCCCCATCCTTTAATTCTGCCTAGTGATGAGGGAGAGAACGGGAGGGGGAGTGTGTGTGAGTGAGTGAGCGACTAATGGAGAGTGAGTGAAAGAGCGAGAGAGAGAACATACCTTAGACAAAAACAACCACCTGCTAGCCGAGTTCTACCATTAAAATTCCCTCAAATACATGAAGAACAGAGGTGATAAAAGATTATCAACTTAGACACACACCTCACCTGTTGTTCAAAACGCATGTTTCATATCCCTGTTTTTCCAACATATTCGTTATCTATTTTTTTAATCTAATGCATTTTTGCCGAGATACTTTATCCCATTCTGGTACGATACGTTGTAAGGATGGGTTGAGAGAAGAGCGAGAGGATGTGGAGAGACTAGAAAAGCAAATGGGAAACGCAAAGGGGATACTTGGGACGTCCAACTTTGACGTCACCCCATTGAAGCTGAAATTTAATACGGTTAATGTAAGGGTTAGGTACGATGTGCCATGACGATATGACATGATCCTATCGCTGAAAGTTCCATTGCTCCTCTCCGCGCGCTCTGAACTCCCCTGCGCTCCCCTGCCAGCCTCACCACAGCAACGCACCACTTTTACACCAGCAGCAGTAACGTTCAGCCTACTGTACATCTGACAACATTATTAAATAGGTAGACCTAATCAACACTACACCAAGGTAAAACGCACCTTTCGAGTTCCTTACTAGAGGCAAAGGCAACTCCAGCCAAGGACATAGAAATAGTTTTGTACCCACATGAAGTCCATTGAAAAAGTTTGCGGGATGATTTTTTACGGGAGGGAGGTTTGAAGGTTTATTTGGGCTCAAAACGAAAACAATAATGAATACAAATTCTAACAGTAAGCCTTTTTACCTTTTTACGAATAGGTTAAGACTATTTGACTTCTTATTGAACCCATGGCAACCAGCACCGACTCAAGGAGTCCGAATTAATCTAAATTACACTAACAAATAATCGAGATATGACAATGTCTGTTTGTGTTTATAAGAATACAATCTGACCCTTCACGTTACAATTAAGTGGGAGTAGGCCTGCACTAAGTTTACGAAAAGGGCTGTGCATTTTATTATTTCAGTATTATTGCATAAAAAACGTGATTTATGAACATATTCGATTCGAAAAATAAGAGCAGGGACTATGGGCAATTATCTTGGCACGCTTCTGTCCTGTGACCTGCTTTGCTGCTCTGTCATTGGGTGATACGGCAGAACCCAGCGCTAATTGCGCAGCTGTGGGGAGAAGGCAGCTGGGGATTTGGGCTAAAATAGAGAGAGACCAATTTTGCATATTTCTATTTTATATGAGGGAGGGGCAGGAGCGGGAGGGAGGGAGGGGTAGAGGGTGACAGTTGGATCTTATGACGATGGAGGGAATGCCTTATGACAACATATATTTTGATTTCTTCAACTCAGTTTCCAAATGCAATTGAGGGGACAATTTGATTATATTCATTTAATTTTAATTTCATAATTCATATTTTTTCAATAGACCTATACATCCTAAAAATGACACTGAAATTACAAAATGTTCTACATCAAATATAGCATTTCTGAAATGCCGACATCATTAATTGATCATCATTCTAGGTAATCATTAATACAAATATGTGTATCCGTGTTAGATTATCAAAATTTGTATTTAAAAAATAATGTAGTCTGATTATAAAAATCCATTCAAATTAATTCCATATTGACAAAATTGCCTAATGCCCATCTTCCGTGAGGAAATGTAGCGCTAATGCTCGTAAACATATGCTATTTCATTTAGCGACATTGGTTGTAGGCCTAAAAAATATTGAGCGATTTGCAACACTTAAAGATCTAGCAAATTAATACTAATGATTGTTACTGCCATTTTGACTAAAATAGGTTTGAGTGTCTCTTCTTTAATTTGTTTTCTTTGATTTACGTAATTGAACAATTTGTCGCTGTAAATAATTATCTTGCTCATTGAATTTGATGTATTTGCGTTGTAAATGGAAGTAGGTATGGAATAGAATATTCAACTAAAATGTGATGTTACAAATTATTAAAGTGAACCATTTAACAACAAAAAATGCACACAATATATTGTTACAATGAAATTATAACCACATGGAAATCGCAACTTCACAGCCAACAGGCCCAACGCAAGGCAGAGAGGGAGGGGTGTCCCCCCTTTCACAAACACACACGCACGCGCGCGCACACACAGCAGCCAGGGTTCAGGTGGGCTATTAGAGGGAAACACGCCTGGGCTTGTCTACATCCACCCACGCATCTGGGGCCTTCTTTGGTCTAATAAATTAGATCGAATTAAATAGTTTTAAAAGACTATTGGATGCTGGTCTGAGATCATTTGTGCCTATACCTTTTTTTCTTCATTTTAATTGCTATGCATTCAGAGAGACATCCAAATGCTTCAATGTAAATAGACCCATTTATGAAAATACGAAATTTCAACGTTCATGTGCACAGGACTTATTTCTCCAAAATTATAGGCTTATATGTCAGTGAACAATTATTAACACGAAACAGCCTAAGTAGAAGCAAGCGCCAATGTAAGTACGTATCTAGGCTATATGAGTTTGTCCTTCCAGTATTGACAAATGTCTGTCAGGCCTACACATAGCGTCATAAGAGAATCATCCTCCAGGCTAATTTATGAAATCATAACTCATAAACATACATACATAACTTAAAACAGGCAGGCTAAACAAAGGACAGAGATGCTGTTTAGATGCTGTTCAGAATTATTATAATACACTGTAATAGCAAGGGAGATCAGCATGGTAATAGGGTCGGTGATTTTCAGCCATATTGAACAAGGATTTTCCCCTTCAAAACAGAAAGCACTTTATAAGAGAAATCATATAGGCCTAACCAACATTTTACTCATAATGTCCACAAAATAAAAGAGGACATTTTGAAAAGGGTAATTGTATTTTCATTATGTGGTCATTAATTTGGGTGCATAATTTATGTGGAAGAAGCTCTTCATTTGTTACTTCATTTTTCAACATGGCAACTAGCCTACTCATCGCCAGACAGGGACTCTTGCCAAAAATCTCATCAAAATCACCTCCCAAAAATCCCCGCACTACCCCTCCAGAACATTACGGCTGAGTCCATAGCCAAGCGCTAAAAACACATTCACAGACAGACCCACAAAACGACACCAATAAGTCAAATAATCACAGCAAATTATATTTAAAAAAAGATTAACAATGAAATAAATGATAAGCATAGATTTTAAACAAATACTTCGCACTGCATGTGCCAGTGCCCATTCAAGTTTTGACCGCTCAAAAAGTCGACAAAATCAGGCATTTCAATCCCTTTCTTAATTTCTCTCTCTCTCCCACCTCGTTCGTTCTTCCTATCCAGCCATTTTACATATTCATAACTCTCGCTGGAATAATGCGAAAACAAACCGTGCTATCAGCACCGTTTGCGGCATCTTGGACCCGTGCACACCGCCACACAGCAATCAACAAAACATGTAGGGTACTTCACACCTAAAACACCTCTACCTGCACCGTTACAATAATATGGATTTTGTAGACAAAGTAATTTACACCCTTTTCAAATCCGATCTCTCCTAATTTCATGGATTCCATTGATAGGCTACATCAATTCAGTTATTTTTTCCTGCTACATCTGTTGTTTCTTTACAATTATTGGTACATATTGCAGTACGGATTTTAATCAGGATAGAATAAGTAAGACACTCACTGGATTTAGTTTAAAAAAAGATAATAAATAAAAACAGTGTTTCTTACCTTCCTGGAGAGAGTACAGCAGGAGTAAAGTTACAAGCCACATGCCATAAATAGCAGGTATATTTTTCAGGAATGTTTGGCAATCCTGGCGAGTGTGCGGCGCAGTCTTTGGCCAGGCGAGTCTCCGTGCTGGACTGGCGACTATGCTCCCCGGCGGTCTCTCCAGCCCTGCTGCCCGGATAACCATCGCGGGGAAATGAGAAGCGCCTGTGAGACCCGCCCACGTCCCCTCCCCTCGATGTGACTGACTATTATACACGCGAAGCCTCCCTCCTATTCTCATGAGACACCGCGGAACGATGGTTACGCGTCAAATTGAACCGCTGAGCCGGCCGAGGGTTGAGTTGAGTTGAGGAGTGGACATTCGGTCATTTATCATTGGAAAGGAGGGAGGGTGCACCGGTTTGACGACGACAGGTGGATGTCTGCTGTCAGACTCTGACACGCAGGTGAGCGTGCCCACCTGTGTGCCACACGGACTAAACAGCCTGTTTCTCTGGCTATGGACTCCAGATACCATTGGAGACTAAATCCCTATAATCAACAATATTACTTGTGTGTTTATTTGTGGATTCACTCAGTCGCTGAGGGATTGCTGGATATATTGCAGGATATATGACTAATGAGTCGCATTAGTGACTTAAATTGGAAGCACATCTATCTTCTCTTTCCTCTCCCCGACCACGGAGTACGCGCACAATGCATGCATGTATGTGTAAGGCTCTTTCTCCAGCGCGCTCACACACACACACACACACACACACACACACACACACACACACACACACACACACACACACACACACACACACACACACACACACACACACACACACACATACACACACACACACATACATACATACATAAACAGAGAGAGAGAGAGCAAGAGAGAGATGGAGAGACTTGAAAGATCCCTTTTGAGATCAGGATTTGCTGTCCTCTGTTTGGGTGAGCCAACGGAACGATTACACACAGACCAATAGCCTACATTTTTTATTATTTTGTTTTTTACCATATCACCCCAACCCCATATATGGACTTGCTGGCTCCCGAGTGGCACCAGTCTAAGCCACTGCATCTCAAAGCTAGAGGTGTCACTACAGACACTCTGGTTAGATTCCAGGCTGTATCACAACCAGCTGTGATTGGGAGCCCCATAGGGTGGCACACAATTGGCCCAGAATCGTCTGTGTTAGACAGTTCTTAACTAACTTGCCTAGTTAAATAAAGGTAAAAAATGTTTTATCCAAATGATTGATTACACTGAACTCTTGCCATTGTAGGACCAATATGCTAATAATGACAGATGACCAATGAAGGACACTCCAGTCTAAGTAGGCTCAGTGGCCAATGACCCCCACTCAGGGTTGGACTGGAAACCTCATGTTATGTTCTCTGTTGAAAATAATACAGGTGCAGAGGAGGTGCAGTAGAGTTTTCAGTAAGGTGCATGCCTACAACTGGAGCTGTGTCTGTGTGTGTGCGTGCGCATGTGTGAAAATAAGAGTGTGTGTGTGTGTGATCTGACATGGAATAAAAGTGTTACAAAATGTGTGTGTGTGTGTGACTGACTGTGCCTCACAGAGTATATTTCTCACAGAGGGAGAGAGAGAGAGTGTGTGTTTTATCAGCTCCATGATGACTTATTTACTCAAGAATAATTAGCCGAGCACAGAGCAGTCTCACTGATGAACATGCTTTGTCAGCCTGTCCCATAAGCCTGTCTGCACTGGGTGTCACGCACTGGCCTTAGTTATCTTAGTTTTCTTTATTATTTTGGTTAGGTCAGGGTGTGACATGGGGGATTTATGTGTTTTGTCTGGTCTAGGGGTTTTGTATGTTTATGGTGCTGTTTCCTTTCTAGGTAGTTTTGTATGTCTATGGTTGCCTAGATTGGTTCTCAATTAGAGGCAGCTGTCTGTCGTTGTCTCTGATTGGGAACCATATTTAGGCAGCCATGTTCTGTGGGTATATTTTGTGGGTGATTGTCTTCTGTCTTTGTGTCATTGCACCAGATAGGACTGGTTCGGTTTTCACTTTTGTTGTTTTGTATTTTGTAGTGTTCTCATTTATCGTCGTTATTAAATATGTTGAACACTAACCACGCTGCATTTTGGTCCTCTCCTTCCCAGGAAAAAAAACGTTACACTGGGAGCGGCCATCGTTGCTGTGGCCTGCTTTTTCCACACCTACAGTTGAAGTCGGAAGTTTACATACACTTAGGTTGGAGTCATTTAAACTTGTTTTTCAACCACTCCACAAATTTGTTGTTAACAAATAATAGTTTTGGCAAGTCGGTTAGGACATCTACTTTGTGCATGACACAATTAGTTTTTCCAACAATGTTTTCAGACAGATTATTTCACTTATAATTCACTGTATCACAATTCCAGTTGGTCAGAAGTTGACTGTGCCTTTAAACAGCTTGGAAAACTCCAGAAAATTATGTAATAGCTTTAGAATCTTCTGATAGGCTAATTGACATAATTTGAGTCAATTGGAGGTGTACCTGTGGATGTATTTCAAGGCCTACCTTCAAGCTCAGTGCCTCTTTGCTTGACATCATGGGAAAATCAAAATAAATCAGCCAAGACCTCCAAAAAAAGATTGTAGACCTCCACAAGTCTGGTTCATCCTTGGGAGCAATTTCCAAACGCCTGAAGGTATCACTTTCATCTGTACAAGCAATATTACGCAAGTATAAACACCATGGGACCACGCAGCCGTCATACCACTCAGGAAGGAGACGTGTTCTGTCTCCTAGAGATGAACATACTTTGGTGCGAAAAGTGAAAATCAATCACAGAACAACAGCAAAGGACCTTGTGAAGATGCTGGAGGAAACGGGTACAAAGGTATCTATATCCACAGTAAAACAAGTCCTATATCGACATAACTTGAAGGGCTGCTCAGCAAGGAACAAGCCACTGCTCCAAAACCGGCATAAAGTCCTACTACGGTTTGTAACTGCACATGCGGACAAAGATCGTACTTTTTGGAGAAATGTCCTCTGGTCTGATGAAACAAAAATAGAACTGTTTGGCCATGATGACCATCGTTATGTTTGGAGGAAAACCGGGGAGGCTTGCAAGCCGAAGAATACCATCCCAACTGTGAAGCACGGGTTGGCAGCATCATGTTGTGGGGGTGCTTTGCTGCAGGAGGGACTGCTGCACTTATAAAAATAGATGTCATCATGAGGGAGGAAAATTATGTGGATATATTGAAGCAACATCTCAAGACATCAGTCAGGAAGTTAAAGCTTGGTAGCAAATGGGTCTTCCAAATGGATAATGACCCCAAGCACACTCCAAACTTGTGGCAAAATGGTTTAAGGACAACAAAGTCAGGGTATTGGAGCGGCCATCACAAAGCCCTGACCTCAATCCTATAGAACATTTGTGGGCAGACCTGAAAAAGCGTGTGCGAGCAAGGGCCTACAAACCTGACTCGGTTACACCAGCTCTGTCAGGAGGAATGAGACAAAATTCACCCAATTTATTGTGGGAAGCTTGTGGAAGGCTACTTGAAACGTTTGACCCAAGTTAAACAATTTAAAGGCAATTCTACCAAATACTAATTGAGTGTATGTAAACTTCTGACCCACCGGGAATGTGATGAAAGAAATAAAAGCTGAAATAAATAATTCTCTCTACTATTATTCTGTCATTTCACATTCTTAAAATGAAGTGGTGATCCTAACTGACTTAAGACATGGAATTCTTACTGGGATTAAATGTCAGGAATTGTGAAAAACTGAGTTTAAATATTTGGCTAAGGTGTATGTAAACTTCCGACTTCAACTGTCTCTATATGATCTTCACCTCATCCTATACCTGACAATAACAACAGACTCGAAGCTACACTCTAATAACATCTGGCAGGGAGATTAATCATTCAACTTTATCCCACCTCATCAAACCAGCTTCTCCTATCTATGTCTAGTGTCCTCTACCTCTGCTCCACAAACTGCCACACCCTCACATACAGTAGGCCTAATCTCGTGTGGGCAGAAGTGTCTGGTGAACAAGGTTTAGCAAGGCCTACACTATACAGCAACATCATCAATGAATCAGTATGGGCATAGCCTCTGCCGAGTTCCCAACAACAGGATATTCCGGTTTCAGGTGAAATGGGAAGAGAGCCTGTGACCGGTATTCTGGTTTTGGATGTTAACGTATACCTCCGTGTTAACAAGGCGACATCTTAACTCCTCCTCCACATTTACTGGATTGGTTGAACAGTGCAGAAGAGAATCTCCCCGATAGTTTTTTTTTCTGTTCTCCTCATGACCAGCATGTAAGGTATCTAATTTCAGGCTTTTCTTTTATGTCTGCTACTTCAGGTTAGTATGGATATAATACATTCTGTAGGCCTAAAGTTAAAACTAAACAGCTATTTTTCCCAATAACTCAGTTACATTTTTTCCTAAACAAAATCTGCTATATGGTTAAGGTTTGCAAATTTGCTTTGAATGAAATGGTGACCTTATTTATAAATCCCTGTAGATTTAACCTGAAATTAGACAAGCTGTTACTAGGCCAAATGTTGCTTAACAGTATAGCTGTTACTAGGCCAAATGCTGCTTAACAGAATAGCTGTTACTAGGCCAAATGTTGCTTAACAGTATAGCTGTTACTAGGCCAAATGTTGCTTAACAGAATAGCTGTTACTAGGCCAAATGTTGCTTAACATAATAGCTGTTACTAGGCCAAATGTTGCTTAACAGTATAGCTGTTACTAGGCCAAATGTTGCTTAACCTGTTTACCTGCTTACCAGAATAGCTGTTAGTTACTAGGGCAAATGTTGCTTAACAGAATAGCTGTTACTAGGCCAAATGTTGCTCAACAGTATAGCTGTTACTAGGCCAAATGTTGCTTAACCTGTTTACCTGCTTAACAGAATAGCTTAGTTACTAGGCCAAATGTTGCTTAACAGTATAGCTGTTACTGGGCCAAATGTTGCTTAACAGAATAGGCGAATAGTCTTCTTTCCAATGCAATTCAAATGGAACCCCTCTAGGGGTTGAAGTGGGATAGCCAATATCAATGCGCCTAGGCTAGTCAGTGGTTGAGATGTTGCCAAAATTGGTTGCTTTTTAAAGAAAATGTCAAAATGATTTAAATGCCACTGTGTCTACCTGTCTCAGGTCGAGTCTCTAGCCTTCTTGTGAAGGAGTGGGGGAGGGGAGAGTTATTTGAATGTTTTCAATTCAGGTTTGTTCGTTGTGATTTGCAATTTTACCATTGCAACAGATCCTGACACAGACCATCCGTGTGACTACTTTAACTTTAGAATGTTTTATAACAATTTGGAATATGCATAACTTGCTTCTTGGGACTGGCATTGACCAGCTTGGAGTTTCTATTTGGCGTCTGTGCCTAGCCTTGGTATCTGAGAGACCGTTTGAATTAATGCGTTATTGCTGCCACCCTGTGTTTAAAATCTCTATTGCACCTGGACCATAATTGTTGTTTGTCCACCAATATGCATTGCTCTGGTTCAAATGTATAAATAAGCCATATGCTGAATGGAGGACCAGTATTATGTGTCCAGAGGGCTAAATACCATTCTGGAGTAGGCCTAGATCACTTTGATTGACCTTGCCTCAATCCTCAACGTCACCAAATGAAACAAACAATGGAAAACAAATGTTTTATTAATGCTAATTTTATATTATTGTAATGTGACAGTCACCACCCATCACTCTTCATATTGTTCCTCCATTAGTAAAATACAAATATATAGTGATCCCTCATCTTGCCAAGGTTTTGATGTCATAGGGATGTCCCTGGGTCCAATCATGGCTGTCTCTGGTCAATGTCTGGAACAAAAAATATAAGAACACATTTAGATATTGATAATAGCTCACATGACCAGTCAGGGTATAATGTGTCTGAACTTTAAAGCCTATTATATAGGCTATGTTGGTCTGGTTGTCTCAGTCAATACACCATTACATTACCTTGTTTCAAGGTTCAGCGGTGTTCACAGGCCTGTAGACGAGACAAAAACAAGACAAACCATCGAACCATGGACCGAGTGTAGTAAGACAATGTGTGTATGTTTATACTGTATGTGTGAAACACTTGTACGGGAGGTGTTTTTTTTTCTTCATGTTCAACGTTTGATTGATTTCCTGTTTTAGCACTGATGAGTTCAACGATTGTGTATTTTCTTACTTTGCATGACCCTTCCAACAGCTGAGCTTTTTACCTGTGTCAACACAGAGGAACACAGTCAGACACTCACAGTGAAAACAGACAAAGCTTACACATCATAACCGGCCCACTGAACAGCTTTAGTATTTCTCCATCTCCCCTTCAGAAATGTCATTTTAAATGCAGAACGACAGCACTTTTCACTTAGATTGTTCACTAAACCAACAGTCTCCCAAATGCTTGTCCCTTAATACATAATTCAACAGCTACTTCACAAAGGCTTCTTTACAGTACCATTGTATCCTTATTCGAGGAAATGACACATTTGAACATTTTCCTTACAAGCTAATTCATGTTAGGCATGTATCTGAGGCAGAATGGGTACCCATTGGGTATATGTTCTAGGCTTGTTCCTGACATTTCTTTGGCCTGGAGGACACTACTCACTGAAGATGATAGCAATGCCCAGGCAGAAGAACACAGCAGCAAAGATGAGCCCTCCTCTTCTAAGTAAGGGATAGTCTGAGAGGAAATCAGACACAAATAACTCACAGTGGTGAAATGGAAGAGGAAAGACTACGTAACTATTGTGACCTCGAAGAAAATGAGAACGAAACTCATTTTATCCTCTATTGCCCTTTCTATCACGATTTACACTTGCTCTGATTCCAGAAAGCATACCCGATATACCCTGGCATTATGTGGCTGAGTGATGAGGAGAAGCTGAAATGTTTTTTTTTGTCCATTGTGTATTTCCGTTTGTGTAATATTTAGATAAAGCCTGGAATAAAAGAAAAAGGGCTACCTATAATTAAATTGCACAAATATTTAGCTGCTATGTGGTAAATGGTTTGTGTGTACAGTTGAAGTCGGAAGTTTACATACACCTTAGCCAAATAAATGTAAACTTTTCACAATTCCTGACATTTAATCCTGGTAAAAATTTCCTGTTTAGGTCAGTTAGGATCACCACTTTTTTTTAAGAATGTGAAATGTCAGAATAATAGTACAGGGAATGATATATTTCAGCTTTTATTTATTTCATCACATTCCCAGTGGGTCAGAAGTTTACATACACTCAATTAGTATTTGGTAGAATTGCCTTTAAATTGTTTAACTTGGGCCAAACGTTGCGGGTAGCCTTCCACAAGCTTCCACAATAAGTTGGGTGAATTTTGCCTCATTCCTCCTGACAGAGCTGGTGTAACTGAGTCAGGTTTGTAGGCCTCCTTGCTCGCACATCCTTTTTCAGGTCTGCCCACAAATGTTCTATAGGATTGAAGTCAGGGCTTTGTGATGGCCGCTCCAATACCTTGACTTTGTTGTCCTTAAGCCATTTTGCCACAAGTTTGGAAGTGTGCTTGAGGTCATTGTTCATTTGGAAAACCCATAGTTGATGAAAATTTTGTCTGTCATATGATGAAAATTACAGGCCTCTCTCATCTTTTTAAGTGGGAGAACTTGCACAATTGGTGGCTGACTAAATACTTTTTTGCCACACTGTCTATCCACATAATTTTCCTCCCTCATGATGCCATCAATTTTGTGAAGTGCACCAGTCTCTCTTGAAGCAAAGCACCCCCACAACATGATGCTGCCACCCCCGTGCTTCACGTTTGGGATGGTGTTCTTCGGCTTGCAAGCCTCCCCCTTTTTCCTCCAAACATAACGATGGTCATTGTGACCAAACAGTCCTATTTTTGTTTCATCAGACCAGAGGACAAAAAGTACGATCTTTGTCCCCATGTGCAGTTGCAAACCGTAGTCGGTCTTTTTATGGCGGTTTTGGAGCAATGAAGAGGCGACTCCAGGATGCTGACCTTCTAGGCAGACTTCCTCTGTCCAGTGTCTGTGTTCTTTTGCCCATCTTAATCTTTTATTTTTATTGGCAAGTCTGAGATATGTTTTTTTCTTAGCAACTCTGCCTAGAAGGCCAGCATCCCGGAATCGCCTCTTCACTGTTGACGTTTAGACTGGTGTTTTGCGGGAACTATTTAATGAAGCTGCCAGTTGTGGACTTGTGAGGTGTCTGTTTCTCAAACTAGACACTGTAATGTACTTGTCCTCTTGCTCAGTTGTGCACCAGGGCCTCTCACTCCTCGTTCTATTCTGGTTAGAGACAGTTTGCGCCTTTCTGTGAAGGGAGTAATACACAGCGTTGTGCGAGATCTTCAGTTTCTTGGCAATTTCTCGCATGGAATAGCCTTCATTTCTCAGAACAAGAATAGACTGACGAGTTTCAGAAGAAAGGATTTTGTTTCTGGCTATTTTGAGCCTGTAATCAAACTCACAAATGCTGATGCTCCAGATACTCAACTAGTCTAAAGGCCAGTTTTATTGCTTCTTTAATCAGAACACCAGTTTTCAGCTGTGCTAACATATTTGCAAAAGGGTTTTCTAATGATCAATTAGCCTTTTAAAATTATAAACATGGATTAGATAACACAATGTGCCATTGGAACACAGGAGTGATTGTTGCTGATAATGGGCCTCTGTACGCCTATGTAGATATTCCATTAAAATTCTGCCGTTTACAGCTACAATAGTCATTTACAACATTAACAATGTCTACACTCTATTTCTGATAAATGTTATGTTATTTTGATGGACAAAAAAATTGCTTTTCTGTCAAGAACAAGGACACTTCTAAGTGACCCCAAACTTTTGAACGGTAGTATAGGTATATTATTTTACTGCTCTAGGGATATAATTATTGTTTGGACGACCTTATTTAGTATTATGTATAGATTTTTACCTTAACGTTTTTCACTCTTTATGCGACGCGCAATGCAGAGAACACCAGAAGAAGAATGATCATTTAAGTAAAACAGTGAATTATTGTAATGTTTGTTCATGTGTCAATTAATCCCATAAGGGATGGGTCGCCAACTGCCGATTTGACATGAAAATACAATTTATTTCATTAATTTGTTCGTTCATAGCACAAGATATTATTCAAGCTAACTTAATTTTCCACATGCACATTACTAACCAAACACATATTCCATCAAACACTCTACACTTACCATAGTTAAAGTCGTAGTCTGAGATGTCATGTGATGTTTCTGAGGGAAAGGCAGAAGGAAAGACCATCCGTTAAAATGAATACGCAAAGAACATTTAAAAGAACAATGAGTACCAATTGTTGAATGACAGTTTCTGCAACTAAATGCAAAAATATCATAATGAAAAGGAAATCATAATGAATAAAAAAATCAGACAATAAAATAGATATCCTTGATGTTCATTTAGTGTATAACAGGATCAATTGAAGTAATGATAGAAATGGAAGACAATGGATTCAGTCTTACCTCCACCCATAGTGTCTGTGTGTCAGGATCTTCAGTTGGACTGAGTTGAGACTCTACTGAGATAGGCAGTGTGAAGTAGAGCTATTACAACAGCAGCAAAAAAACGTAGAATTGACTCTGTTCTCTCCCGTGCATTCATGGACACGCAGACACATACACGCGTGCACAAACAAACATGAGCGTACACGCACGCATGCACACACAAACACACACACCAGACACATTAACAGGTCAACAGTGCATAGCCATATACTCAGAGTGATCTTCTGTCTTGTTATCTGACAAGGTCATCAACAATCCTGTAAATAGAGTAAATAGATCATTGATAAACTCTCTGAAAGCCAGTCCCAGATAGACAGAGACATCCAGGCTAGACTAAACACTAATACATGTCTACTGGGGCTGTCTGTACACTCTGAAAGCCAGTCCCAGATAGACAGAGACATCCAGGCTAGACTAAACACTAATACATGTCTACTGGGGCTGTCTGTACTCTCTGAAAGCCAGTCCCAGATAGACAGAGACATCCAGGCTAGACTAAACACTAATACATGTCTACTGGGGCTGACTGTACTCCCTGAAAGCCAGTCCCAAATAGACAGAGACATCCAGGCTAGACTAAACACTAATACATGTCTACTGGGGCTGACTGTACTCTCTGAAAGCCAGTCCCAGATAGACAGAGACATCCAGGCTAGACTAAACACTAATACATGTCTACTGGGGCTGTCTGTACTCTCTGAAAGCCAGTCCCAGATAGACAGAGACATCCAGGCTAGACTAAACACTAATACATGTCTACTGGGGCTGTCTGTACTCTCTGAAAGCCAGTCCAAGATTGACAGAGACATCCAGGCTAGACTAAACACTAATACATGTCTACTGGGGCTAAAGGTACTCTCTGAAAGCCAGTCCCAGATAGACAGAGACATCCAGGCTAGACTAAACACTAATACATGTCTACTGGGGCTGTCTGTACTCTCTGAAAGCCAGTCCCAGATAGACAGAGACATCCAGGCTAGACTAAACACTAATACATGTCTACTGGGGCTGACTGTACTCTCTGAAAGCCAGTCCCAGATAGACAGAGACATCCAGGCTAGACTAAACACTAATACATGTCTACTGGGGCTGACTGTACTCTCTGAAAGCCAGTCCCAGATAGACAGAGACATCCAGGCTAGACTAAACACTAATACATGTCTACTGGGGCTGTCTGTACTCTCTGAAAGCCAGTCCCAGATATACAGAGACATCCAGGCTAGACTAAACACTAATACATGTCTACTGGGGCTGTCTGGACTCTCTGAAAGCCAGTCCCAGATAGACAGAGACATCCAGGCTAGACTAAACACTAATACATGTCTACTGGGGCTGTCGGTACTCTCTGAAAGCCAGTCCCAGATAGACAGAGACATCCAGGCTAGACTAAACACTAATACATGTCTACTGGGGCTGTCTGTACTCTCTGAAAGCCAGTCCCAGATAGACAGAGACATCCAGGCTAGACTAAACACTGATACATGTCTACTGGGGCTGTCTGGACTCTCTGAAAGCCAGTCCCAGATAGACAGAGACATCCAGGCTAGACTAAACACTAATACATGTCTACTGGGGCTGTCGGTACTCTCTGAAAGCCAGTCCCAGATAGACAGAGACATCCAGGCTAGACTAAACACTAATACATGTCTACTGGGGCTGTCGGTACTCTCTGAAAGCCAGTCCCAGATAGACAGAGACATCCAGGCTAGACTAAACACTAATACATGTCTACTGGGGCTGACTGTACTCTCTGACACACTTTATTCACTGTATTATTTTGAACAGTATCTCAGAAAGCATGCAGGTGTGGATCATGTGAAGTACAGTATTGCTCCATTACCTAGCTCAGGGAGTGAGCTCTGGGTGAGTGAGTAGTTACATTTTAATCTGATGTGAGGTAGAGGTCATTTAAGGGTATCTTGATATCTTCTCATGTGATCAGACTGGAAGTCGGGGGCTGAGAAGCCCGATGGCAAAGGCACGCTGTTCACCGGGTTTAATAGCTTGGGTCAAACACCAGTGTTAAAGTTAGTTAAACTTTTAAGACCACAATGATTACAATGAAGAAATATGTGTTTGGGTCATCAATGATAAGATGACACACATTATCTGTCTAATGTCTCCGGGCCAATGGACTTGAACTAGTTTAGTAATTGCCACCAATGGAAAGTTCAAGGTTGGAGAATGAGGATAAGATACAATGGGAATGTACTCTTCAATTGGTTAAGCATGATGCAGTTGTACAGACAATAGAGCCAGATACCAGAGGTTGAGCCTTGAAGGACACAGTAACAGCAGTGAAAACACATCAATACATTCTGAGATAAGAGAGGACTAGGGCACCGAGCTGACAAACAACTCTCTAGGAATGAGAAAACCATCTGGATGTTTGGTCATTTAGAAAATAAAAATTAATTTTCTGTGTTTCTTTTGTATAATGTGATATTTTACACACACACACACACACACACACACACACACACACACACACACACACACACACACACACACACACACACACACACACACACACACACACACACACACAGTGTTGTATAACTAACCTTGAGGGAACACAATTCAGTCCCATCCAAAATCCTATTTTCCCTAGCCCCTAACTCTAAACCTAACCTTAACAATTACCCTAACCTTAACCCTAAACCTCCCCCGGAAACCTTAACCCTAATCCTAATTCTAGCTCCTAACTCTAAACCTAATTATATCCTTAACACTAAAACCCATGTAAGTATCCTTTGACCTTGTGGGGACCAGTGGTGGAAAAAGTTCCCATGAGTAAAGTATAGATAACTTTTGTTATTTATTTAACTAGGAAAGTCAGTTAAGAAGAAATTCTTATTTACAAGAACAGTGGGTTAACTGCCTTGTTCAGGGGCAGAATGACAGACTTTTACCTTGTCAGCTCAGGGATTCAATCCAGCAACCTTTCAGTTACTGGCCCAATGCTCTAACCACTAGGCTACCTGCTGCTAGGGTACCTACAAGCACTTAATGTTTCCCTCTACAAAACTGCAAAAGAACAACTGACTCTTATGCATAAAAAAAAAGACATTTGACTGTTGTTTTGAGGATGTGATCAAGGGAGGGGTGTTATAAGAAGAAGTTACTCAAGTAAAAGTGAAAGTCACCCAGTAAAATACTGCTTGAGTAAAAGTCTACAAGTATTTGGTTCTAAATATACTTAAGTATCAAAAGTACATGTAATTGCTAAAATATAGTTAACTATCAAAAGTAAAAGTATAAATCATTTCAAATTCCTTATATATATTAATTTAATTTGAGTCTGCCAGATAGAGCCGGTAGGGATGACCATGTGTTCTCTTGATAAGTGTGTAAATTGGACGCTTTTCCTGTCCTGCTAAGCATTCATAATAATGTACTTTTGGATGTCAGGGAAAATATATGGAGTAAAAAGTACAATATTTTTTTAAATAAAGTAAAAGTTGTCAAAAATATAAATAGTGAAGTACAGATACCCCGAAAAACAACTTAAGTAGTACTTTAAAGTATTTTTACTTAAGTACTTTACACCACTGGTGGGGCCAAAAAATATGTCCCCAGTTGGTCAACATTTTTTTGGTTTACTTCTGGTCCCCACAATAATTCAGTACCAGTCAAAAGTTTGGACACACCAACTCATTCAAGGGTTTTTCTTTATTTTATAATTTTTTACATTGTAGAACAATAGTGAAGACATCAACACTATGAAATAACACATATGGAATCAAGTAGCAACCAAAAAAGTGTTAAACAAATCTAAATATATTTGAGATTTGAAATTCTTCAAAGTAGCCACCTTTTGCCCCGATGACAACTTTGCCCACTCTTGGCATTCTCTCAACCATCTTCACATGGAATGCTTTTCCAACAGTGTTGAAGGAATCCCACATATGCTGAGCAATTGTTGGCTGATTTTCCTTCACTCCAATTCATCCTAAACCATTTCAATTGGTTTGAGGTCAGGTGATTGTGGAAGCCAGGTCATATGATGCAGCACTCCATCACTCTCCTTCTTGGTAAAATAGTCCTTACACAGCCTGGAGGTGTGTTGAGTCATTGTCCTGTTGAAAAACAAATGATAGTCCCACTAAGCGCAAACCAGATGGGATGGTGTATCGCTGCAGAATGCTGTGGTAGGCATGCTGGTTAAGTGTGCCTTGAATTCTAAATAAGTCACTGACAGTGTCACCAACAAAGCACCCCCACACCATCACATCTCCTCCATGCTTCACGGTGGGAACCACACATGTGGAGATCATCTGTTCACCTACTCTGTGTCTCACAAAGACACAGCGGTTGGAACCAAATATTTCTAATTTGGATTAATCAGATCAAAGGATAGATTTCCACCGGTCTAAGGACAATTGCTCTTGTTTCTTGGCCCAAGCAAGTCTCATCTTTTTATTGGTTTTTGTAGTAATTTGACCATGTAGGTCTGATTCACACAGTTTCCTCTGAACAGTTGATGTTGAGATGTGTCTGTTACTTGAACTCCGTGAATCATTTATTTGTGCATTCTGAGGTGCAGTTAACTCTAATGAACTTATCCTCTGCAGCAGGGTCTTCCTTTCTAGTAACAATGGATCTTCCTTTTAGTTGTGGTCCTCGTGAGAGCCAGTTTCATCATAGTGCTTGATGGTTTTTGCGACTGCACTTGAAGAAACTTTCAAAGTTCTTGATATTTTCCGGAATGACTGACCTTCATGACTTGAAGTAATGAAGGGCTGTTGTTCTCTTTGCTTATTTGAGCTGTTCTTGCCATAATATGGACTTGGTATTTTACCAAATAATCTTCTGTATACCACCCCTACCTTGTCACAACTTAACTGATTGGCTCAAACTCATTAAGAAGGAAAGAAATTCCACAAATGAACTTTTAACAAGTCACACCAGTTAATTTAAATGCATTCGAGGTGACTACCTTATGAAGCTGGTTGAGAGAATGCCAAGAGTGTGCAAAGCTGTCATCAAGGCAAAGGGTGGCTACTTTGAAGAATATCAAATATAAAATATATTTAGATTTGTTTTACACTTTTTGGTTACTACATGATTCCATATGTGTTAGTTCATAGTTTTGATGTCTTCACTATTATTCTAAAATGTAGAAAATAGTAAAAATAAAATAATCCTGAAATGAGTCGACTGGAACCATGTGTTCTCAGAACGTTAGTCGACCTGTCCAAACTTTTGACTGGTACTGTAGCTAAACATGTTCATACACACACACACACACACACACACACACACACACACACACACACACACACACACACACACACACACACACACACACACACACACACACACACACACACACACACACACACACACACACACACACACACACACACACACACACACACACACACACACACACAATTACAACTGAAGCTGTGTTAGTTCCTGTGCTAATTGATGTTGAGGAAACAGCTGACAGACATTCCGTGTGTCAGAGCAGGAACTTCCCTCTTTTAGTTTGTCATTGAGGCCTGTTGGAGGGTTAACAGATTACTTATTCACAGGACTACATCCATCAACCATCAGCTTCCATACATCTGAACTACACTCATGTACTGAGGTCACTGGAAAATACATACACTACACTATAGTCAATAGACAATTACACTCTCATTCTCATTAACTATTGATTATGAACAGAATAATGTTACCCATAATCATTCATGATGTTGAATCATGCGTTTAGAGTATGATTTAACAAAGTAATACATTCAAACTCAAATAATGACAAAATACATCATTTCAATTGACACAGTCATAGAGATGGAAAAGCAGAATTGATAATTCAGTTGTATTACACCAGAAAGTGTACATGAGTTGAAAAGCATCAAGGAATCATCTGTGCCATTTATTGTGTCATGTTAACCTATTTAAAACATTTTAAAAAATCAATATTTCACATCCTTCAACTCTCAGCAATTCCAAACAACAACATTTGGGGAAATGACAAGTGGAATCAGCAGGAGTGTCTTCGTGGTAATGATCAATTGGTGGATATTGCAACTATTGAATCTGAATTTGGTGAATTACTATCAAAACCCAAAATATATCAACCAAAGATTATCCTGTTTCTATAAAGAATTGTACACCTCTGATTGTAAATTCACACCAAACCAGATTGAGTCATTTTTTTAAATGTTAGAACTCATCTTTACTCAATTTAGGTAGCTGGCTTGCTGGAAGCCCACATCACTCTCCATGAACTCAAAAGGGCATTGGATAACATAAATAAAGGCCCTTCACCTGGTTGGGACGGTATTCCTCCTGAGGTCTGTTTAAGATTTTGGAACAAATTAGGTTCACTGTTACTTTAAATGATTAACACAGCCGTTCACAAAGGTTCATTTGGAAGGGATGTAAATACGGCACTAATTTTGTTTTGATAAAAAAAAAAAGGTAAGGACGCCACCCAGTGCTCTCACTAACACCCTCTTATCATTGATAAACGTAGATATTAAACTATTTTCAAAAATTCTGTCATCCTGTCTTGTCAGCGATTGGGTGCAGAGTTATAGCGGAGTCAGGCACAGGACACAGGTATTGAGTAACATAACGGAGTTTACTCAAAATATCAAGCAAAATTCCAAAATGGAACATACAAAAACACTAGCACATAACACAACCACTAACGACATAAACAATCACGGACAGAACAGGAATGTATGCCAGAGGGTTAAATCAGGAACGTGATATGTAATAGAAACCAGGTGTGTGTGTAATACAGACAAAACAAAACGAAACTGAAACATGGATCGATGGTGACTAGAAAGCCGGTGACGTCGACCGCCGAACACCACCCGAGCAAGGAAAAGGGCCGACTTCGGCGGAAGTCGTGACATGATTCGAAACCTACTTACCGAAATTTGTACATCTGAATCAAAGTGTGTTTATTAAAATACTATTATCTTCAGATAACCTCTGTCTATTACATATATTATGTTCTTCATCAAAAACGAAAGTTCCTTGGGCAGTTCTATCTCTCGACAAAGAAGAAGCTTTTTGATACCCTAGAATGGTTATATCTTTGGAACATATGGGACTTGGCGCCAATTTCATCAATATGATTAAAATACTATATATATGTAAATTCCTCAGCCATAGTAATAACAGGCAATACAGTGCCTTGCGAAAGTATTCATCCTCCTTGGGGTTTTTCCTATTTTGTTGCATTACAACCTGTAATTTAAATTCATTTTTATTTGGATTTTATGTAATGGAAATACACAAAATAGCCCAAATTGGTGAAGTGAAATGAAAAAAATAACTTGTTTCAAAAAAATCTAAAACATAACAACAGAAGAATGTTACCCATAATCATTCATGATGTTGAATCATGCGTTTAGAGTATGATTTAACAAAGTAATACATTCAAACTCAAATAATGAAAAGTGGTGTGTGCATACTGTATGTATTCACCCCCTTTGCTATGAAGTCCCTAAATAAGATTTGGTGCAACCAATTACCTTCAGAAGTGACATAATTATTTGAGTAAAGTCCACCTGTCTGCAATCTAAGTGTCACATGATCTGTCACATGATCTCAGTATATATACACCTGTTCTGAAAGGCCCCAGAGTCTGCAACACCACTAAGCAAGGGGCACCACCAAGCAAGCGGCACCATGAAGACCAAGGAGCTCTCCAAACAGGTCAGGGACAAAGTTGTGGAGAAGTACAGATCAGGGTTGGGTTATAAAAAAATATTTGAAACTTTGAACATCCCACAGAGCACCATTAAATCCATTATTACATTTTTTAAAAACCTAAACCTGCCAAGAGAGGGCCACCCACTGAAACTCACAGACCAGGCAATGAGGGCATTAATCAGAGAGGCAACAAAGAGACCAAAGATAACCCTGAAGGAGCTGCAAAGCTCCACAGCAGAGATTGGAGTATCTGTCCATAGGACCACTTTAAGCCGTACACTCCACAGAGCTGGGATTTACGGAAGAGTGGCCAGAAAAACACCTTGCTTAAAGTAAAAATAAGCAAACACGTTTGGTGTTCGCCAAAAGGCATGTGGGAGACTCCCCAAACATATGGAAGAAGGTACTCTGTTCAGATGAGACTAAAAAGGAACTTTTTGGCCATCAAGGAAAACGCTATGTCTGGCACAACCCCAACACCTCTCATCACCCCGAGAACATCATCCCCACGCTGAAGCATGGTGGTGGCAGCATCATGCAGTGGGGATGTTTTTCATCGGCAGGAACTGGCAAACTGGTCAGAATGGTAGGAATTATGGATGGCGCTAAATACAGGGAAGTTCTTGAGGGAAACCTTTTTCAGTCTTCCAGAGATTTGAGACTGGGACAGAGGGTCACCTTCCAGCAGGATAATGACCCAAGGCATACTGCTAAAGCAACACTTGAGTGGTTTAAGGGGAAACATTTAAATGGCTTGGAATGGCCCAGACCTCAATCCAATTGAGAATCTGTGGTATGACTTAAAGATTGCTGAACACCAGCGGAACCAATCCAACTTGAAGGAGCTGGAGCAGTTTTGCCTTGAAGAATGGGCAAACATCCCAGTGGCTAGATGTGCCAAGCTTATAGAGACATACCCCAAGATATTGACTTTGGGAGGGTGAATAGTTATGCACGCTCAAGTTTTCTGTTTTTTGTCTTATTTCTTGTTTGTTTCACAATCAAATATATTTTGTATCTTCAAAGTGGTAGGCATGTTGTGTAAATCAAATTATACAACCCCCCCTCCCAAAAAATGTTTTAATCCAGGTTGTAAGGCAACAAAATAGGAAAAATGGCAAGGGGACACACTTATCAAGAGAACATCCCTGGTCATCTCTATTGCCTCTGATCTGACAGACTCACTTAACTTTATTTCTACATTTCTAAATTATGTCTGAGTGTTGGAGTGTGCCCCTGGCTATCTGTAGAGTTAAAAAGCACAAAAACAGGTGAAACAGATCAGGGTGTGACAAAGGTATCTTTACATTTACTCAAGTATTTCTTGTCTACCCCTTCTGGAAATTGGGATCAAATTCGTAGTGTGGTTATAAAATGTATATGGAAAGGTAAGTGAGCCTAGATAAAATTAACAAACTATGGTGTCTCCTATTGTCCTGAAAGGCGTGGTCTTCACTGATATATCCCATAAACAATGTGTACTTCGCTTTGGTCCTATTATTACACGCACAATATCTAGTTGGTGCAGAATTGAAAAACAACGTAACTGGGAATCAAAATGTCTTGCAATCTGGACATAGCTGCGGCAGGAAGGGGTGCTGAGGGTGCTGCAGCCCCACCTTATGAATTGAATTACCTTCCGTGGAATGTGGAATCCGTACCCTTGCCAATATCATGGACAGTAACGGTTCCAAGACTTAACAGGTACATATTACCATATATACACATTACCATGTTCATCTTTTTTTCAATATATACAATTTAGGTAATCTATGCTGGCCTATTAAGTCCCTTGGGAAACCCAACTACTGAACCATCCAATGATGTGATTTATAAATCAATGATCTGCCTCCCGAAAGGACTGATCTCTTTAATACACTGCTCAAAAAAATAAAGGGAACACTTAAACAACACAATGTAACTCCAAGTCAATCACACTTTTCTGTGAAATCAAAATGTCCACTTAGGAAGCAACACTGATTGACAATAAATTTCACATGTTGTTGTGCAAATGGAATAGATAACAGGTGGAAATTATAGGCAATTAGCAAGACACCCCCATTAAAGGAGTGGTTCTGCAGGTGATAACCACAGACCACTTCTCAGTTCCTATGCTTCCTGGCTGATGTTTTGGTCACTTTTGAATGCTGACGGTGCTTTCACTCGAGTGGTAGCATGAGACGGAGTCTACAACCCACACAAGTGGCTCAGGTAGTGCAGCTCATCCAGGATGGCACATCAATGCGAGCTGTGGCAAGAAGGTTTGCTGTGTCTGTCAGCGTAGTGTCCAGAGCATGGAGGCGCTACCAGGAGACAGGCCAGTACATCAGGAGACGTGGAGGAGGCCGTAGGAGGGCAACAACCCAGCAGCAGGACAGCTACCTCTGCCTTTGTGCAAGGAGGAGCAGGAGGAGCACTGCCAGAGCCCTGCAAAATAACCTCCAGCAGGCCACAAATGTGCATGTGTCTGCTCAAACGGTCAGAAACAGACTCCATGAGGGTGGTATGAGGGCTCGACGTCCACAGGTGGGGTTTGTGCTTACAGCCCAACACCGTGCAGGACGTTTGGCATTTGCCAGAGAACACCAAGATTGGCAAATTCGCCACTAGCGCCCTGTGCTCTTCACAGATGAAAGCAGGTTCACACTGAGCACGTGACAGACGTGACAGTCTGGAGACGCCGTGGAGAACATTCTGCTGCCTGCAACATCCTCCAGCATGACCGGTTTGGCGGTGGGTCAGTCATGGTGTGGGGTGGCATTTCTTTGGGGGGCCGCACAGCCCTCCATGTGCTCGCTAGAGGTAGCCTGACTGCCATTAGGTACCGAGATGAGATCGTCAGACCACTTGTGAGACCATATGCTGGTGCGGTTGGCCCTGGGTTCCTCCTAATGCAAGACAATGCTAGACCTCATGTGGCTGGAGTGTGTCAGCAGTTCCTGCAAGAGGAAGGCATTGATGCTATGGACTGGCCCGCCCGTTCCCCAGACCTGAATCCAATTGAGCACATCTGGGACATCATGTCTCGCTCCATCCACCATCGCCACGTTGCACCACAGACTGTCCAGGAGTTGGCGGATGCTTTAGTCCAGGTCTGGGAGGAGATCCCTCAGGAGACCATCCGCCACCTCATCAGGAGCATGCCCAGGCGTTGTAGGGAGGTCATACAGGCACGTGGAGGCCACACACACTACTGAGCCTCATTCTGACTTGTTTTAAGGACATTACATCAAAGTTGGATCAGACTGTAGTGTGGTTTTCCACTTTCATTTTGAGTGTGACTCCAAATCCAGACCTCCATGGGTTGATCAATTTGATTTCCATTGATAATTTGTGTGTGATTTTGTTGTCAGCACATTCAACTATGTAAAGAACAAAGTATTTAATAAGAATATTTCATTAATTCAGATCTAGGATGTGTTATTTTAGTGTTCCCTTTTTTTGAGCAGTGTATATAAAAAACTTTTCGAAAGCTCATATTCTGAGTTAGCCATTAAAAAAGTATGGTCAACAGATCAAAGTATGGACAAATATGACCTTGGCATCCCGTAATCCAAACCATCAACTTATACATTTGAAGTTTGTTCACTGACTGTATTTAACACCAAGGAAACGTTCTGCAATGAGATTGGCCCCAACTCCCAACTGTTCGCTGTCTCCCCTAGGCACATTCCCTCACATGATGCGAGAGTGCCCTGCAGTTAAATGCTTCTGGGACAAAGTTATACAATTCATTTATAAGTGCATGAATATAAATATGCAATGCTTTGCATCTATTATGTTACTTAACAATGATACAGTGCTTTCAGAAAGTATTCACACCCCTTGATTTATTACACATTTTGTTGTGTTACAACCTGAATTCATAATTGATTAACTTGTTTTGTTTTTCTCACCCATCTAAACACAAAAACCCATAATGACAAAGTAAAAACATGTTTTTAGACATTTTTGCAACATTAATGAAAATTTAAAACAGAAATATCTAATTTACATAAGTTCTCACACCCCTGTGTCAATACTTTGTAGAAACACTTTTGGCAGCGATTGCCACTGTGAGTCTTTCTGTATAAGTCTCTAAGAGCTTTCCACACCTGGATTGTGCAACGTTTGCCCATTACTGTTTTCAAAACTCTTCAAGCTCTGTCAAATTGGTTATTGATCATTGCTAGACAACCATTTTCAGGTCTTGACATAGATTTTCAAGTAGATTTAATTCAAAGCTGTTGTTCGGCCACTCAGGAACATTCACTGTCTTTGTAAGCAACTCCAGTGTAAATTTGGTCTTGTGTTTTAGGTTATTGTCCTTCTGAAAGGTTAATTCATCTTCCAGTGTCTGGTGGAAAGCAGACTGAACAAGGTTTTCCTCCAGGATTGTTCCTGTGCTTAGCTCCATTCCATTTCTTTTTCACACCTGAAAAACTTCCCAGTCCTTAACAATTACACGCATACCCATAACATGATGCAGCCACCACTATGCTTGAAAATATGGAGTGGTACTCAGTAATGTGTTGTATTGGATTTGTCCCAAATGTAAAACTTTGTATTCAGGACAAAAACTGCTTTACCACATTTTTTGCAGTATTAATAAAAATGCATCCTGTTTGCAACAGTGCCCTGTTGCAAACATGATGAATGTTTTGTAATATTTTTATTCTGTACAGCAGGGATCATCAACTAGATTCAGCCACAGGACGATTTTGTTCTTGGGAGGATGGTCGGGGGCCGGAACATAATTACAAATCATTTTTAGACTGAAAATGTAATTGTTTGAATAATCGATAATAATTTTAAATCCTGCTTACACTTTTATACGATCACGTGTGAGAATAATTGGGAACAGATTTTTTAAATGAAAATCACTTGAAGCTGTTTTCCTGGTGTTTCTACAGTATTTTATGTCCCCAAAAAACAAAAAATAACATACATTTTAATAAAAAACAACCACGGAATGAGACCATATATCACCCCTGTTAAGCTTCACATATTTGACCCTAATATCCCTGACCTGTGTGTTAAATGTAACACGCATTTAGGTACCTTTTATCATTGCCTGTGGGAATGTGCTGAGATACAAACGTTTTGGAGCTCAGTACTGCGCTATATTTCCGAGATTACCTTTACCCCAATACAACTAATCCCTAAACTATGCCTCCTAAATCTTTACCCAGAGAATATCTCTTTACAAGCTAGATGTTAATTTGTTCTCCACTGGAAGTATGTCAGTTCCCCCTCACTTGGTTATTGGTTAAAATAATTAATGTCAAGCCTGGCTCTTGAAAAAGAAAGCCCCAGAGTTTCATGATATTTTGGATCAGTTTTGTGAGTTTTTGCAAACTGGTGATATTGTAGAAGCATTGGAATTGTAGATCTGTATATTCTCTATATTTTAGGTGAATATTGGCTATAGTCAAAGTGTAATCTGCATTATTATACTTTTTATGTATTTTTATTATTGGAAATGTGAGAACTTTATTATTGTATTTTTGTGAATGTTTGGTCTCTGTGGGTGGGGAGAGGGATGTGTGAAGCAAATGATTTCTGTAATTGTTGATTATCCTATTTGCAACTAATAAAGCTGGTTGAGAGAATGCCAAGAGTGTGCAAAGCAGTCATCAAGGCAAAGGGTGGCTACTCTGAAAAATCACAAATATAAAATATATTTTGACTGTCGTTCTCTTTGCTTATTTTAGCTGTTCTTGCCACAATATGGACTTGGTTTTTTACCAAATAGGGCTATCTTCTGTATACCACCCCTACCTTGTCACAACTTAACTGATTGGCTCAAACTCATTAAGAAGGAAAGAAATTCCACAAATGAACTTTTAACAAGTCACACCTGTTAATTGAAATGCATTCAGGTGACTACCTTATGAAGCTGGTTGAGAGAATGCCAAGAGTGTGCAAAGCTGTCATCAAGGCAAAGGGTGGCTACTTTGAAGAATATCAAATATAAAATATATTTTGATTTGTTGAACACTTTTTTTGGTTACTACATGATTCCATATGTGTTATGTTGTTATTTTCCCTATTATTCTACAATGTAGGAAATAGTAAAAATAAAGGAAAACCCCTGAAATGAGTAGACTGGAACCATATGTTCTCAGAACGTTAGTCGACCTGCAGGCCGCCAGTTGGGGAACCCTGCAGTACAGGCTTCCTTCTTTTCAGTTTGTCAATTAGGTTAGTATTGTGGAGTAACTACAATGTTGTTGATCCATCCTCAGTGTTCTACTATCACAGCCATTAAACTCTGTAACTGTTTTAAAGTCCCCATAGGCCTCATGGTAAACTCCCTGAGTGTTATTCCGTGGGCATGTATGGCTGCCGATGGAACTGGTTCCCTTGTATTTATTGATGATGTGACTGCTGCCAAAAGCAGCAGGATGAATTCTGAAGTGTTTAGGGCTATAATGTCGTCTCAGATTCAGCCAAATGCTTCAAAACATTGTGAACATTGTGACAATGACTTAAAGCAACCCAATACTTTTTTTAAGGTGGAATGTTCTGCAATGGCCGAGTCAATCACCTGACAATCCAATTGAGCATGCATTTCACTTGTTTCCTATAAAGGCCTGGCAGAGCAATCCATTGTGGTGGCGTATTGGCTGCAAAGGATTTGCTAAAATGGATTATGTTACAAATTGTGTCCTATTCATACAATAACTTTGTTAAATTAAGGTGAAAGTCTACACATCTTGATTGTTTCCTTTCCAATCCATTGTGGTGGCGTATGGACCTGACTGCATATAGACAGTGTACAAAACATTATGAACACCTGCTCTTTCCATGGCATAGACTGACCAGGTGAAAGCTAGGATCCCTTATTGATGTCACTTGTTAAATCCACTTCAATCCGTGTAGATGAAGGGGAGGAGACAGGTTAAATGATTTTTAAGCCTTGAGACATGGATTGTGTATGTGTGCCTGACCGAAGATTTAAGTGCCTTTGAATGGGGCATGGTAGTAGGTGCCAGGTGCACCGCTTTGTGACTGAGTACCAACCCTAGTTGCTAGTGGGGGGTGAGAAGGGGGAGAATTGAATGGAGACATGTTGACTTGGTGGGGTTGCGGTAATGCAATGGGAGGTTGGGGGTGGAGGTCCACGTCTTTGTCTTTTCCTGTTTATGCTGAATTTATTATAAAATCTGTATGTATTTCTTACAGTTTTAATTATTTTGAAGAAACTACAAGTCCCAAAAAACTGATAGTCTACAGGTACAGGTTTTAAAATGGATAATGTACCTGTAACCCCCCCAACAATAAGAAACAGGCACAGCAGTAAGGTTTATGTGAAGCTGGAGTATAACCGGAGACAGGTTATTAGGTTTAGAAGAGGTTACAGTGTGGTATAACCGGAGACAGGTTATTAGGTTTAGAAGAGGTTACAGTGTGGTATAACCGGAGACAGGTTATTAGGTTTAGAAGAGGTTGCAATGTGGTATAACCGGAGACAGGTTATTAGGTTTAGAAGAGGTTGCAGTGTGGTATAACCGGAGACAGGTTATTAGGTTTAGAAGAGGTTGCAGTGTGGTATAATCAGAGACAGGTTATTAGGTTTAGAAGAGGTTGCAGTGTGGTTTAATCGGAGACAGGTTATTAGGTTTAGAAGAGGTTGCAGTGTGGTATAACCGGAGACAGGTTATTAGGTTTAGAAGAGGTTACAGTGTGGTATAACCGGAGACAGGTTATTAGGTTTAGAAGAGGTTGCAGTGTGGTATAACCGGAGACAGGTTATTAGGTTTAGAAGAGGTTGCAGTGTGGTATAATCAGAGACAGGTTATTAGGTTTAGAAGAGGTTGCAGTGTGGTTTAATCGGAGACAGGTTATTAGGTTTAGAAGAGGTTGCAGTGTGGTAAACCGGAGACAGGTTATTAGGTTTAGAAGAGGTTACAGTGTGGTATAACCGGAGACAGGTTATTAGGTTTAGAAGAGGTTACAGTGTGGTATAACCGGAGACAGGTTATTAGGTTTAGAAGAGGTTGCAGTGTGGTTTAATCGGAGACAGGTTATTAGGTTTAGAAGAGGTTGCAGTGTGGTATAATCGGAGACAGGTTATTAGGTTTAGAAGAGGTTGCAGTGTGGTATAACCGGAGACAGGTTATTAGGTTTAGAAGAGGTTGCAGTGTGGTATAACCGGAGACAGGTTATTAGGTTTAGAAGAGGTTACAGTGTGGTATAACCGGAGACAGGTTATTAGGTTTAGAAGAGGTTGCAGTGTGGTATAATCGGAGACAGGTTATTAGGTTTAGAAGAGGTTGCAGTGTGGTATAATCGGAGACAGGTTATTAGGTTTAGAAGAGGTTGCAGTGTGGTATAACCGGAGACAGGTTATTAGGTTTAGAAGAGGTTGCAGTGTGAGTGAAATGTATTCCTCAGAGTATTGCACAAATAATCTCAACACTGTTTCAGAAAAACAATGATCAAACACATCCTAGTCTACATGATCAACATTATAAGACAGCAGATATCACATTGAAAAATATTTATTGTAAGCTTCTGATGACAATGAATGAATACAAAAACACCAAACATATATAAGCTGAAAGGCACGTATAGTGAAGAGCCTTCCATTCCCTGCCAGTGTTGTAAGTTTCACACCAGTATCAATCTCATTGTCAGGTCCAAAATACATGCTGAGTGTCCTTGGAAGACAGCAGCTGTGGTCACATCACGGTCTTGCTTGCTGGGAGGCGGAGAGTGAATGAACATGTTCAGGATTGTCATACTAATAACGCCATCCTATCTCAACCTTGATTCTGACATTTAAAGATGAAGATGGATATGAGTGCCCTCTGAAGCAGTACAGGTGAAAATTAACTTAATTATTGATTGAATCCCACCCCGGTGCTGAGGTTTTCTGCCTGAGCATTCTCCTTCCAGTGGTCCTGAGAGTTCCTTTCCTTACCTGCATCTTACTGTAGACCCAGGGCAGCAGGCGGCTGACACGACTATAGACCCCCGGTCTGTCTCTCTTGCCACAGCTATCCCCCCAGCTGGTCACCCCCGCCAGGTACCAGAGCTGGTCTGAGTCTTTACACACCAGGGGACCACCACTGTCCCCCTAGAGGAGGGAGGGAGTGGTAGGGGGAGGGGGAGAAGAAACAGCAGAGAAGGGAAGGAGGGAAGAGAGAGATACAGGGTAAGATTTGTGGACTTCATGTAAGAAACTGGAAGTAGCTACTGCCTGATTGGTCTTAGTGTCCCACTCACCTGGCAGGAGTCCTTGCCTCCTTCCATGTCTCCAGCACAGAACATGTTCTGAGAGACCTTACCATTGTACACTGTGTTACTGTTACACACGTTGGAGTCAATGATGTCAACAGACACCCCCATAAGATTTGTGGAGCCACGAGCTGAACAGCAAACAAATGACATGCAACAATTTAGAATATCACACCAGATAGCATCATGTTTTCTATCATATGTCTCTTTCCACCTGCTTGTTCATCCCAATACCAATCACCAGAGGTGTGGACTCCAGTCACAAATATGATGACTTGCAACTCGACTTTGACTTTAACACCAATGACTCGTGACTTGACTTGGACTTGAGCCTTATGACTCGACCTGACTTGATACCCTCCCCAAGCCCAAATATTAAAAATGATGCTATTAAAAAAAGTGTGGAGTGCATCAACTCTTCATTTAACGGATTACAGTTTGGGGTCTTTCTCATGGTTACCCATGTATTTCCATGGAAATTATAACGTTTATTTGGAAAGTAATGAATATATAGATATTTTTAAAAGCATTCATGATTTGTGTAAATGTAAAATACTAACTACTACTCTTGTTAAAAATATGAAATGGTATTACGTTTGGTGAAGAGCACATTATGACTTGTTTAGGACTCAAAACTCAAAGTTTAGGACTTGAGACTTGACTTGAGACTTGACTTGTTTCTTGACTTGAGACTTGACTCACTTGCTTGTCTTGACTTGGGTCTTGACTTGGGACTTGAGTGCTACGACTTGAGACTTACTTGTGACTTGTAAAACAATGACTTGGTCCCACATCTGCCAAACAGTCCCCGAACTGTCATACCATGTGTCACTCACCTGCCCCCGCTTCTGTTGTCCCAAATCCAGAGGTCCAACATCTTGTTCCAGGAGAGAAGATCTTGTCATAGGCAGGCAGACACACAGGCTGGATGTTGTCTGAAATAACAAACATAGACATGTTATGATGGTAATCGTGGTATAAACAATCATATAATATATTGTTAGGTTAAAGGTGAACTCACTGGAGTAGTCTACATGCTGTGTGAGTTTGAGAAGGGCGATGTCATAGTTGTTGGTTTTGTCGTCATAGCTCTCATGGACAATGATCTTCTCCACCATATAAGGGTGAGGCAGCACCATCTGAGAAACCATGCCCACATACACATGCCAGTTATTGGGCACCAGGTACGATGAGACCTTCCTAGAGAGAGTAGAGTTGTTAGGTCACTGTCTTCACTGATCACTGTTCAGCCTAAGCACTGTGCAGTCTTAGCTAGCTCCCTTCAGTTAGCTTTATTCAGTTCCAGCTCTGTAAAGTCCTTGTTATATCCCAGTTCCTTTTTGTCTTAGCATTGTTAGGTTTCAAGAGTTTTCTATATGTTCTGTTTCGTATTGTCATTACTGTTCTGCTGTACATTGTTTCAGTACAGTTCCTTGTCCATTGTCTGCGGTGTTGTCTGTTGTACTGACCTGGGGAAGCAGTGGGCTGCTGTCACCACAAAGTCAGGAGCGATCAGCGTGCCCCCGCAGGTGTGAGAGCGCTGAAAGTGGAGGCTGACCTGCCAAGGCCAATCGCCCAGATTCGCTGCTGATCCCCCTATGATTCTGGACAACTTCTGCCTGCCACAGTCTACCATGGGGACAGAGAGAGGGAGTAAGTCGGTCCGTAGTGCTAATACAGTATGGGGATTTGGTCCTCTGTTCATCAGGAGAGCTAGATGAATATCTTTATCGAGCTTGAAAGACCAATGGTTGCCTTTGTGCATTAACTGCGAGAATGTAAAGATCGTTACTCACTGATACACTGCAGGGAGACAGTTTCATTGTTAGGGCAGGATGAGCTACAGAACACAGAAAGAAAGTCACAGTAAATCAGGTCACCATTGAGGTCACATGTTTTCTTTGTCTTCCCCAATTACTCCATCTAATGGTCAAATACTTGGCTCTGTTTGATACTTTTGGGACAGTGCCTTGCGAAAGTATTCGCCCCCCTTGAACTTTGCGACCTTTTGCCACATTTCAGGCTTCAAACATAAAGATATAAAACTGTATTTTTTTGTGAAGAATCAACAACAAGTGGGACACAATCATGAAGTGGAACGACATTTATTGGATATTTCAAACTTTTTTAACAAATCAAAAACTGAAAAATTGGGCGTGCAAAATTATTCAGCCCCCTTAAGTTATTACTTTGTAGCGCCACCTTTTGCTGCGATTAAAGCTGTAAGTCGCTTGGGGTATGTCTCTATCAGTTTTGCACATCGAGAGACTGACATTTTTTCCCATTCCTCCTTGCAAAACAGCTCGAGCTCAGTGAGGTTGGATGGAGAGCATTTGTGAACAGCAGTTTTCAGTTCTTTCCACAGATTCTCGATTGGATTCAGGTCTGGACTTTGACTTGGCCATTCTAACACCTGGATATGTTTATTTTTGAACCATTCCATTGTAGATTTTGCTTTATGTTTTGGATCATTGTCTTGTTGGAAGACAAATCTCCGTCCCAGTCTCAGGTCTTTTGCAGACTCCATCAGGTTTTCTTCCAGAATGGTCCTGTATTTGGCTCCATCCATCTTCCCATCAATTTTAACCATCTTCCCTGTCCCTGCTGAAGAAAAGCAGGCCCAAACCATGATGCTGCCACCACCATGTTTGACAGTGGGGATGGTGTGTTCAGCTGTGTTGCTTTTACGCCAAACATAACGTTTTGCATTGTTGCCAAAAAGTTACATTTTGGTTTCATCTGACCAGAGCACCTTCTTCCACATGTTTGGTGTGTCTCCCAGGTGGCTTGTGGCAAACTTTAAACAACACTTTTTATGGATATCTTTAAGAAATAGCTTTCTTCTTGCCACTCTTCCATAAAGGCCAGATTTGTGCAATATACGACTGATTGTTGTCCTATGGACAGTCTCCCACCTCAGCTGTAGATCTCTGCAGTTCATCCAGAGTGATCATGGGCCTCTTGGCTGCATCTCTGATCAGTCTTTTCCTTGTATGAGCTGAAAGTTTAGAGGGACGGCCAGGTCTTGGTAGATTTGCAGTGGTCTGATACTCCTTCCATTTCAATATTATCGCTTGCACAGTGCTCCTTGGGATGTTTAAAGCTTGGGAAATCTTTTTGTATCCAAATCCGGCTTTAAACTTCTTCACAACAGTATCTCGGACCTGCCTGGTGTGTTCCTTGTTCTTCATGATGCTCTCTGCGCTTTTGACGGACCTCTCAGACTATCACAGTGCAGGTGCATTTATACGGAGACTTGATTACACACAGGTGGATTGTATTTATCATCATTAGTCATTTAGGTCAACATTGGATCATTCAGAGATCCTCACTGAACTTCTGGAGAGAGTTTGCTGCACTGAAAGTAAAGGGGCTGAATAATTTTGCAAGCCCAATTTTTCAGTTTTTGATTTGTTAAAAAAGTTTGAAATATCCAATAAATGTCGTTCCACTTCATGATTGTGTCCCACTTGTTGTTGATTCTTCACAAAAAAATACAGTTTTATATCTTTATGTTTGAAGCCTGAAATGTGGCAAAAGGTCGCAAAGTTCAAGGGGGCCGAATACTTTCGCAAGGCACTGTATCTTATCATAACATACAGTATATGAAAAGTGACATGGTGAAATATATTTTATATTTCAGATACTTCAAATTAGCCACCCTTTGCCTTGAGGACTTCTTTGCACACTCTTGGCATCCTCTCAACCAGCTTCATGAGGTAGTCACCTGGAATGCATTTCAATTAACAGGTGTGCCTTGTTAAAAGTTCATTTGTGGAATTTCTTTCCTCCCTAATGTGTTTGAGCCAATCAGTTGTGTTGTGACAAGGTAGGGGTGGTATACAGAAGATAGCTCTATTTGGTAAAAGACCAAGTCCATATTATGCAAGAACAGCTCAAGTAAGCAACAAAAAACGACAGTGCATCATTACTTTAAGACATGAAGGTCAGTCAAGACATGAAGGTCAGAACTTTGAAAGTTTCTTCAAGTGCAGTCGCAAAAACCATCATCCTGCAGAGGATAAGTTCATTAGAGCTACCAGCCTCAGAAATTGCAGCCCAAATAAATGCTTCACAGAGTTCAAGTAACAGACACATCTCAACATCAACTGTTCAGAAGAGACTGTGTGAATCAGGCCTTCATGGACGAATTGCTGCAAAGATTCCACTACTAAATGACACCAATAAGAAGAAGAGACTTGCTTGGGCCAAGAAACACGAGCAATGGACATTATACCGGTGGAAATCTGTGTCTTTGTGAGACGCAGAGTAGGTTAACAGATGATCTCCGCATGTGTGGTTCCCACTGTGAAGCATGGAGGAGGAGGTGTGATGGTGCTTTGCTGGTGACACTGTCAGTGATTTATTTAGAATTCAAGGCACACTTAACAATCATGGCTACCACACTATTCTGCAGCGAAACGCTATCCCATCTGGTTTGCGCTTAGTGGGACTATAATTTGTTTTTCAACAGGACAATGATCCAACACATCTCTAGGCTGTGTCGACCAAGAAGGAGAGTGATGGAGTGCTGCATCAAATGACCTGACCTCCACAATCACCTGACCTCAACCCAAATTAGATAGTTTGGGATGAGTTGGACCGCAGAGTGAAGGAAAAGCAGCCAACAAGTGCTCCGCATATGTGGGAACTCCCTCAAGACTGTTGGAAAAGCATTCCAGGTGAAGCTGGTTGAGAGAATGCCAAGAGTGTGCAAAGCTGTCATCAAGGCAAATGGTGGCTACTTTGGAGAATCGAAAATCTATTTTGATTTGTTTAACATTTTTTTGGTTACTACATGTTTCAATGTGCTATATGTCATAGTTTTGATGTTGTCCCTATTATTCTACAACATAGAATGATGTTAAAATGCCATGTTTTTTAACACATACATTGCTATTAATTTTAGTTTATTCAAACAGACCCAAGTAAGTAAATATTTCCCTATACCCTTTACACTCTGTATCCTGAGCACGTGACCAATAAACATTGATTTGATGGCCCAAGAAGAGGCTTACTTTTAGTGTGTGATACACTGAGTATACCAAAAATTAGGAACACCTTCCTAATATCAAGTTGCACCCCCTTTTGCTCTCAGAACAGCTACAATTCGTCAGGGCATGGACTCTACAAGGTATCGAAAGCGTTCCAGAGGGATGCAGGGCCATGTTGACTCCAATGCTTCACACAGTTGTGTCAAGTTGGCTGGATGTCCTTTGGGTGGTGGACCATTGTTGATACACACAGGAAACTGTTGAGTGTGAAAAACAGTTGCAGTTCTTGACACAAACCGGTCCGCCTGGCACCTACTACCCCGTTCAATGGCACTTCAATATTTTGCCTTGCCCATTCACCCTCTAAATGGTGAACACACACAATCCTGTCTCAATTGTCTTATGGCATAAAAATCCTTCTTTTACCTGTCTCCTCCCCTTCATCTACACTGATTGAAGTAGATGTAGAAGGTGACATCAATAAGCTTTCACCTGGATTTACCTGGTAAGTCTATGTCATGGAAAGAGCAGGTGTTCTTAATGTTTAAGCCTGTTCTTGGGCAATAATTTATACGGCACTTTGCATAATATGCAAAGAGCTGTTGACGAGTTTGTCCAGAAGTACTTACTTTACTGACACCTTATCCTGGATGGTGTTGGAGGTCTTCCCTGTCACAGTGAGAGTGGTAGAGGACTCATCTTTCACACTGCTAGTGCTATGACTCCTAAATAAATAGATGTAGAGAGAAGTTTTTGTGCACGTGCAGACATCACAACCTAACACACTAAACCCATTGATAGGTAAGGTTGAACAGGTTTGCACAGTTCAGCCTTTCGACCACAAGAGGGCAGCAAAAGAGGGGAAGATCTTACACTCTGAAGCCTAGTTGAGCACAGGTCTGGTCAGCCAGGCCCTTGTTCCAGCCACTGTAACACACAGGGAGGAAATTACCAGCGCTGCTTGTCTTCACCTGGAGACCCCCATTCGACCTGAACCTTACTGGATGATACACAGATACATCACTCAATTAGAACATCACTCAATTAGAACATCACTCAATTAGAACATAACTCAACTAGAACATCACTCAATTAGAACATCACTCAATTAGAACATCACTCAATTAGAACATCACTGAATCACACAAATACATGACTCAGCAGTTAGAACCTCACAGGATCACACAGATACATCACACAGATACATCACACATATACATCACACAGATACATCACACAGATACATCACACAGATACATCACACAGAACATTACAAATCCATTACACATCTAGGTTCCCACTGGACACAAACTGGTTGAATCAATGTTGTTTAAACGTAATCTGTCAACGTGTTGTGACGTGGAATCTACGTGGAAAATACATAGATTTTTTAATTTTTTAATCATCAACGTAAACTGTTGTTTTAAGGGGGAAATTTCAACTTCAGGATTATGTCATCATTGTAACCATTTTTCAAAATAGACAAACCTTGAATTTGTACATTTGAAACAACATCAGTTCTTCGATATACTTTGCCTTCAGAAAGTATTCACACCCCTTGACTTTTTCCACACTTTGTTGTGTTACAGCCTGAATTTAAAGTTGATTAAATTGGGATGTTGTGTCACTGGCCTAGACACAATATCCCATAATGTCAGCGGAATAATATTTGTAGAATTTTTCTGAAATTAATAAAACATTCAAAGCTGAAATGTTTTGAGTCAATAAGTATTCAACCCCTTTGTTATGGTAAGCCTAAATATGTTTGAGTAAAAATGTGCTTAACAAGGTACATAATAGTTGCATTGTGCAATAATTGTGTAACGTGATTTTTGAATGACTACCTCCTCTCTGTGCCCCACACATACAATTATCCATAATGCACCTCAGTCAAGCAGTGAATTCCAAACACAGATTCAAGCACAAGGACCAGGGAGGTTTTCTAATACCTCACAAAGAAGGGCACCTATTAGTATTTGTGTAAAACAAAAATATATTGAATATGGTGAAGGTATCAATACACAGAGTCACTACAAAGATACAGGCATCCTTCCTAACTCAGTTGCCAGAGGGGAAGGAAACCGCTCAGGGATTTCACCATGATGCTGATGGTGATTTTAAAACAGTTACAGAGTTTAATGGCTGTGATAGGAGAAAACTAAGGATGGATCAATAACATTATAGTTTGGGGCAAATCCAACACAACCCATCACTGAGTACCGCTCTTCATATTTTCAAGCAATGTGGTGGCAACATCATGTTATGGGTATGCTTGTCATCGGCAAGGACCAAAAATAAATGGAATGGAGCTAAGCACAGGCAAAATCCTAGAGGTAAACCTGTTTCAGTCTGCTTTCCAACAGACACTGGGAGACAAATTCACCTATCAGCAGGACAATGACCTAAAACATAAGGCCAAATATACACTGGAGTTGCTTACCAAGATGACATTGAATGTTCCTGAGGTGCCTAGTTACAAATTTGACTTAAATTGGCTTGAAAATCTATGGCAAGACATGAAAATGGCTGTCTAGCAATAATCAACAACCAACTTGACAGTGCTCGAAGAATTTAAAAAATAATAATATGCAAGCTGTTAACGCTGCCAAAGGTGATTCTAACGTATCAAGCGGGGGTGTAAAAAACTTATGTAAATTAGATATTTCTGTATTTCAGCGTACAAATACATTCCCAAAACTTATTAAAAACATGTTTTTACTTTGTCAATATGGGGTATTGTGAGTAGATGGGTGAGAACAAAATCTATTTAATCCATTTTTTATCGCCATCGATAAGAAACAATACTGTGCAGCCGTATTCATTGACCTGGCCAAGGCTTTCGACTCTGTCAATCACCACATCCTCATCGGCAGACTCGATAGCCTTGGTTTCTCAAATGACTGCCTCGCCTGGTTCACCAACTGCCTCGCCTGGTTCACCAACTGCCTCGCCTGGTTCAGTGTGTCAAATCGGAGGGCCTGTTGTCCGGACCTCTGGCAGTCTCTATGGTGGTGCCACAGGGTTCAATTCTGGGGCCGTCTCCCTTCTCTGTATACATCAATGATGTCGCTCTTGCTGCTGGTGATTCTCTGATCCACCTCTACGCAGACGACACCATTCTGTATACTTCTGGCCCTTCTTTGGACATTGTGTTAACAACCCTCCAGACAAGCTTCAATGCCATACAACTCTCCTTCCATGGCCTCCAACTGCTCTTAAATGCAAGTAAAACTAAATGCATGCTCTTCAACCGATCGCTGCCCGCACCTGTCCGCCCGTCCAGCATCACTACTCTGGACGGTTCTGAATTAGAATATGTGGACAACTACAAATACCTAGGTGTCTGGTTAGACTGTAAACTCTCCTTCCAGACTCACATCAAACATCTCCAATCCAAAGTTAAATCTAGAATTGGCTTCCTATTTCGCAACAAAGCATCCTTCACTCATGCTGCCAAACATACCCTCGTAAAACTGACCATCCTACCGATCCTCGACTTCGGCGATGTCATTTACAAAATAGCCTCCAATACCCTACTCAATCAATTGGATGCAGTCTATCACAGTGCCATCCGTTTTGTCACCAAAGCCCTATATACTACCCACCACTGTGACCTGTACACTCTCGTTGGCTGGCCTTCGCTTCATACTCGTCGCCAAACCCACTGGCTTCAGGTCATCTACAAGACCCTGCTAGGTAAAGTCCCCCCTTATCTCAGCTCGCTGGTCACCATAGCATCTCCCACCTGTAGCACACGCTCCAGCAGGTATATCTCTCTGGTCTCCCCCAAAACCAATTCTTCCTTTGGCCGCCTCTCCTTCCAGTTCTCTGCTGCCAATGACTGGAATGAACTACAAAAATCTCTGAAACTGGAAACACTTATCTCCCTCACTAGCTTTAAGCACCAGCTGTCAGAGCAGCTCACAGATTTCTGCACCTGTACATAGCCCATCTATAATTTGCTCCTTTGCACCCCATTATTTTTACTTCTACTTTGCACATTCTTCCACTGCAAATCTACCATTCCAGTGTTTTACTTGCTATATTGTATTTACTTTGCCACCATGGCCTTTTTTTTTGCCTTTACCTCCCTTATCTCACCTCATTTGCTCACATCGTATATAGACTTATTTTCTACTGTATTATTGACTGTATGTTTGTTTTACTCCATGTGTAACTCTGTTGTTATATGTGTCGAACTGCTTTGCCTTATCATCGCCAGGTCGCAATTGTAAATGAGAACTTGTTCTCAACTTGCCTACCTGGTTAAATAAAGGTGATTTAAAAAAAATAAAAATTAGAACAACAAAATGTGGAATAAGTCAAGGGATAGGAATACTATCTGAAGGCTGGGCAGCACTTCCTGGAAAGTTCACATACAGCTATTCAGTTGGTCTCCCCTCCAGGGTTTTAACCAAGCCCTGATACGCTTGGATATTTGGCACTGACTACTACATGTACCAATGTGTGATCGTGATAAGGGTTTTTGAGAGACCTCTTACTAACAAAATATATTAAAGTCATTCCAAAGAGTAGATTTAACAGAGCAAATGAAATGTAACCATACTTTATAAGTCAAATATCATCAATGATACTATTTAGGCCTATATAGCATTTGCAAAGTCATCAACAGCTATTGTTTCAATTCAACCCAGGGTTCAACTATAAATAGACAACACATACTGTATAGGCCTAGGGCGTACAAGCTTTGGTTGATTTCAACTTTAATCTCCAAGTTAATCATTAATATGTTGTATTCACATCTCCAGGTCAACCAAAAATCCAAGTTAAAGAATAGGTAAAAATCAAATCAACATTTTTCTAAGTGCATTTAAAGTTTGATTAGACAATATTTAGTCCTATTCTTTAACTTGGATTTTTGGTTGAGATGGCGATGTGAATCCAATATATCAGTTATTAATTTGTAGACAAACTGAACAGTGAATTGTATTTAGTTGTCAATGCAACAAAATATCAACATTTGAAGGAGATGTACTGTACCTTCTGCTTGGATAGTTCCATCTGTGTCATTGACTTAGTCTGGCTTTAATTCCAGTTTGTCTACAGATTAATAATTTATATGTTGGATTCAAGTCTCCATCTCAAACAAAAATCTAAGTTAAAGAATAGTACTAAATCAAACTTTAAATGCACTTTAAAGGAAGCTTGATTTGATTTTGATTCTTAGTTGAGATAGAGACATAATCCGAACATATAAATTATTAATTTCTAGACATCTGGAATTTGTTGACAACTTAACACAATTCAATATCACTTTTGCAATATAGTAAATAGCCTATTAACTTGTTAACAAATTATGTGTTTTAAAGTAAAGAATAGGATTAAGCCAGTGGTTCAGATGAAACTATCCAAGCATTAGATATCCATTAAATGTTGATATTTGGTTGCGTTGTCAACCAAACACAATTTAATTTAAGACTATAAAGTGAAGACTATAAAGTTAAGTTTGAAGTTAAGACTATCATACAAATCAATGTAACAGCATTTATTCAGCCTTAAAATGAGCAACACATCTATGGCCACATTTTGAGGTTAGCCTACTGTAACTATAAATGTATTTTTATGTGATAATAGAAAGTGTGGATGTTCAAGCTAACATGCAAAGGTTGCAGCTCTGTGGAGATCTTCACAATTGCTGTTACAATCTATGCAGAATCTTGAACAGCATTGATCAACTGCAACCCAGGTCATGTGGTTGTGCTATTAGATGAAGTAAAATGATACACGTTCATCTGTTGTAATAAATACAACATATCTGACTTGCATTCCCATGTTAACTTTGTTGTGCTTTTAAATGGTTGAAAGTGCAGTGACAACACATTTAGTTGACAACTTAACCAGAAATCTGACGAAACCAAACTTTTCCATTGGAATTTGGTTGTGCTTTTAGATGGTTGAAAGCATAGTCATATAACATTGGGAATTCAACAAACTTCTGCCGGTCTTTTTGAGTGGGTGAATAAAGGTTGAAATCTCATCGATCAACGCCTCAACCAAAGATGACCCACATTTCCACATAGAAGTGACGTGGTGTGCCCAGTGTTTTGCTTCTATTTTTGTTACTGACAACAAAAACTAGGTGTGGCGACAAGGGTACTGACCACAATTGGTCTCATCACTGCCCAGTTTGCAGTCCCGTCGGCCGTCACACTCCACGGTGTTGGAGGGGCAACTGTCTTTCTCCATTTCGCTCAGGGAGCCAGACACCAGGGATGGCCCATAACGCACTGGACAGAGGTCATAGGTCAAAGAGAACAAGTAAAAGGAGCCGTGGAAGCCCCCATGGTAATGCTTAATACATACCAACACAATATCATATATATTGCATTCACACGATACCCTAAATATGGGATTTATGATTGTCATACGTTTACACATATTTAATTGTTACATTATGTCCATGTTAGATTATGCTGTATTGTATTACATTATGTCCATATAGTTTAATGTTGTACTGTATGAGTTCTCTGTAAGTTACTAGTTGGGTTACCTCCCAGCCAGATAGCGATAGCGAGGATGACCAGCAGTAGGGTGGTCCCTCCTGATCCTCCGTAACAGCAGGAACTGTTCCCACATGATAAACACTTTTTACGACGTTGGGCTGCAAGAGGAGACCAGGGAAATCTTTCAGTTTACAGTTTGATAAAGTTGGGAGGCAAAAAAGCTTAGGATTAAGAAAGAGAAACGTTTCGGATATAGAAAGAGAGATTTGCATTACAGAGATAGAGTGATGGCACCCTCTCATATAAATAGTTAGGGGCAGGAATGTACTGTATATCAAGGATTGAAGAAATAGAAGGGAACACCAGGAACTTACGGGCGCCCTGGGAAACATGGACGACATTTACATGTGCCATAGGCTGGGGGATGTAGTAAGGCTGAGAAGGGGGGTCAGACATCCCTCTGGCCCCCACCACCTCTCCATACTCAGGAGGGGGCTGGGTGGGCACTGCTACTGAGTAGTATGGGGGTGGGCAGTCACTGTTCTGAGGGGAGAAGGAAGAGGAGAGTCAGGTGGGTTCTCATTGGCATTAGTAGGCTATGTACCTGATCAACTTCTAAAGACAGGCAGGTATATATTATGTATATCTGAAGCTTAGCTCTAGCCTGAATCCTACACCACCCTAACACACACCGGCAACAGATCGAACCTATAAAAACAGGGCATATTGTACAGTGGACAAAAAGGAGCATCCATTACAGAACCATACTAGACTGGATGGTCCTGTGGACCACCAGTGTCTCCTCAGTGAGGTTCCTTTGTGTTGTTTTTGTTGCTATTCACATGCCTGATGGACACTTAGGCAATCACAAACAGACAGTTATGCACCATGACCCAACATGTGATTATAGATCTGGACACATCAACAGCTAAACACCAGGAAGGATAACAGGTTCCCCAAGGATGCACTTGTTCTTATCTCTAAAAATAGATGAATGTTTCTTAGAATTGTTACTATGACACCGGTTTCATTGTATCACTAATAGTTCCAATTTCTCAAATTACTTGATGTCTTATAAATCTATCTGCTATTAATAGAAAGTGTCATTTTATAGTTTCAGTTCTAATTAACCATTGTCTGAAGCCAGTAACCAGAAATGTTTACCTAAAATCGTTCCCTCTTCTTGATAAGGAAGAAACCTACTATTTTGTTCCCCATCAGGAGACTGAAAAGATTTGGCATGGGCCCTCAGATCCTCAAAAGGTTCAACAGCTGCACCATCAAGAGCATCCTGACTGGTTGCATCACTTACTGGTATGGCAACTGCTCAGCTTCATACCTCAAGGCATGACAGAGGGAAGTGCGTACGGCCCAGTACATCACTGGGGTCAAGCTTCCTGCCATCCAGGATCTCTATACCAAGCCGTGTCAGAGAATGGCCCTAAAAATTGTCAAGGACTCCAGCCACTCTAGTTATAGACTGTTCTCTCTGCTACCGCACAGCAAGTGGTACCGAAGCGCCAAGTCTAGCCCAAGAGGCTTTTCAACAGCTTCTACCCACAAACCATAACACTCCTGAACATCTAGTCAAATGGCTACCCAGACTATTTGCTACTCTCTGTTATTATCTATGCATAGTCACTTTAATAACTCTACCTACATGTACATATTACCTCAATTACCTCGATTAACCGGTGCCACTACACACATTGACTCTGTACCGGTTCCCCCTGTTTATAGTCTCGCTATTTTTATTTTACTGCTGCTCTTTAACTACTTCTAACTTTTATTTCTTATTCTTATTTGTATTTTTTAAACTGCATTGCTGGTAAGGGGCTTGTAAGTAAGCATTTCACTGTAAGGTATTGTATTCAGCGCATGTGACTAAAAAAATTGTATTTGATTTTGATAAAATGTTTATCTGATGTTGCTGATTAAGTTCTGCTTGTTCAAACAGCACAACTGATTAACAAAGACTGTAGGCTACAGGTGTGGTATATGACAAACATTGATATGGGAGGTGTGTTTTTAAGTGCATGAGATGATCTTAACAATATTCTAACACACACACCCATCAGTGTCACGTGTTCACGAAAACATGGCTCACTCGGGATACGTTATCAAAGTCGATACAGCCACCTGGTTTCTTCACGCATTGCGCCGACAGAAACAAACATCTCTCTGGTAAGAAGAAGAAGGGGGTGTATGCCTTATGATTAACTAGTCGTGGTGTGATCATAACAACAAACAGGAACTCAAGTCCTTTTGTTCACCTGACCTAGAATTTCTTACAATCAAATGCCGACCCCATTATCAACCAAAATAATTCTCTTAGATTATAATCACAGTCGTGTACATCCCCACCCAAGCAGACACCTCGACGGCCCTGAAAGAACTTCATTGGACTCTATGTAAACTGGAAACCACATATCCTGAGGCTGCATTTATTGTAGCTGGGGATTTTATCAAGGCTAATCTGAAAACAAGGCTCCCTAAATTTTATGAGCATATCGAATGCGCGACCCGGGCTGGGAAAATTCTGGATCATTGTTACTCTAACTTCTGCGATGCATACAAAGCCCTCCCTCTCCCTCCTTTCGGCAAATTTGACCACGACTCCATTTTGTTTATCCCAGCCTATAGACAGAAACTTAAACAGGAAACGCCCGTGCTCAGGTCTGTTCAACGCTGGTCCAACCAATCTGATTCCACGCTTCAAGATTGCTTCGATCACGTGGACTGGGATATGTTCCGGATAGCGTAGAACAACAGCATTGATGTATATGCTGATTCGGTGAGCGAGTTTATTAGCAAGTACATCGGTGATGTCTTGCTCCCAGACAAACTAAACAACTTCTTAGCTCGCTTTGAGGACAATACAGTGCCACCGACACGGCCCGCTACCAAAACCTGCGGACTCTCCTTCACCGCAGCCAACGTGAGTAAAACATTTAAACGTGTTATCCCTCGCAAGGCTGCCGGCCCAGACGACATCCCTAGCCGCGTCCTCAGAGCAGCTGGCTGGTGTGTTTATGGACATATTCAGTCAATCCCTATCCCAGTCTGCTGTTCACACATGCTTCAAGAGGGCCACCATTGTTCCTGTTCCCAAGAAAGCTAAGGTAACTGAGCTAAACGACTATCGCCCCGTAGCACTCACTTCCGTCATCATGACGTGCTTTAAGAGACTAGTCTAGGATCATATCACCTCCACCCTACCTGACACCCTAGACTCACGCCAATTTGCTTACTGCCCCAACCAGTCCACAGACGACTCTATCGCAATCACACTGTACACTGCCCTAACCTATCTGGACAAGAGGAATACCTCTTGTAAGAATGATGTTCATGTAAGAATGCTGTTCATCGACTACAGCTCAGCATTTAACACCATAGTACCCTCCAAACTCGTCATCAAGCTCGAGACCCTGGGTCTCGACCCCGCCCTGTGCAACTGGGTCCTGGACTTTGACGGGCCGCCCCCAGGTGGTGAGGGTAGGAAACAACATCTCCACCCCGCTGATCCTCAACACTGGGTCCCCACAAGGGTACGTTCTCAGCCCTCTCCTGTACTCCCTGTTCACCCACGACTGCGTGGCCTTGCACGCCTCCAACTCAATCATTGGTAGGCTTGATTACCAACAACGACGAGACGGCCTACAGGGAGGAGGTGAGGGCCCTCGGAGCGCCTCTTCAACCTCAGGAGGCTGAAGAAATTTGGCTTGTCAACAAAAACACTCACACATTTTTACAGATGCACAAAGCGAAAGCATCCTGTCGGTCTGTATCAACGCCTGGTACGACAACTGCTCCACCCACAACTGCAAGGCTCTCCAGAGTGAGTAGTTTGGTCTGCACAACGCATCACTGGGGGCAAACTACCTGCCCTCCAAGACACATACACCACCCGATGTCACAGGAAGGCCAAAAATATCATCAAGGACAACAACCACCCGAGCCACTGCCTGTTCACCCCACAATCATCCAGAAGGTGAGCTCAGTACAGGTGCATCAAAGTTTGGACCGAGAGACTGAAAAACAGCTTCTATCTCAAGGCCATCAGATTGTTAAACAGCCATCACTAAAAATGAGTGGCTGCTGCGAACATACAGACTCAAATCTCTAGCCACTTTAATAATAAAAAATTGGATGTAATAAATCTATCAATAGTCACTTTAAACAATGCCACTTTATATAATGTTAACTTACCCTACATTACTCATCTTGTCACGTCCTGACCCTAGTTCCTTTGTTATGTTTCTTGTTTAGGTTGGTCAGGGCGTGAGTTGGGGTGAGCATTCTATGTGTTGTTCTAGTTTTGGTTTTCTATGTGTTTGGCCTGGCATGGTTCTCAATCAGAGGCAGTTGTCAATCGGTGTCTCTGATTGAGAACCATACTTAGGTAGCCTGTTGTCTGTTAAGTGTGTCTGCACCAGACAGAACTGTTTCGGTTAAATTTTTTCGTTCTCTTGTTGTTTTTTTTGTCATTAAGTGTTCCGTGCTATTAAATATCATGAACACTTACCACGCTGCGTATTGGTCCGATCTCTCATACTCCTCGTCAGAGGAAGACGAAGAGGAAACCCATTACACATCTCATATGTATGTACTGTACTCTATACCATCTACTACATCCTGCCTATGCCTTTTGGCCATCGCTCATCCATATATTTACATGTACATATTCTTATTCATCCCTTTACACTTGTGTGTATAAGGTAGTTGTTGTGAAATGGTTAGATTACTTGTTAGATATTACTGCATGGTCGGAACTAGAAGCACAAGCATTTCGCTACACTCGCATTAACATCTGCTAACCATGTGTATGTGACCAATAAAATTGGTTTTGATTTGATTTGCTCTGCGTAATGTGGGAAATGCTGAGAAGTGATTGCACCAATACATTGCCCCTAGTGAGAGAAAATCTACTCAGTGGACACTAACCAGAACGGCAAATTTCTGATCAATGAAACACAATTGAATTTACTAGCAACAATTGAAATACAGGATCCAATTCCATGAAATACAAATGGAAATGCCTCAATCTTCCACTAACCTTACATTTAAATAATGTCCACTACATGACCAAAAGTATGTGGACACCTGCTCGTCAAACATCTTATTCCAAAATCATGGGCATTAATACGGTGTTGGTCCTCGCTTTGCTGCTTTAACAGCCTTCACTCACAGGCTTTCCACTAGATGTTGGAACATAGCTGCGTGGACTTGCTTCTATTCAGCCACAAGAGCGTTAGTGAGATCAGGCACTGATCTCGGTCGATTAGACCTGACTCACAGTCAGCGTTCCATTTCGGCCCAAAGGTGTTCGATGGAGTTGAGGTCAGGGCTCTGTGTAGGCCTTGTCAAGTTCTTCCACACCGATCTCAACAAACCATTTTTATATGGACCTCGCTTTAAGCACAGGGCATTGTCATGCTGAAATAGGAAAGGGCCTTCCCCAAACTGTTGCCACAGTGTTGGAAACACAGAATCTTCTAGAATGTCATTTTATGCTGTAGAGTTAAGATTTTCCTTCACTGGAACCATGAACCATGAAAAAAAGCCCCAGACCATTATTCCTCCTCCACCAAACTTTACAGTTGGCACTATGCATTGGGGCAGGTGGTGTTCTCCTGGCATCCGCCAAACCCAGATTCGTCCGTCGGACTGCCAGATGTTGAAGCGTGATTCATCACTCCAGAGAACGCGTTTCCACTTCTCCAGAGTCCAATGGCAGCGAGCTTAACAACACACCAGCCGACGCTTGGCATTGCACATGGAGATCTTAGGCTTGTGAGCCGCTGCTCAGCCATGGAAACCCATTTCATTAAGCTCCCGATGAACAGTTCTTGTGCTGACGTTGCTTCCAGAGGCAGTTTGGAACTCGGTAGTGAGTGTTGCAACCGAGGACAGATGATTTTTACACGCTACACACTTCAGCACTCGGCGGTCGCTTTCTGTGAGCTTGTGTGGCCTACCACTTCGCGGCTGAGCCGTTGTTGCTCCTAGATGTTTCCACTTTACAGTAACAACACTTGCAGTTGACTGGATTTGATGAACTGACTTGTCGGAAAGGTGGTATCCTATGACGGTGCCTCGTTGAAAGTCACTGAGCTCTTCAGTACGGGCCATTCTACTGCCAATGTTTGTCTATGGAGATTGCATGGCTGTGCACTCAATTTTATACACCTGTCACCAACGGTGTGGTTGAAATAGCCGAATCCACTAATTTGAAGGGGTGTCCACATACACTACATGGCCAAAAGTATCTCAAACATGCAGGAACATCAGGTAAAAACTAAACCGGACAATGTTTTGTATCAAACCTAAGAGTTTTTCCTACGAAGTTAGGTCACTGTTGCCAATTGGACATGTCTGAAGAGTTATAAAATAGAGTAAATCCACCTACCTGGTCATGTTCCATCTGTGTGTTTGGAAGCCTACAGTCACTGTGGCCCTCTGGGGACAGGTGGCCTCACTGGGATCTGGGTCAATTCTACAGGAGAGATTCTATAGCTTGGTAAGTCTCTCTCCAGTCTCTGTCCGTTCGCTGTGCTTTAGTGTCACCGCCTGAATCTGAACTCCATTCACACTACAGGCACTGGTATCCAATCCTCTGTCCCTCCCTCCACCTTTTCTCTTCAATGCTGGCCAAACTGGTTCCATCATGGAAAGTAGGTGACATGATTTGTGATACATGCACAGCCAGCAGAAACACGCTAATTAAGCTTTTTATTCTGTTGTTTTCTAAAGAGATCATTTCAATGACTAAAAACAATTACAATATCTTAGGTTATCTATGAAGATTAAACAAAATTCACTGTAAGATTTAAAAAAAAAAAGTTTTATTTAAAGTTTATTTGGGTAAAAACAAGTACAAATTGACACATTGAACAAACAATCATCCTAAGCACAATAGTGTTTCTAGGCTACTATAGACATACAGTATCTATTGTGGTACATAATGTTAATGTGTTCAGAAATACACAATGTCTGCCAAACTAAATAGTACAAAGTGATACAACTGAAATACTGCTACCAGAAGAAAGCTTGAAGGGATTCTCAGACTGGAGTATAAGGTTGTAATGACATCATTATCACTACAGAGATCAGGCTGACTGAATAGAGCAATACGTATAGGTTTGGAAATGTTCCAACCTCCATACAGGACACACAAACCATTTTTACCTTTACCAATGACGCCACAACTAAAAAGCTGTTTTGAGTACGTTGATTGAACCAGTATGTGCCCGGTGGGAAAGGTGCTATAGGAGGGTGACTTGTACACACAATGACTGAACTACATTCCTTTTGGTTACATAAATACAACCAGAAATGTCCCAACTGTGGATGTTTTTGAGAGTAGAACGATTACTATCACTTAACTACTTTACTATCACTTCTTAATCGAAAACATTAATGCAAATACACCTCTCCTGGTGAGAATAACAAACAAACTATGTTTAGCTTTCAGTGGATATATATATGTTTTAATCAAACAAATAACTCCACTGCTGTTTTCCTTATCCTTATGACAACAAAGGAGTGGCATTCTTGCTCAATGGAATTACAAGGCAGGAGCAGGTTTAGCTGGTGCCTTGCCAGAGACTATTTCTGCGGACAGAAAGAAAGAAGGAGGATATGACTGTATGTCTATGAATGGGGTGTGTGTGTGTGTGTACCAGATTGTCCACTGTGTTTGGATAGCTCTGACAAATATATTGTTTTTACGTATGTACATACAAAAGTTTGTACACACCTACTCATTCAAGCATTTTTCTTTATTGTTACTATTTTCTACGTTGTAGAAATAAGTGAAGACATCGTGTAGTAACTAAAAAAATGTTAAACAAATCAAAATATATTTTATATTCTTCAAAATAGCCACCCTTTGCCTTGATGACAGCGTCGCACACTCATGGCATTCTCTCAACCAGTTTCATGAGGTGGAACACGTGTGCCTTGTTAAAAGTTCATTTGTGGAATTTCTTTGATGAGTTTGAGCCAATCAGTGGTGTTGTGACGAGTTAGGGGTGGTATACAGAAGACATCCCTATTTGGAAAAAGGCCAAGTCCATATTATGGCAAGAACAGCTCAATTAAGCAAAGAGAAATGACAGTCCATTATTACTTTAAGACATGAAGGTCAGCCAAGACATGAAGGTGAGAACTTTGAAAGTTTCTTAAAGTGCAGCTGCAAAAAGCATCCAGCGCTATGATGAAACTGACTCTCATGAGGACCGTCACAGAAAAGGAAGACCCAGAGTTACCTCTGCTGCAGAGGATAAGATCATTAGAATTACACAGAGTTGGTTCACATATTTCAAGTAACAGACACATCTCAACATCAACTGTTAGTGTTGAAGAGACTGTGTGAATCAGGCCTTCATGGTTGAATTGCTGCAAAGAAACCACCACTAAAGAACACCAGTAAGAAGAAGAGACTTGCTTGGGCCAAGAAACATGAGCAATGGACGTTAGACTGGTGGAAATCTGTCCGTTGGTCCAACCGCTGTGAGTTCCGCTGTGGGTGTTTGGTTCTAACCGCTTTGTCTTTTTGAGATGCAGAGTAGGTGAACAGATGATCTCCGCATGTGTGGTTCCCACCGTGAAGCATGGAGGAGGACGTGTGATGGTGCTTTGCTAGTGATTTATTTAGAATTCCAGACACACTTAACCAGCATGGCTACCACAGCATTCTGCAGCGATACGCCATCCCAACTGGTTTGCGCTTAGTGGGACTATCATTTGTTTTTCAACAAGACAATGACCCAAAACACACCTCCAGGCTGTGTAAGGGCTATTTGACCAAGTCGAGTGATGGAGTGCTGCATCAGATGACCTGGTCTTCACAATCACCGACCCAGAACGTGGATCTTTGTCAGGCCAGTGGAATGAAGGGAAGCATGCATTGGACTAACAACTAGATACACATCATCTCTCTCTCTCTCGCTCTCTCTCGCTCTCTCTCGCTCGCTCTCTCTCGCTCTCTCTCTCGGTGCTGACCTGTTGCACCCTCTATAACCACTGTGACTATTATTTGACCCTGCTGATCATCTATGAACGTTTGAACATGTTAATGGCCATCTACTCTTATAATCTCCACCCGGCACAACCAGACGAGGACTGGCCACCCCTCATAGCCTGGTTCCTCTCTAGGTTTCTTCCTTGGTTCATGCCTTTCTAGGGAGTTTTTCCTAGCCACTGTGCTTCTGCATTGCTTGCTCTTTGGGGTTTTAGACTGAGCTTCTGTATAAGCACTCTGCTGATGTAAAAAGGGCTTTATAGATTAATTTGAATGATTGATTGATTTCTCTCAGAGAAAGAACAGCCCATTGGAAAGGGGGGAGGAAAATGGCAGTTACAGTGCCTTCGGGAAAGTATTCAGACCACTTGACTTTTTCCACCTTTTGTTACGTTACAGCCTTATTGTAAAATAGATTCAATGAAAACATTTCCTCAGCAATCTACTCACAATAGCCCATAATGACAAAGAGAAAACAGGTTACATATATATATTTTAGAACCTTTATTTAACTAGGCAAGTCCGTTAAGAACTAATTCTTATTTACAATGACGGCCTACACCGCCCAACCCAGACGACACTGGGCCAACTATGTGCCGCCCTATGGGACTCACAATCACTCCCGGTTGTGATACAGCCTGGATTTGAACCAGGGTCTGTAGTGATGCCTCAAGCACTGAGATGCAGTGCCTTAGACTGCTGCACCATAAGTATTCAGACCCTTCGCTATGAGACTCGAAATTGAGCTCAGGTGCATCCTGTTTCCATTGATCATCCTTGATATGTTTCTTCAACTTCATCGGAGTCCACCTGTGGTAAATTCGACTGATTGGACATGATTTTGAAAAGGCACACACCTGTCTATATAAGGTCCCACAGTTGACAGTGCATGTCAGAGCAAAAACCAAGCCATGAGGTTGAAGGAATTGTCCGTAGAGCTCCGAGACAGGATTGTTTCGAGCCACAGATCTGGGGAAGGGTACCAAAACATTTCTGCAGCATTGAAGGTCCCCAAGAACACAGTGGCCTCCATCATTTTTAAATGGAAGAAGTTTGGAACCATCAAGACACTTCCTAGAGCTGACCACACGGCCAAACTGAGCAATCGGGGGAGAAGGGCCTTGGTCAGGGAGGTGACTAAGAACCTGATGGTCACTCTGACAGAGCTCCAGAGTTCCTCTGTGGAGATGGGAGAACCTTCCAGAAGGACAACCATCTTTGCATCACTCCACCAATCAGGCCTTTATGGTAGAGTGGCCAGACGGAAGCCACTCCTCAGCAAAAGGCAAAAGGCACATGACAGCCAGCTTGGAGTTTGGTCTGATGAAACCAAGATTGAGCGTCACGTTTGGAGGAAACCTGGCACCATCCCTACGGTGAAGCATGGTGGTGGCAGCATCATGCTGTGGGGATGTTTTTCAGCAGCAGGATCTCAAATCAAATCAAATCAAATTTTATTTGTCACATACACATGGTTAGCAGATGTTAATGTGAGTGTAGCGAAATGCTTGTGCTTCAGTTTTGCACATCGAGAGACTGAATTTTTTTCCCATTCCTCCTTGCAAAACAGCTCGAGCTCAGTGAGGTTGGATGGAGAGCATTTGTGAACAGCAGTTTTCAGTTCTTTCCACAGATTCTCGATTGGATTCAGGTCTGGACTTTGACTTGGCCATTCTAACACCTGGATATGTTTATTTTTGAACCATTCCATTGTAGATTTTGCTTTATGTTTTGGATCATTGTCTTGTTGGAAGACAAATCTCCGTCCCAGTCTCAGGTCTTTTGCAGACTCCATCAGGTTTTCTTCCAGAATGGTCCTGTATTTGGCTCCATCCATCTTCCCATCAATTTTAACCATCTTCCCTGTCCCTGCTGAAGAAAAGCAGGCCCAAACCATGATGCTGCCACCACCATGTTTGACAGTGGGGATGGTGTGTTCAGCTGTGTTGCTTTTACGCCAAACATAACGTTTTGCATTGTTGCCAAAAAGTTCAATTTTGGTTTCATCTGACCAGAGCACCTTCTTCCACATGTTTGGTGTGTCTCCCAGGTGGCTTGTGGCAAACTTTAAACGACACTTTTTATGGATATCTTTAAGAAATGGCTTTCTTCTTGCCACTCTTCCATATAGGCCAGATTTGTGCAATATACGACTGATTGTTGTCCTATGGACAGAGTCTCCCACCTCAGCTGTAGATCTCTGCAGTTATTCCAGAGTGATCATGGGCCTCTTGGCTGCATCTCTGATCAGTCTTCTCCTTGTATGAGCTGAAAGTTTAGAGGGACGGCCAGGTCTTGGTAGATTTGCAGTGGTCTGATACTCCTTCTATTTCAATATTATCGCTTGCACAGTGCTCCTTGGGATGTTTAAAGCTTGGGAAATCTTTTTGTATCCAAATCCGGCTTTAAACTTCTTCACAACAGTATCTCGGACCTGCCTGGTGTGTTCCTTGTTCTTCATGATGCTCTCTGCGCTTTTAACGGACCTCTGAGACTATCACAGTGCAGGTGCATTTATACGGAGACTTGATTACACCCAGGTGGATTGTATTTATCATCATTAGTCATTTAGGTCAACATTGGATCATTCAGAGATCCTCACTGAACTTCTGGAGAGAGTTTGCTGCACTGAAAGTAAAGGGGCTGAATAATTTTGCACGCCCAATTTTTCAGTTTTTGATTTGTTAAAAAAGTTTGAAATATCCAATAAATGTCGTTCCACTTCATGATTGTGTCCCACTTGTTGTTGATTCTTCACAAAAAAATACAGTTTTATATCTTTATGTTTGAAGCCTGAAATGTGGCAAAAGGTCGCAAAGTTCAAGGAGGCCGAATACTTCCGCAAGGCACTGTACATATGAGATGAGTATGTAAACAAAGTGGCATAGTTTAAAGTGGCTAGTGATACATGTATTACATAAAGATGCAGTAGATGATATAGAGTACAGTATACATATGAGATAAATAATGTAGGGTATGTAAACATTATATTAAGTAGCATTGTTTAAAGTGGCTAGTGATATATTTTACATCAATTCCCATCAATTCCCATTATTAAAGTGGCTGGAGTTGAGTCAGTGTGTTGGCAGCAGCCACTCAATGTTAGTGGTGGCTGTTTAACAGTCTGATGGCCTTGAGATAGAAGCTGTTTTTCAGTCTCTCGGTCCCAGCTTTGATGCACCTGTACTGACCTCGCCTTCTGGATGATAGCGGGGTGAACAGGCAGTGGCTCGGGTGGTTGTTGTCCTTGATGATCTTTATGGCCTTCCTGTGACATCGGGTGGTGTAGGTGTCCTGGAGGGCAGGTAGTTTGCCCCCGGTGATGCGTTGTGCAGACCTCACTACCCTCTGGAGAGCCTTACGGTTGTGGGCGGAGCAGTTGTCGTACCAGGCGGTGATACAGCCCGACAGGATGCTCTCAATTGTGCATCTGTAGAAGTTTGTGAGTGCTTTTGGTGACAAGCCAAATTTCTTCAGCCTCCTGAGGTTGAAGAGGCGCTGCTGCGCCTTCTTCACAATGCTGTCTGTGTGGGTGGACCAATTCAGTTTGTCTGTGATGTGTACGCCGAGGAACTTAAAACTTACTACCCTCTCCACTACTGTTCCATCGATGTGGATAGGGGGGTGTTCCCTCTGCTGTTTCCTGAAGTCCACAATCATCTCCTTAGTTTTGTAGGTTATTTTCCTGACACCACACTCCGAGGGCCCTCACCTCCTCCCTGTAGGCCATCTCGTCGTTGTTGGTAATCAAGCCTACCACTGTTGTGTCGTCCGCAAACTTGATGATTGAGTTGGAGGCGTAGTCGTGGGTGAATAGGGAGTACAGGAGAGGGCTCAGAACGCACCCTTGTGGGACCCCAGTGCTGAGGATCAGCGGGGTGGAGATGTTGTTACCTACCCTCACCACCTGGGGGCGGCCCGTCAGGAAGTCCAGTACCCAGTTGCACAGGGCGGGGTCGAGACCCAGGGTCTCGAGCTTGATGACGAGTTTGGAGGGTACTATGATGTTAATTGCTGAGCTGTAGTCGATGAACTGCATTCTCACATAGGTATTCCTCTTGTCCAGGTGGGTTAGGGCAGTGTGCAGTGTGGTTGAGATTGCATCGTCTGTGGACCTATTTGGGCGGTAAGCAAATTGGAGTGGGTCTAGGGTGTCAGGTAGGGTGGAGGTGATATGGTCCTTGACTAGTCTCTCAAAGCACTTCATGATGACGGAAGTGAGTGCTACGGGGCGGTAGTTGTTTAGCTCAGTTACCTTAGCTTTCTTGGGAACAGGAACAATGGTGGCCCTCTTGAAGCATGTGGGAACAGCAGACTGGGATAGGGATTGATTGAATATGTCCGTAACACACCAGCCAGCTGGTCTGTGCATGCTCTGAGGGCGCGGCTGGGGATGCCGTCTGGGCCGGCAGCCTTGCGAGGGTTAACACATTTAAATGTTTTACTTACCTCGGCTGCAGTGAAGGAGAGTCTGCATGTTTTGGTTGCAGGCCGTGTCAGTGCCACTGTATTGTCCTCAAAGCGGGCAAAAAAGTTATTTAGTCTGCCTGGGAGCAAGGCATCCTGGTCCGTGACTGGGCTGATTTTCTTTTTGTAGTCCGTGACTGACTGTAGACCCTACCACATACCTCTTGTGTCTGAGCCGTTGAATTGCGATTCTACTTTGTCTCTATACTGACGCTTAGCTTGTTTGATTGCCTTGCGGAGGGAATAGCTACACTGTTTGTATTCGGTCATGTTTCCGGTCACCTTGCCATGATTAAAAGCTGTAGTTCGTGCTTTCAGTTTCACGCGAATCCTGCCATCAATCCACGGTTTCTGATTTGGGAATGTTTTAATCGTTGCTATGGGAACGACATCTTCAACGCACGTTCTAATGAACTCGCTCACCGAATCAGCGTATTCGTCAATGTTGTTGTTTGACGCAATACGAAACATATCCCAGTCCACGTGATGGAAGCAGTCTTGGAGCGTGGAATCAGATTGGTCGGACCAGCGTTGAACAGACCTCAGCGTGGGAGCTTCTTGTTTTAGCTTCTGTCTGTAGGCAGGGAGCAACAAAATGGAGTCGTGGTCAGCTTTTCCGAAAGGAGGGCGGGGGAGGGCCTTATATGCATCACGGAAGTTAGAATAGCAATGATCCAAGGTTTTACCAGCCCTGGTTGCGCAATCGATATGCTGATGGGAGACTAGTCAGGATCGAGGCGAAGATGAACGGAGCAAAGTACAGAGAGATACTTGATGAAAACCTTCTCCAGAAGGTTCACCTTCCAACAGGAAAATTACCCTAAGCACACAGCCAAGACAACGCAGGAGTGGCTTCGGGACAAGTCTCCTTGAACCCGATTGAACATCTCTGGAGAGACCTGAAAATACCTGTGCAGCAACGCTCCCCATCCAACCTGACAGTGCTTGAGAGGATCTGCAGAGAAGAATGGGAGAAACTCCCAAAATACAGGTGTGCCACGCTTATAGGATCATACCCAAGAAGACTCAAGGCTGTAATCACTGAAAAAGGTGCTTCAACAAAGTACTTGTCACGCCCTGACCTTAGAGACACTCATTATTCTCTATGTTGGGTTTGGTCAGGGTGTGACTCGGGTGGGAAAGTCTACGTTTTCTATTTCTTTGTTTTTGGCAGTGTGGTTCCCAATCAGAGGCAGCTGTCTATCGTTGTCTCTGATTGGGGATATATAGGTTCTCATTTTCCTTTTGGGTTTTGTGGGATCTTGTTTTCTGTTTAGTGTCAGTACTTGACAGAACTGTGCGCTTTCAGTTTCACTTTGGTTATTTTGCGGTGTTTTTTTAAAATAAAAATCATGAACACTTACCACGCTGCACTTTGGTCCACTCCTTCTACCAATGAGAGCCGTTACAGTACTGAGTTTTTGCGTTGTCATTGTGCTGTATTGTGTGTAGATTGATGAGGGGGGGAAATGAGACTGTAATGTAACAAAATGTGGAAAAAGTCCAGGTGTCTGAATATGTTCCTGTCACTGTAAATACACGAGGTGGGTCTACAGTTCTCATTCAACCCTTGAGGGGAGAAGGAGCAGAACCAGATACAGGTTCTCCTGTGTCTCTACAGGATTTATGTAACGTAGCGTAGAAAGACGCTTGAGCGAAGTCACTACTTCTGTATTCAGGGTAAACGGATGTTAGGTTGAAAATATTGCATCCCTGAAAACCAGAAACATCCACTTTTTGCCAACACCGCTAAGGGTGCTACAGGAGCTGCTACCTACACAGGCCTTCAGAGGGGTTGGGGCTACAGTGGAGCGTAGGAAGGATGTTGATGAGTAAGCTATTGTACAGTACGTTTATGAGCACATACAAGGTTCTCTTTTTTTGTCATTGGGCTGCTGTCTGATATATCTATGTTGACAGGTCAATTACAGCCTTTTGACAACCCTGTCAGAGCATAAATCAAGTAAGTAAATATAAAGAGAAATACTCTAAAATGAACAAATAATTAAGACAATGATGTTATATACTGAGTAATATATAGTAAACACATTTACAGTAAGCACATGAACCAGAGAAGGCTGGTGGGAGGAGCTATAGGGGGATGGGCTCATTATAATGGCTGGAGTGGAATCAATAGAAAAATGAAGGTAGTTTATATCATTTTAAAAACATTACAATACATTTAGAGATTTCACAACACACGTTGTGCCCTCAAGCCCCTACTCCACCATCACCACATATCTACAGTACAAAATCCACGTGTGTGTATAGTGCGTATATTATCGTGTGTGTGTGTATGCATGTGTCTGTGCCTATGTTTGTGTTGCTTCACAGTCCCCTCTGTTCCATAATGTGTTTTTTAATCTGTTTTTTAAATCAAATTTTACTGCTTGCATCAGTTACTTGATGTGGAATAGAGTTCCATGTAGTTATGGCTCTATATAGTAATGTGTGCCTCCCATAGTCTGTTCTGGACTTGGGGACTGTGAAGAGACCTCTTGTGGCATGTCTTGTGGGGTATGCATGGGTGTCTGAGCTGTGCGCCAGTAGCTCAGACAGACAGCTCGGTGCATCCAACATGTCAATACCTCTCATAAATACAAGTGGTGATGAAGTCAATCTCTCCTCCACATTGATGTGTCAATCTCTCCGACATTATTAATGTTAGCTCTCTGTGTACATCCAAGCGCCAGCCGTGCTGCCCTGTTCGGAGCCAATTGCAATTTTCCTAAGTCTCTTTGTGGCACTTGACCACACGACTGAACGGTAGTCCAGGTGTGACAAAACTAGGGCCTGTAGGACCTGTCTTGTTGATAGTGTTGTTAAGAAGGCAGAATAACACTTTATTATGGACAGACTTCTACACCTACTGTTGTATTAATACGTTTTGACCATGACCTCAACTTGCTCAATGTCCACATTATTCATTACAATATTTAGTTAAGGTTTAGGGTTTAGTGAATGATTTATCCCAAATACAATGCTTTTAGTTGTAGGAATATTTAGGACTGACTTATTCCTTGACACCCACTCTGAAACTAACTGCAGCTCTTTGTTAAGTGTCGCAGTAATTTCAGTCGCTGTAGTAGCTGATGTGTACAGTAAGTGCTGTGCTTGTTCAATGTCATTCCCTATAAGCATGCTGAAAGTTTGTGGTCAGTTTGTTTACTGTAAAATAGCATTGTATCAAACACAATTTTTTGTGTTGGTAACAGGCTGATTGGTCGGCTATTTGAGCCAGTAGTGGACTGACTTTTGCATATAGAGACCACATGTTCGACTCCGTTCCATTCCCGCCATTACAATGAGCCCGCCCTCCTATAGCTCCTCCCACCAGCCTCCTCTGACATACCCCTGTTCCACCACATCCCCTCATTATGTACAGTCGTGGCCAAAAGTTTTGAGAATGACACAAATATTAATTTTCACAAAGTCTGCTGCCTCAGGTTGTATGATGGCAATTTGCATATACTCCAGAATGTTATGATCAGATGAATTGCAAAGTCCCTCTTTGCCATGTAAATGAACTGAATCACCCAAAAAACTTTTCCACTGCATTTCAGCCCTGCCACAAAAGGACCAGTTGACATCATGTCAGTGATTCTCTCGTTAACACAAGTGTGAGGGTTGACGAGGACAAGGCGGAGATCACTCTGTCATGCTGATTGAGTTCGAATAACAGACTGGAAGCTACAAAGGAGGGTGGTGCTTGGAATCATTGTTCTTCCTCTGTCAACCATGGTTACCTGCAAGGAAACACGTGCCGTCATCATTGCTTTGCACAAAAAGGGCTTCACAGGCAAGGATATTGCTGCCAGTAAGATTACACCTAAATCAACCGTTTATCGGATCATCAAGAACTTCAAGGAGAGTGGTTACATTGTTGTAAAGAAGGCTTCAGGGCGCCCAAGAAAGACCAGCAAGCGCCAGGACCGTCTCCTAAAGTTGATTCAGCTGCGGGACCGGGGCACCACCAGTACAGAGCTTGCTCAGGAATGGCAGCAGGCAGGTGTGAGTGCATCTGCAACCACAGTGAGGCAAAGACTTTTGGAGGATGGCCTGGTGTCAAGAAGGGCAGCATAGAAGCCACTTCTCTCCAGGAAAAACATCAGGGACAGACTAATATTATGCAAAAGGTACAGGGATTGAACTGCTGAGGACTGGGGTAAAGTCATTTTCTTTGATGAATCCCCTTTCTAATTGTTTGGGGCATCCGGAAAAAAGCTTGTCCGGAGAAGACAAGGTGAGCGCTACCATCAGTCCTGTGTCATGCCAACAGTAAAGCATCCTGAGACCATTCATCTGTGGTCTTGCTTCTCAGCCAAGGGAGTGGGCTCACTCACAATTTTGCCTAAGAACACAGCCATGAATAAAGAATGGTACCAACACATCCAGGAACTTCTCCCAACCATCCAGGAATAGCTTGGTGACGAACAATGCCTTTTCCAGCATGATGGAGCACATTGCCATAAGGCAAAAGTGATAACTAAGTGGCTCGGAGAACAAAATATCGATATTTTGGGTCCATGGCCAGGAAACTCCCCAGACCTTAATCCCATTAAGAACTTGTGGTCAATCCTCATGAGAAGGTGGACAAACAAAAACACACAAATTCTGACAAACTCCAAGCATTGATTATGCAAGAATGGGCTGCCATCAGGATCAGGATGTGACCCAGAAGTTAATTGACAGCATGCCAAGGCGGATTGCAGAGGTCTTGAAAAAGAAGGGTCAACACTGCAAATATTGACTCTTCACATCAACTTCATGTAATTGTCAATAAAATACTTTTACAGTTATGAAATGCTTGTAATTATACTTCAGTATTCCATAGTAACATCTGACGAAATTATATACTGAAGCAGAAAACTTTGGAAATTAATATTTGTGTCATTCTCAAAACTTTTGGCCACGACTGTACTGTCTGTTTGTCAGAATCCAGATAATTTCAAGCTGGTGATGCACTCACATAGATCAGTCAATAAAATGTACAGTAGCTTACTCATATGGGATATCTAGAATCATGACAGTAGAGATCAATAATGTGTTTTGACAACCATAGATGTCAAAAGTGATAGATAGACAGACAGTGCTGGGCCTGTAGTATCATCAAAGATGGTGGACAAGGGAAAAGTCTAATGCTTGGGATGTCCCACCTCTGATGTCACCCTATTAAAGTTAACATTGAAAATGGTTCATGTAAGGGTTAAGGTTAGAGCAGGGGTTAAGTTTAGAGTAGGGACTTCCCAAGGATCACAGAAAGCACTGAGCATAAATGAAGGCTGTTGACCATAGACAAAAACGGTCACAGTTCCAGTCTGCTTAATTAAGGGGTGGCTCTCCCATAGGCACCAATGATTTAGCAGCTGGGTCTGGTCTTCTTAGTAGTTCATTGACTGTATGTGAACCAGAAAAAAGGAGCGAGTGAGACGTCTCTAGCTTCCTCTTCCGTCTCTGGTATTATCCCAGCCAGGGCCAAAAACTGCCTGATTCCACTAATCACATCATCTCCTCACACCAAACCAATTAGCTTAATTAGCAAAGATCCTGCCCCACCTGCTGATTGGTCATTAGGGCACAGGAAGTGCTTGTGAGAATTCTGGCATTGTGGCATCTGTCTGTTTGATGGCTGTTTCTAGAGCTTGGCAGAAGCCTTACCTGACTTTTCTGGAGAGCAGCTGATAGACAGGACAGCCTGGTGGGCACACTGGTAAGATATGAGACAGTGACATACTAACTATACCTTTCGCTCTACAAGTGTATATCATGATACATTTTGATTTGCACAAATGTTTAAGGTTCAGATGCTGTTCCTTTAGTTGATTTATTTATTTATTTATTTATATATATATATATATTTTTTTTAAATCCCTCCTCCCTTTAGATTCACACACACTGCTGTTTGGAGCACCAAGCACAAGCCCACACATCTAGACCTGTCTCAAGGTGAGTTAAAACGGAGTGCTGTATATCACCTGGAGAACCACATCATACGTAGCCTTTATTATTACTGCCAAAATGGGAGAGGAACATGTTTTTTAACACAACTCACATCTGCCTACCTTACCTGTTCTCACCTCTCACACCAACAGCTCTGATCATGCCTCAACGGCAGAAGAGGCAGGTTACGGTGGCCCGGAGGGACCAGAGGGCTACGAAAAAGATGACCCTGATCACTATGTCTTGTGTACTGGTCACACTTGGGATATTGGCAGTGGGTGCTTACTTCAGTATGTCCCTCCATCTCATGTCTCAACTTCAACTACCACTTAAAGTCTGGAGTTTCTCTAAATCATATTCCTGTTGTAATGTATGTAGCCTGTATCATAGAGTTGCACCACTGTCAACCTTCAGATTGTCTTTTCCTCCTTCATCCTCTGTACCCCTCTCCATCCTATATCCTCCACTCTCGTCTTCCCCAGTCTGGTGTCTTGTCGACAGCAAGTACTTCTTCTGCTCCCAGTCATTGAAGTTCATCCCTGTGGCGATGGTGTGTGATGGGAAAGCAGACTGTGCTGGTGGAAAGGACGAGCTCACATGTGTGTCCAGCAAGCCGTCCAACGCCACTTTCCCAGGCAAGACCACCAGCACCACCCTCCATCTCCTCCATCTGTTTTCCCTTCCCTCTACCATCATCGTCTCATCTTACCATACCATATGCAGTTGCTACATACATTTTTTTGGGATGTAAAAATGTATGATTTGTACCCATTGATTGTTGAAGAATATAAATGATCAATGCCTCGTGCTTAGTTTAACTGTTGAGGGGTAAGTTGGGCCATTTTATGTAGCATATTATAGTAAATACTACAGTATTATCCACAAACACTGTAGTAAATACTACAGTAATGTCTGCAAAAATACTTCTCCCATGTCTCAGTTTGTGCCACAAGTTTGTGCCATAAGTGAGAACCCTGCACGTTAAGTACAGACCATATTGTGTTCCATACAGATTATAGGAAAAAGCAGAAGCTCTGAACTATCCATTCAGTCCCTAGTTCTACCTACAGTACCTACAGGTTATGGAAAATGTGCTCTTATAGTATTCTCCAATAGGTTTCCTCATTGAGAAAGCCTTCACTTATATGTCAAAGGTGGTAAAACAAATGAACAGTAAACTTGTAAATACTACAAGTCTGCAAAAACACTAGAGGGGCGGGGAAACCACTTTCCTTTTACTGCCGCTTGCCCATTTGACTCCTCCATCCTTGTCTCTAGTGCGGTTGGTGGGTGAGAGCATGGTGCTACAGGTGTTCAGGGTGGAGGCTGGGTGGAGCACTGTGTGTGCAGACGACTGGGGATTGAGCGACACCCGCAGTGCCTGTCAGCATCTGGGATACACACTGTAAGATGACCGCTCCACTCTTCTATTCAGTTAGATACATACAGTCTGATGCATCTCCTATATATATCTGGCTACTGTTTGCCATCTACACCAGGAACCCTAAAAGCGAGAGACTGGATATCAGCAGCCTACACCACTCACTGGGAGAGTCCTTCAGTGCAGTAAGAGCAAGAACTAAGGGTCCCCTTCACACTGCACTCATCAGCAGGTAGATGTTCTACTGGATGCTGTTCAGCCATCTGACTGTTTAGGTGTGAGGAACTGACAATCCTCTCTGTTTCTCAGACAAACCTGCATCTCAGGCTCTGTGATAGCTCTATCCTGCTCAGGTAAATATTTAAAATGATCACCACCCATCTACACACTTTTGCCACTACCCTATATATATACTTCATGGTGCCCTGTGAAATAAACGGTTGAACTTTTGTATTAAGTTGGAAGTGCTTACCATATTGCATGTCTCTCCAGACTGTGGGGATGCGGTGGGTCAAGACCGGGTGGTGGGAGGTTCTGACACCACCATAGAGGAGTGGCCGTGGCAGGCCAGCCTGCAGAAAGACAAGCAGCACGTCTGTGGAGGCTCCCTGGTCTCCCTCACCTGGCTTATCACCGCTGCACACTGTTTCAGCCGGTCAGCACACACACTCAGTTGTGTTTTGCTTTATTACGCTCTTTGCTGTTGTAACATTTTGTTTAATTTTGCATATGCAAAACAAATGCTGACTTTTTTTTCTTCCTTCACACACACACACCCAGTGATGGGAAGGATCTGAACCTCTGGCAAGTGGTGCTGGGTAGCACCCACCTGACGTCTACTGGGGGGATTTCTGTAGCAGCCATCATAATCAATAAAGATTACAATGGTTTCACTCACGACTATGACATCGCCATGCTGAGGCTCACCAGGCCTGTCACTACCGGAGGTACTGGACACCTCTCCAGCAGTTACTCAACCGTTCCAAAGTCCTTTACAGTAGCCTATAACCTTCATTGCTCAGCATGATGGATGGGAACATGTACACACACAGGGGGTCAACTTCCCATACTGTTCTCTAGTGTTATGAAGTTGAACTGCCAGGACTGTGTTTCTGTCATTGAAGAATATAGAATATATTAGTGACAAATGTTTTGCCATACTTGTGGTATACCACAGCTTTCAGACAATCAGCATTCAGGGCTCAAACCACCTAGTTTTATAATTTAAAAAATGTCTTGACTCTCCAGACACCCTCCGCCCAGTGTGCCTGCCTCCCCACAGCCTGCCTCTGAAGGCAGGGGACCCCTTGGTGGTGACTGGCTGGGGCTACCAGCAGGAGAAAGGTGAGACTGGACAGGGCTATCTGTACAGAGCAGAAGGCAGGTCTATAACCAAGCTTAATCATGCATCCAATCTATGTAAAGCCAATATATATTTTAAAATTGTAGTCATTTAACAGACTCTTATCCAGAGCGACTTACAGGAAGAACTAGTATTGCTCGAGGGCACATCGACAGCTTGGAGATTTTATCCAGCAACCTTTCGATTACTGGCCCAACTCTCTTAACCACTAGGCTACCTACCACCGTACTGTAGACCAAAGACAATGGCAGAGTGTATACAAGTGCACACTTCCATGTCCAACCATTGTCTCTGTTCAGCTTTCTTGTGTTCTTAGTGTAAGAGGCTACCTGCATCTCCTGAGCGGCAGTTAGCCTAGCGGTTGGGACAGTAACCGAAAGGTTTCTTGTTTGAATCCCTGAGCCGGCAAGGCAGTTAACTGGTCCCCGGACCTCTGATTCAGAGGGGTTGGGTTAAATGTGGAAGAGACATTTTGGTTGAATGCATTGTTGTACAACTGACTAGGTTTTCCTCTTGCCCAGGTAAAATCTCCTCAATTCTGCAGAGTGCCACTGTGTCTCTGATTGACAGGAAGGTGTGCTCCCGCCCCTCCATCTACGGCCCCTCACTCACTCCCCGAATGCTGTGTGCAGGGAACATGGAGGGCAAAGTGGACGCGTGCCAGGTAGAGCTCCTCCACCAACACACACGCCTACAAAATGGCTGCTTTTAGTTTGTTAGACTGTCACACTGCCAATGCAGTCATACTTTGCATTTGTCTTCTAATGTCATTTATTTTGCTCTCTCTTTCTCTCCCAGGGTGACAGTGGGGGTCCACTGGTGTTCCTATCCAAGTGTTGGCAGCTGGTGGGGGTGGTGAGCTGGGGGGTGGGCTGTGCCCGCCCGGGGAATCCTGGGGTCTACTGCAGCGTAGAGCAGCAACTCAACTGGATCTACTCCATCATGGAGGTGGGAGTCTGGCCACTATCACAGACCTCTCTAGGGCTCAAAAGGGGGAGGGCAGGGCCAGATAATGCGATGGAAAACTAATACCTCATTTTGATGCATTCCTACTTGTTATTAGGTGCCTTTAAAATTCCTTACCTGATATGATTTGGTTGTCCTATTTTTCAGATGTACTCCTAAAAATCCAGTTTCTCTCCGAGAACTCAACTGACTGGCGTTCTCTCTCTCAATGAGCGCTGAGTGAGTCTGGCAAACATTCACTCAAAGGACAAACACATTCCACTGACCTGTGACTGAATACTGAGCTGTGACTGTTCACGTTTTTATTCTTTTATACTCCCTTTGAGAGATGTAAGTACTGTGTGAGATTTTTGTATGTTTTAATAAATTTGATTTTTTTAAAGGGTTGTGATTTGCTAATATTGTCCCACATTTTTTTTGACAGCCAAGAAATGACAACATGGTTTTATTTAAACGTTTATTGGATTCTGGTGGCTTTTATAATAAAGAATACAGCTGATCTGCATGGTGGAGAGATTACATGGGAGGGGGAATCATTTGAGAGGGAGTAAAGAGAAATGACTGTACATTTGCGTTAGTTGGGATAGCAATGTGGGACCAAGGTGTCAGTACTGTCTGGCGACATTATAGATTCACAAACATTCTGTTGTCAAAAGTGCAATAATGGATGACAGAGGTCACTGTCAGCAACTCTGCTACTACAATGTGGTACAACAATGTTCTCAATTTCCAAACTACAAAGATTGAACATTCATATTGCTTCATCCATCCAGTTATTTTCAGTACAGTTGTCAGCGTACAGGGAAGACGGTGGGTACTGCTACAGTACTGTGTAAGGGCATTTCAAAAGGACATGTGAGTCACTCTCATAGTTATGCTTTAAGTACGTTAGAGGTTATACATGTAAAATTTCCACTTGCAACTAGTGCCCAATGTGAATTACATGCCAGTAGTACCGACGGAATAGAAATTCACAATAAAACCTACTTATTAGAATTCTACGTGAAGCTGCAAATTAGTTTTGTACAACTTCCTGTATCACGATTGGTTCTCGTCTGTGAGGTTGACAATAGCAAAAACATTAGCAATACAAAACGCATTCACGTCCTTGCAACAATCTTTTTCGGCTTGTGATAAGCTGTACTAAGCCATTTTTAAGCGGTTGTAAGCAGTCTCCTTATAAAACCACAACGAAATGCAATTTATGGCTAAAATCTCATGTTGCTCCTTTAAATTACATACTCTATATTGCATATCTCCACAGGTTCTTCTTTTCAAGGATTTCTCACACTGCAGTCCATCCCACAGACCCTTCTGCTGAATAGAAGATGAGCCATGGAAATCCGTGCACTATAAACTCGTTCCTCATCTTCCATAGATCAGCTCATCAGAACTCCATTTCCCATAACCTACTTTGATTACTGTTGCTCCTGTCATTTTTATTGCTCACATTATCATCACAGTAAAAACTCAATGGTGTATTGGAATCCTGCAGTAGCTATAGTCATGTTGCTGTAATGCCTGGGAAGCGTTGTGAAAGCAGATCCCATTGGGAGAACTGGAGCAGTCTGTCCTACAGTACATGCATGTCTTCCGCTCAGTAGTGGTGTTTGCATAGTATCACTGTTCTCTTAGGAGTGTGAGTCAGTCAGGGAGCTCAAATCCGTGTCCTACCAGAGATTGTAGTAAATGTACCATCTATGATCTAACCGTGCCATCTATCTGTTCTCATCTAAGACACTTGAGGTCATTCAACTTTACCCTCATGTTAAATTTACAGCTATTTAGGTTCATTCACTCACCGCTCCACTGGTACAAGACATCTCTGTGGTTTACATGTCTAGCACATCTTTAAGGTAAAGTTCCCAAAAGACCCTCCTGCTATTGCAACAAGCCAGTGCATGTATTTGAAGGGCTATGCTATGGGAACAGCAATACTGGGGCTTGTCCATATCAGAAACTGCTTCAGTGATTGAGGGAGGTATATTTGTTATGTTTATACAACGACAGATGCAGCAAGGTCCTAGACAATGGACATAGACATGAAGTTCTCCCCTGAACACGCATGTTTTCACACACACTGGAGGTATTTTGAAAACAAGACATTCAGCATCTTAAACGTGCCACCATTGGATATATGCCATAGCAGTTCAATAGCGATTGATTTCAATAGTAACTTAGGAAACCCATGAAAGGAGTCCATTCCTGATCAGATGTGGGTTTCTCAGGGTTATCCCAGTTTGGCACAATAAATGGGCTGAATATGGGATATTAGTTGTGTGTCTATTCTACACTGTCCAGTAAAGATCTGTCCCCGTCTATCGCTCTACCTGCAACCGAACTGCTGCTCCGTGCATCTCTTTATGGTGTGGTTAGTGGAAGTGTCCGTAATGACTATAGATGAGGGACATCTGGTTTTCCGTACATGCTGAATTTGTGTTGAATCAGGAGCCATGAATGAACCATCATAAACTCCGCTGCGCTGCAGCACGTCAGTACTTATTGCAGTGTGTCGACACATCGGTCTGGGTAAATGTGTTCAGAACAACAAAGAGACAGCTATTTGTAAGTGGACATACAATAGGAATTTGTGGGGTGTGTTTCTGTCTGAGTTCATGTTCAAGCCAGTGAACCCACTACCTAATAGTTTACAGTGCCTTGCCTTGCCAACCACAGGATGTGGTGAGGGTCGGCATGATATGAGCAGATTTGGAACCAGCTTCAAAGCAGAACTAAACACATTACACGTGGTTAAATCTGGGATTCCAGGAAAGAACACGAGAGGGTACATTTCTATTGTCAGGCATTGTGCCTCTACATCTGCCTTGGGGTTTCACATGCTTATAAACGCATTAAGGTTATTTGTCTTAAAAGCAGCATTATTAGAGGTTTATTCCTTTTTCTAGGGGGTTGGTTAAGGGATTGTCTATCATTTCATTCATCAGCTTGTAGTATTATTCCTTTGCGTTTTGCTGCGTTTGGTAAATGGTTTTGCAGTATTTAGTCTTCCTACCAGCAGAGGAAGATAGAAGCGCTAACAGGCACCAGTGTTTTATATCAAGCAAAGAAAATGTATAATGTTCTGAACTGGATCCTTTCTCACTCCTCACCGCAGCAAAACCCTTTAGAGACCCTATTTTCTAAATATGATACAACAGGGTTAATTAATTACTTTTGGAAATAGCAGAGTTAATATTGTATTCTAAACAGCACTAAACTAAACTTGATACGAATCAGTGGTATTGTGCAATAGGACTGAAGCTGGATCTGAAGTGGCATAATGTCACTGGAGATTGAATTAAACTGTGAGTAATATCCCATACATTTTGAAGTTTGATTTTGTAGACAGTTTCAGTTGAACCCAGGGCAGTGGGGTTGGTTGGTGGAGAGAGGAGTAGGATCCAGCATAGTTTAAACAGCATTATTACATAGCATTATTCCCCGTCTTAAGCATATATTTTATGTTTAATATAATATGAAAAACAGTCCTAGGTTCAGGTCTTAATTGAAAAAAAAATGATATATCAACTAGAACGTATGGGAGCGGTTTCTTGGACACAGCCTAAGCTTATTGGACTAACAAACACTTTCAATGAAGTCTCTCCATCAGACGTGCTTCTCAGTCCAAAAAACCTGCCCAAGAAGCCTGCCCATGGAGTCACATGTCAATACACATGTTTATGCATAAAAATACAGTATATGCATAGATATAACTGTATATTTATATATGGATGTACAAACATGCAAGTACTCTCATTTCTTCTTTGGTGTCAGTGGTTTTGAAGTTTTGGATCCTGAGACATTGTTTGTTTCATCAGCTGAGGAAGATTGTACAAGGCACTCGATCTTTCTGTGAACGGGAGGAGCAGAGGAGAGAGGAGGGTTAGAAGAGACACCTGTTTTTCCCACGTAATTTTATCATTGTAGCACGCCTGTATTGATGCTTTACTACAGTTTGGGGGCACTGAGATGAGCTAAAGGTGTTTCTCTGTGTGGATGGCCAGTTGGTCTCCATGGCCCTATCTATCTTACTCACTTCCTCTCCTCGATTTTGAAGAGAACGAAAAGGATGAAGTTCTTCACCAGCATGAAAGTCATCAGCAGGGCGATGGCTCCGCCCACTGCAGAAGCAATTATGATGGTGAGAGTGTTGTCCACCACTCGTACTGCAGAGAAGGAACCAGTGAGGGGGAGAAGGTAGACGCTGATCAGACAGACATTAGCTAACTACAGTGCATCGTCTACACAGCACAACACATCTAGACGTTGTTGCTTATGGTACCCGACTACCCGCCCAGCATTTCCAAGTTTAGCACCAGAACACCTGTACTGCCTGCCTGGAGTAAAGCAAAGAGAACGCTAGTTAATACTCACACTCGTCCACCACGACAAGGGTAAAGATAGCGCTGTGGTTCTTGCCCTTCTCTTTGGGGTTGCGTCCGAAGCAGGTGTACTGGCCCTCGTCCTCAAAGGTGATGTTCCAAAGCAGGATGGAGATGTTGTTGTGATCACTGGTGCCGATAAACTCCACCCGCTCCCGGTAGATACTCACTGGATGAGGATCCATCCCGTCTGACGGAATCACTGACTCACAAACCTGAGAGGACCAGGCAGCCATCAATCACACGTGTGTGTGTGTGTGTGTGTGTGTGTGTGTGTGTGTGTGTGTGTGTGTGTGCGTGTGTGTGTGTGTGTGTGTGTGTGTGTGTGTGTGAAAGTGAGTGAGAAAGTGAGTGAGGGTATGTGTGTGTGTGTGCGCGTGTGTGTGCGCGTGTGTGTGTGTGAAAGTGAGTGAGAAAGTGAGTGAGGGTATGTGTGCTAAGGTGCGGCGAGTCCAGTTCAAGTGTTCAGCAGACTGATTTTCTTGTAGATAGAAACTGTCTCTGAGCCTGCTGGTAACAGACCTCATGCTCCGATACCGGCGGCCCGACAGTAAGGGAGTGAACAGCTCATGGCTGGAGTGTGTGGGGTCCTTGTTAATGCTGCAGGGCTTCCTCAGGCACCGTTTCAAGTAGATGTCCTGGATGGGTGGGATCACAGTTCCAGGCCGTCTTCATCACCCGCTGGAGGGCCTTGCGGTTGCTTCCTGAAGTCAACTCCTTTGTTTTGCTGACGTTGAGGGAGAGGTTTTTGTCCTGTCACCACAATGCCAGTTCACTTACTTCACCTCTATAGACTGACTCCTCGTTGTTTATCAGGCCTCCAATCGTGGTGTCGTTAGCAAACTTGATGATGGAGTTGCAAAGCCACACGTTCATGGGTGAAGAGGAAGTACAGCAGAGGGCTGAGGACACACCCCCTGGGAAGCCCCTGTGTTAAGAGTCAGTGTGGAGGAGGTGTGGTTGCCAGTCCTCACAGCCTGTGGTCTGCCCATCAGGAAGTCCAGGACCCAGTTGCAGAGGGTGGTGTCCAGACCCAGGGCTCTGAGCTTGGTGTCGAGCTTGGATGGAACAATAGTGTTGAATGCTAAACTCTAGCCAATGAACAGCATTCTCACAGCATTCTCACATAGGTGTTCCTCTTTTCCAGATGTGTTACGGCCATGTGAATAGCGATGGAAATGGTATCTTCCGTGTATCTACTGGAGCGGTAAGGAAATTGGAGTGGGTCCAGTGTGCCTGGTATGCTGGCCTTGATGTGGGCCATGACCTGCCTCTGGAAGCATTTCATGATGACCGAGGTGAGTGCGACGCGGCATGTCACCTTGTTTTTCTTGGGCTCTGGGATGGTGGTCTCCTTGAAGCAGGTGAGGACTATGGCCTGGGAGAGTGAAAGCACCTTGTCGTCCAGAGTAGCATGAGTCTCCCTGGATGACTCGGTATTGTCTGCCTCGAAGCGAACATAGAATGTGTTAAGTTCAGCTAGGAGGGAGGCTTTGGTGGTCACCACAGAGACGGATTTGCCTTTGTAGTCTTGATGGTTTGTTGTCCTTGCCACATGCGTCATGAGTCTGAGTTGTGAAATATAAATTCAAGTTGGAGCCTGTATTGTCTTTTTTCTTTCATAATAGATTTGCGGAGCTCGTACCTGCTTGCCTTGTATGCGTCATTCGCCACCGAGTCATCGGGGTTCATTCTGCTGACATTGAATGCTGCATTACAGGCTCTCAGCATGGTACGGATATCTCCGTTCGTCCAGGGTTTTTGTTTGGGGTATGTCAGGATTGTTATTGTGGGTGGGTGTGTGTACCTGTGTAAATGTTCAGTATTTGTGCTTTATAGTTTTTTATTTTTAATTTTTTTACAGTATAGCACCTGGCAGCACTCATTTTTATTGACTGTACCTGGGCTCTCTTGGGTATGTGAGACAGTTGGTAGAGAGTGTGTGCGTTTGCGTGTGCATGCGTGTGCGTGTGTAACTCAGGGGGTAGAAAGCTACTTACTCACACACACACACGCACGCGCGCACACACACACACAAACACTTCCTGGGTTGGCTGCTCTGACGGAGACAGCCGCTAATGGGTTAATTTAATTCCAGCAGGCAGGGCACTCCGTCTTGTTGGGAACAATTAGCGGGGAATGTGAATATTTGAGTGGTGAATATTTCATGAAGAGCAAGGTAGAAAAAGAAAACAGAGGATGAAAGAAAAAAAAGCTTATTCCACTTAGCAGAGCGCAATGAGGGACCAACCTCACCCACCCTGCTGTCTTCCCCTGCCTCACTCACTCTCTCCACAGCTCTCTCTGCCTTTCTATAGTCCCTTACCAAACCTGCCCCTTCCCTCTGTCGTTCAGAACAAGCAATGTACTGCATATTTTTTATTTACTTTTACCTTTATTTAACTAGGCAAGTCAGTTAAGAACAAATTCTTATTTTCAGTAATGGCCTAGGAACAGTGGGTTAACTGCCTTGTTCAGGGGCAGAACGACAGGTTTTTACCTTGTCAGCTCAGGGATTCAATCTTGCAACCTTTCGGTTACTAGTCCAACACTATAACCGCATGGCTACCTGCCGCCATATGTGTGTATGTACTCTACACCCTTGTGCCTTTGTGGTGTCTACGTACTTGTGTGTGCTATGCACATACGTTGTGTGTTAACCTTACATCCCTCACCCACTGAGACTCACTCAGAGCTCACACAGAGAGACTATATAATAGATAGACTATACAGTGCTTGTTGATTGACAGGTGCTGTTGGTCAGTAGAGGCTCAGTATAGCCTGTGGCCTGAGGTGACTGACTATAATACAATACACTACAATTACTAGCTTCTATCTGTCAGTCAAGCTGTCCTCCCAGACCCCAGAGAGGAGAAAAACAAACACAACTCGTTAATTGATTTATTGATCGTTACCAGCCAATCAAATGGTTGAATTATTAATCAAATAATTAAGGATACTGTATGTAGATAACCCAAAAAAGTTATGTAGTGTAATGGCATTGATTGGGGACACCCAACACTTATATGTTGTCATGGCAATAATGGGGGCGTTAGTCATACTATGGAGGAGGATATTGATTGGCTGTCTGACAGCTTTAGTGTTCAGCCCATAATCTTCTCCTGCTGGTCTGGACTTGTCAGGGAAGGGCTTTGCAGGGGTTAACTCATGAGTGTCACTGTGTAGCAGATTGTTTTGGGGCAGTTGTTATGCTTGGTTGTCCATACACAGCAAGAAGCAATGACCTTAGTGTAGCACCTTGGATGAATTTGGTATTTGAGGTCAGTGTTGTCTGAGGTAGGTAGGAAGTGTGATGTCTGTAAAATCTTTGAATCCATAACACAAGGTTAGTAATCTAGTGCTCTCTAAGAATGCTCCTTTACCCTATTCTCCTGTGTATTCTCCCTTTTGCAGACTCTATATGATCCATACATCAACAGACCATCTCACAGCCAGGTGCATTAATGCCTTTTGTTCATATCAGCAGTTCAGAGACCATTAAGAAGAGAGAAGAGCATTGATAGAACTGTGAAGCCTGTTGGATCAGACAGTAACTGATGACAAGCTGCTCCTATAGCAGAAGTCTCTACAGAACTACAAAACATCCAATAACGTACAGATGTAATTTAAGACAGTTTGTTACAACAGGAACATAATCCTGCAGCAACTGGAAATGTGAATTATTATGTGTATTATAATTCATGTACATTTTTTTGTATGGGTTGATACACTTTTTGTTGGGGAAAATCAAATTAAGATCATACATATTTATTGATTCAACAAATCCTAACAATGAAATTAGTTATTCGAGTAGCGGTAAATCTCAGATTATTGTGATATGATTTAACAAGAGCAAATCATTTCAAACAAAAAAGTGTTGAAAGTGTTATTATACTCACAGTGCAGGTTAACAATGTTATTTGATAAATATTTTAAACTGACACACACACACACACACACACTGACACGCACGCACAGGTGCACATGCACGCATGCACGCACACACGCACACGCACACGCACACACACACACACACACACACACACACAGAGTGGCTGTATGTTTACAGACAGACAGGGGAGCATGAATAAGTGATAGCACTGATGTATAATGGATGCTCTTTGTTCCTTACACATTATCACAATCAAGAGGCCATTCCACAGGCCAAGAGGCCTGGATGCTGCCTCGGTCCTGGGTGGATTCATTGTAGACCTGCTGTGTGTCTCTCTGTCCAGGCCTTTCGGAGTTGATAAAGGTATAATTGCCACAGTATGTGGGATTGAAAACACCTGTACAATTGTCAGACAAAGGTACAGTCAAAACCAGCGTTGTTTAGCAATATGTTTAGCCTGACAGCATGGAGTCATTCACCCCAGCAATACCAGCAAGATGCAGATTATCAGTGATGTTTATGTTCCCAGACACACAGAGGGAATGCAAAAGATATCATGAATGAAAGAGGGATCCAGTGAAAGAGAGACGGGAGAGGGGAATAAAACATCCCCTTAGGGATGAAACAAGGGAGAAAGGGGGAGGGAAGGTGATGATGACTATCTCTGGTTTTATAGGTGTGCTCATATAACTCCTCCTCTCCTCTCCTCTTCCTCCTGCCCCCACAGTTGACCGTCCCCACAGCCCTGGCCCTATCTGTGTGACATCTGAGCTGACATGAATGACTGCAATTGTGTGGCTGCTGTGTTTTAATGGGCCAGGCCAGTTTTGACCCACCTTCTGCATAGTGCCGTTGTCATTGTACTGCCAGTTGAAGTAAAGGTTTTTGATGCCGATACAGCTGGCGTAGGTGCAGGGTAGCAGCACAGTACTGCCGTTCAGCGCCTCCATGAATGGGACCTTCCCTGTGGACATCTCCAGGCCCTGAGCAGACCACACACCTGGGAGGGAGGGAGGGAGGGAGGGAGGGAGGGAGGGAGGGAGGGAGGGAGGGAGGGAGGGAGAATCTATAAGGTAGTACACAATACTCCTTCAGAAATCCAGAGAGGGAAAATACAACACACACCTGAGTTAGAAAGGAAAGTACACTGTCTACTCATATGGTTTCCACATTTTAATGGATACTGTTTCCAGAATTAAATTGTTCCCAAAATATTGTCCCTTTTACTTAACAAGTGAACAACAAGCCAGCTCCTCTATTTTACAATCATGTAAAATGTTGCTGCACTCTGTGAAAGAGGGGAGGGAGGAGAGAGAGAGATGTGTCCCTGGTCCATTCCCAGGTTACTATAGCTCATCCATTGACATAGAGCTTGTCAAAAACAATTGAGTGATAATCCCCTACCCCTCTAACCTGTCCCTCCTTAACTGACCCTGCAAACTATCAGGCGCTGGAAGATTATGTCTGAACTCAACAGAGGGTCAATATCATTTCTGCTTCTGACGTTTCCCTTTGACCTAACCCCAGATCGTTACTAACAGAAAGATAGGAACAGCAAAACCCATTTTACCACTAAAACATACACTTAAGTTGAACTATTGTACAGTGCATATTGTGCATATTGCAGTAAGATATGACAAATATATACACTTCCATACATGCATTTGCATACACCCCCGCCACAAACACGCACACACACACGTACAAACACTGTCTACCCAATTCACAGGACACACACACTCTGCAGTAATGTTATGGCACAAACCCACAGACCTGACACAGTAAGATATAGGGTGAAGGAGAACAAGGGAAAGAGGGGGAATAAAATAGGAAGCGTGAGATAGATAGTCTGTCTGTCTGTCTGTCTGTCTGTCTGTCTGTCTGTCTGTCTAAGTTGGTAAAAAGTATAAAATAAAGTTTTCATTACTGTTTGTATGTGCATGCTCACACTGTTTGTGATTGATTGTACAATTATGTAGGAGTTTATATTTATATCAGGCATGTTATGTACAGTTACAAGTGTGTGTGTGTGTGGTATTTTATTACAGTGTTTGGGATGTTGTGAGGCCATTTAACTTAATGCAAGCTCATTAAACTCAGTAATTATCAAATGAGTTCAGGCTCATCTCCCTCTTTAAAGGAATCAAAATAACGCAGGTCCCACCACCTCTTTAACACAATCCAGATAATGCCGACACCAACACTTCTCAAGTGGACCTAAAGATGATGGATGGTTAGTCTGGTTACATACACTCTCTGGGACTCTACAGTAATGCTGCTCCCACACTTTCTCCCTCTGCCCAGTCTGTCCTCTCCTGCAATTCCCTGAACAATAGTATTACCTGTCCTGTCCCTTCTGTCACATTTTCTCTTGCTCTATTTGTCCCTCTGCAGCCCCCATTCCTCAAAATTCCTCCTCCCTCTGTTTTTACATCACCCCTCAGCTGTGTGACATCATCAATAACCGACTCAAGGTCAGGTTAGGACAAGCCCCTCCCCCTGCAGTTTGGGACAATATAAGGATGTAGTGTGGGCTGCACAGTGAGGGAGAACATGTGTATGAATGCATAATTCCTTCGAAATGACTCACACATACTCTCTCTCTCTCTCTGCCCCAATGCAGCACAGTGATTCTGCAGAAACTCACTCAGGGCAGATGCACCTCTCTTTCTCACTCTCTCTTTTGTCCATCACTCTCCATTTCTTTCACTGTCATTTTGGTTCTCTCTCCTTTTTCATATTCTTTCTCTGATACTCTGCATTGCGATTCTGCATCTCTCTGTCTGTATATATTTCTCTGCTGTTTGGTGACCAGTAACATACTGTATAGTGGTAACTGAAGTTCCACAGGATATGGCTCAAAGGGGCAAGTTAACATTGAGAGAGGAAAAAGAAAGTAAGACAGATGCACGAAGGAGGACTCAACCCCATGCCATTCTCCATTCAGAGCTAAAGCTGGACATCTTACATGGTGAGTCCCAGAAAAAGACCCTCCTAGACTCCCCTATGGATTGTGTCAGCAGCAGTCTCCATTGAGTTTCTGATCTAATGGCTTTGTTTCCAAACAGTCATTTGTGAGGTTCTCTCATACCCTCTACTTCCTAACCTACATGTGTCTCTTTCAAGAACACATCAAGCATGACACTTCATAGACCTACCTGTACAGGTCTATACAATCCATAGAACCATAACATTTTAGACCAACCTTTTACTTATTCAGCAAATCCTCAAAACTATCAGCCTTCATGTCCTACATGATCCAGCAATCGTGTGCATCTGAAATAGTTGAATTGCAGCCAATTTGGCTAAGATAGTGAATTGGGCTTCAGGGGGGCGGAGGGAGGGGCGGGGTGTAATGCTGGACTGATCCTGCGGTCCTGTTGGCTCAGAGCGTGAGAACATCAGAGCCTGACTGAGCCTGGCAGACAGCTCCTGATCTGTTCAGCTGTCTGTTAGGAACAGGGTAATATCACCCTGATATTATTACCCTGATAATTCACATAACAGATGCTGCTACCATGACGCCCTCCCTTCATCTCAGAGCAGTTCCCATTTCCCCACTGCATTATTACTCTATTCACCTGGGTCAGGGTAACACTGACGTTGTTACCCGGAAACAACCTGACTCCTCTCATCACACTGACGTTGTTACCTGGAAACAACCTGACTCCTCTCATCACACTGACGTTGTTACCTGGAAACAACCTGACTCCTCTCATCACACTGACGTTGTTACCTGGAAACAACCTGACTCCTCTCATCACACTGACGTTGTTACCCGGAAACAACCTGACTCCTCTCATCACACTGACGTTGTTACCTGGAAACAACCTGACTCCTCTCATCACACTGACGTTGTTACCTGGAAACAACCTGACTCCTGTCATCACACTGACGTTGTTACCCGGAAACAACCTGACTCCTCTCATCACACTGACGTTGTTACCCGGAAACAACCTGACTCCTGTCATCACACTGACGTTGTTACCTGGAAACAACCTGACTCCTCTCATCACACTGACGTTGTTACCTGGAAACAACCTGACTCCTCTCATCACACTGACGTTGTTACCCGGAAACAACCTGACTCCTCTCATCACACTGACGTTGTTACCCGGAAACAACCTGACTCCTGTCATCACACTGACGTTGTTACCCGGAAACAACCTGACTCCTCTCATCACACTGACGTTGTTACCTGGAAACAACCTGACTCCTCTCATCACACTGACGTTGTTACCCGGAAACAACTTGACTCCTCTCATCACACTGACGTTGTTACCCGGAAACAACCTGACTCCTCTCATCACACTGACGTTGTTACCCGGAAACAACCTGACCTGACTCCTCTCATCACACTGACGTTGTTACCCGGAAACAACCTGACTCCTCTCATCACACTGACGTTGTTACCTGGAAACAACCTGACTCCTCTCATCACACTGACGTTGTTACCCGGAAACAACCTGACTCCTCTCATCACACTGACGTTGTTACCTGGAAACAACCTGACTTGTTACCTCTCATCACACTGACGTTGTTACCCTGGAAACAACCTGACTCCTGTCATCACACTGACGTTGTTACCTGGAAACAACCTGACTCCTGTCATCACACTGACGTTGTTACCTGGAAACGGAAACAACCTGACTCCTCTCATCACACTGACGTTGTTACCCGGAAACAACCTGACTCCTCTCATCACACTGACGTTGTTACCTGGAAACAACCTGACTCCTCTCATCACACTGACGTTGTTACCCGGAAACAACCTGACTCCTCTCATCACACTGACGTTGTTACCCGGAAACAACCTGACTCCTCTCATCACACTGACGTTGTTACCTGGAAACAACCTGACTCCTCTCATCACACTGACGTTGTTACCCGGAAACAACCTGACTCCTGTCATCACACTGACGTTGTTACCCGGAAACAACCTGACTCCTGTCATCACACTGACGTTGTTACCCGGAAACAACCTGACTCCTCTCATCACACTGACGTTGTTACCCGGAAACAACCTGACTCCTCTCATCACACTGACGTTGTTACCCGGAAACAACCTGACTCCTCTCATCACACTGACGTTGTTACCTGGAAACAACCTGACTCCTCTCATCACACTGACGTTGTTACCCGGAAACAACCTGACTCCTATCATCACACTGACGTTGTTACCCGGAAACAACCTGACTCCTGTCATCACACTGACGTTGTTACCCGGAAACAACCTGACACCTCTCATCACACTGACGTTGTTACCCGGAAACAACCTGACTCCTGTCATCACACTGACGTTGTTACCCGGAAACAACCTGACTCCTGTCATCACACTGACGTTGTTACCCGGAAACAACCTGACTCCTCTCATCACACTGACGTTGTTACCCGGAAACAACCTGACTCCTGTCATCACACTGACGTTGTTACCCGGAAACAACCTGACACCTCTCATCACACTGACGTTGTTACCCGGAAACAACCTGACTCCTCTCATCACACTGACGTTGTTACCCGGAAACAACCTGACACCTCTCATCACACTGACGTTGTTACCTGGAAACAACCTGACTCCTGTCATCACACTGACGTTGTTACCCGGAAACAACCTGACTCCTCTCATCACACTGACGTTGTTACCTGGAAACAACCTGACTCCTGTCATCACACTGACGTTGTTACCCGGAAACAACCTGACACCTCTCATCACACTGACGTTGTTACCTGGAAACAACCTGACTCCTCTCATCACACTGACGTTGTTACCCGGAAACAACTTGACTCCTGTCATCACACTGACGTTGTTACCCGGAAACAACCTGACACCTCTCATCACACTGACGTTGTTACCCGGAAACAACCTGACTCCTCTCATCACACTGACGTTGTTACCTGGAAACAACCTGACTCCTCTCATCACACTGACGTTGTTACCTGGAAACAACCTGACTCCTCTCATCACACTGACGTTGTTACCCGGAAACAACCTGACTCCTCTCATCACACTGACGTTGTTACCTGGAAACAACCTGACTCCTGTCATCACACTGACGTTGTTACCTGGAAACAACCTGACTCCTCTCATCACACTGACGTTGTTACCCGGAAACAACCTGACTCCTGTCATCACACTGACGTTGTTACCCGGAAACAACCTGACTCCTGTCATCACACTGACGTTGTTACCCGGAAACAACCTGACTCCTCTCATCACACTGACGTTGTTACCTGGAAACAACCTGACTCCTGTCATCACACTGACGTTGTTACCTGGAAACAACCTGACTCCTCTCATCACACTGATGTTGTTACCCGGAAACAACCTGACTCCTCTCATCACACTGGCGTTGTTACCCGGAAACAACCTGACTCCTCTCATCACACTGACGTTGTTACCTGGAAACAACCTGACTCCTGTCATCACACTGACGTTGTTACCCGGAAACAACTTGACTCCTCTCATCACACTGACGTTGTTACCCGGAAACAACCTGACTCCTCTCATCACACTGACGTTGTTACCTGGAAACAACCTGACTCCTCTCATCACACTGGCGTTGTTACCCGGAAACAACTTGACTACTTTCATTCGATGTTCTTTACCATTCGGCCATCAGATCAGACCAATGCTCCTCATAGGACACATCACTGTACTTCGTATACCCGTCGCAAGACCCACTGGTTGATGCTTATTTATAAAACCCCCTTAGGCCTCACTCCCCCCTATCTGAGATATCTTCTGCAGCCCTCATCCTCCACATACAACACCCGTTCTGCCAGTCACATTCTGTTAAAGGTCCTCAAAGCACAAACATCCCTGGGTCGCTCCTCTTTTCAGTTCGCTGCAGCTAGCGACTGGAACGAGCTGCAACAAACACTCAAACTGGACAGTTATCTCAATCTTTTAATTCAAAGACTCAATCACGGACAATCATACTGACAGTTGTGGCTGCTTTGTGTGATGTATAGTTGTCTTTACCTTCTTGCCCTTTGTGCTGTTGTCTGTGCCCAATAATGTTTGTACCATGTTTTGTGCTGCTACCATGTTGTGCTGCTGCCATGTTGTGTTACTACCATGTTGTTGTCATGTGCTGTTGCTACCATGTTGTGTTGTCATGCTGTTAGGTCTCTCTTTATGTAGTGTTGTTTTTATTTTCTTGTTTCATATATTTTAATTTAATGTATTTGTAATCCCCCGTCCCCGCAGGAGGCCTTTTGCCTTTTGGTAGGCTGTCATTGTAAATAAGAATTTGTACTTAACTGACTTGCCTAGTTAAATAAAGGTTAAATAAAAATAAAAACAATTAAAAATGACTTGACTCCTTTCATCACACTGATATTGCTACCTGGAAACAACTTGACTCCTTTCATCACACTGATATTGCTACCTGGATACAACTTGACTCCGAGGTAAAAGCTAAAGAAAAATCAATGCAGTAACTCCATGTTTTACAAAGCTCTTAGTTTTGTGTTTACAGTAAAGGCAAAGTCAAATGATGTGTTAAATGTCTCACATCAATAAAGTCCTGTATTCATTTTAGCCCGTTTACTTCTTATGAATACCACTGCTATGATAGACTGCTATGAATACCACTGCTATGATAGACTGCTATGAATACCACTGCTATGATAGACTGCTATGAATACCACTGCTATGATAGACTGCTATGAATACCACTGCTATGATAGACTGCTATGAATACCACTGCTATGATAGACTGCTATGAATACCACTGCTATGATAGACTGCTATGAATACCACTGCTATGATAGACTGCTATGAATACCACTGCTATGATAGACTGCTATGAATACCACTGCTATGATAGACTGCTATGAATACCACTGCTATGATAGACTGCTATGAATACCACTGCTATGATAGACTGCTATGAATACCACTGCTATGATAGACTGCTATGAATACCACTGCTATGATAGACTGCTATGAATACCACTGCTATGATAGACTATGAATACCACTGCTATGATAGACTGCTATGAATACCACTGCTATGATAGACTGCTATGAATACCACTGCTATGATAGACTGCTATGAATACCACTGCTATGATAGACTGCTATGAATACCACTGCTGCTATGATAGACTGCTATGAATACCACTGCTATGATAGACTGCTATGAATACCACTGCTATGATAGACTGCTATGAATACCACTGCTATGATAGACTGCTATGAATACCACTGCTATGATAGACTGCTATGAATACCACTGCTATGATAGACTGCTATGAATACCACTGCTATGATAGACTGCTATGAATACCACTGTTATGATAGACTGCTATGAATACCACTGTTATGATAGACTGCTATGAATACCACTGCTATGATAGACTGCTATGAATACCACTGCTATGATAGACTGCTATGAATACCACTGCTATGATAGACTGCTATGAATACCACTGCTATGATAGACTGCTTGTGGCCCTACATCATAATACTGTGGATGACATATCTAGTGACACACCTCTGAAGAGACACTAGGCCACTGCTGCAGCTTTCACGTTGTTATGTACAATGAGATTATAAAATCACTATTCAATATGTTCATCTGTGGTTACGTATGCCCAGTTATCCATCAAACATACTTCAGCAAGCAAACTGACAGCGTTTTCGAGCCACCACACAAATACAAATCTGATACCAAGGTTCACCAATCAATCCACCCAGTGAAAAGCCAGCTGCCAGTACTGCAAATCACTCTGCACTGAGAGCAAGGTTTTACCCGTGTTGAGTTCACTCTATGGAACAACAAAATGACATCACACAGCAAAGACAGTACATGTTTCATAGTACACAATAGGGCAGTTGTGCTTGCAGAATTGGGAAAATTGCTCCATACTTTACTTAAGAGAGAGAGAGGGAATGGATGAAAAATAAGCACTAGGAAGATATATGACTGAGACAGAGAGGTCTTACTGAGCAGCAGAGTGATGATCAGGCTGGAGAACAGACACCTGGACCTGGGCTGCTCAGCCCCACTCCCCTGGACTTCCATGGCAGTCTGAACCCGTCCAAAACTGTGGGATCCAGCCCGGGGTCTGTTGGGCTGGAGTTATCCCGTCAAAAACTCCTCTGGTGGTCAGGTGGATGTAACCCAGAGTCCCACTGGTCTGGTTGTGTGTTGTGCCTGGGTGTCTGATCTGATCCCAACCGAGGTACCACGTCCCACTGTGTTGTTAGCCAGTCCTGGTTGTGGTGCGTCTGCCTGCCAGCCCCACAACACTCCTGTCAGAAGGACTGTCGGTTAGACAGAGGGCATGCAGAAAGAGAGGAAGAGTGAGAATGGGGGGGGGGGGAGGGTGGGGTGTCAGGGAAGGGGATGCAGACTTAAAAACAAACTCAAGACAAACTAAGTCAATCAGCTATGATCCTTCAGAGAGCACTCCTAAACTGAGAGAGATACAGAGAGAGAGAGAGGAGCAGAAATAGTGAGAATTTAAGAGAGAGAGAGAGAGAGAGAGAGAGAGAGAGAAGGAAGAGGGAGAGACGAGAGAAAGAGAGAGAGAGAGATGAGAGAAGAGAGAGAGAGAGAGAGAGAGAGACGAGAGAGAGAGAGAGAGAAGGAAGAGAGAGAGAGAGAGAGAGAGAGAGAGAGAGAGAGAGAGAGAGAAGAGAGAGAGAGAGAAGGAAGAGAGAGAGAGAAGGAAGAGAGAGAGAGAGAAGGAAGAGAGAGAGGGGGGAGAGAGAGTAAAGTGGATGTAAAACAGTGTGTGCGCAGTGTGAGACAGTACTGCACCATACCTCTTCCTGTGGCTGTGTTCCCGAGAGGCTGGACCAGCAGGCTGACTACAGAGCACAGCTGAGTCAGTGAGGACAAACGCACGGCAGAGCAGGGGAGAATCACTGCGCACAGCCAGTCAGCGTTCAAGTAGATTCCACCAGCCAGCGCTTCCTCTGCAGAGAAAGGCAGGCTGCAGCCCCAGTTAGAGAGAGAGAGAGAGAGAGAGAGAGAGAGAGAGAGAGAGAGAGAGAGAGAGAGAGAGAGAGAGAGACAGAGAGAGAGAGAGAGAGAGAGAGAGAGAGAGAGAGAGAGAGAGAGAGAGAGAGAGAGAGAGGATGGACACGAGGAGTGCTGATGCAGTAGCCCCGGGACTTATGGCTGCTGGATCGGACGGTCCTGTCTCTTCTTCCTGGATAGCAGAGCCCCAGTTTCTTTTTCCCTTTGCCTGCTAGCCTACCCCTCTGGCTCTCTCTCTCAACTTGTCCCTGCTCTCTCTCTCTTGGCTCAGTGCCTTCCTGCCCTTCTCTCCCCCCATTCCTTCTCCTCCTCTTAACCCCCCTCCCTCCTTCCCTGTCTCCCTCTGTCTCCCCCTGTCTCCCCCTCCCCTCTCTTGACTCAGGGTGTGAATGCAGACGCAGGCAATTTTGTCAGAGTGCTTATGGAGATCAGAGAGTTCTGCAGGTTGGAGGGGGTGCTGTGATACAGACCAGGGACGCACTACCTTGTATTTAGAAACACCCTGGATGTAGAAATAGACATAACAGGATCCAACATTGATATATAGGTAACTGCCAAAATAAAGGAAACACTTGAGTAAATGAGGGCTACAAAGTATATTGAAAGCAGGTGCTTCCAAACAGGTGTGGTTTCTGAGTTAATGAAGCAATTAACATCCCATCATGCTTAGTGTGAGCAGTGATTATTTTGGCTACCATGGTTAGAAGAGATCTCAGTGACTTTGAAAGAGGGGTCTCAAATGAGCATAGGGGGTTTATAGGGTCTCAAAGGAGCATAGGGGGTTTACATGATGTGTGTATGTGTGTGTCAGTCACCAGATTTCAACCCAGTTCAACACTTATGGGAGAGTCTGGAGCTGCGTTTTCCACCACCATTAACAAAACACCAAATGATGGAATTTCTCATGGAAGAATGGTGTCTGATCCCTCCTATAGAGTTCCAGAGACTTGTAGAATCTATGCCAAGGCACATTGAAGCTGTTCTCGTGGCTCGTGGTGGCCCAACACCCTATTAAGACACTTTACAGTATATGCTGGTGTTTCCTTTATTTTGGCAGTTACCTGTGTGACAATGTCCCAATTATAAAAATTCTAAAAATGATTCATTCATCAATCACTCCCTTGAGTTACACTATAACATGTGAACATATTTTACTCCTGTTATATCTGGTCTGTACCTGAATGAATGAGGGTGTGTTTACCTTTAATGTGAATGTCACTTTGGGAGCTCTCCCTCTCTCCTCCAGTGGAGGCTGCTGAGGGGAGGATGGCTCATAATAATGGCTGGAATGGTGCAGATGGAATGGCATCAACCACACAGATAATTGTATGTGTGGGGTTCAGAGATGAGGAAGTCACACAGATAATTGTATGTGTGGGGTTCAGAGATGATGTAGTCACACAGATAATTGTATGTGTGGGGTTCAGAGATGAGTAAGTCACACAGATAATTGTATGTGTGGGGTTCAGAGATGAGGAAGTCACACAGATAATTGTATGTGTGGGGTTCAGAGATGATGTAGTCATTCAGAAATCATGTTTAAACAATATTTCAACCAGTGAGTAAATGCAACTTATTACGTGAGTAGTTATATTTCTACTCCTGAACTCACTTAGCCTTGCCATAACAAAAGGGATGAGGAAACCCTGATCCCATTCCACTGACTCCGCTCCAACCATTACCACGAGCCCATCCTCCCAAAATAAGGTGCCACCAACCTCCTGTGCGCTCCTCACTCCCTCTCTCTGTACTCATCCTCCCCCTATGATAGATTGACAGAGTTTAGTTTCCTGTGGCTCTGCATTTCCCTCGCCCCCTCCCCAGGTTTTCACATGATGATATTGATATGGTGGAGGTGGGGGTCTGGATTAGTGGCTGTCCCCAGCCCTGCACGGCCAGACCAGATCTAACGACAGTGTTATATTCCCCTACATCAGGATAATTAGCATCTACAGCCACCAGTATACCCTCTGGTAAACAAGGAGCCAGGGAATGTGTGTGAGGGACGGGATGTGTGTTTGTGCGTGTGAGTGAGAGTGCATGCCTGTGCAACGGTCCCTGTCCCTGTAAACACTCAGAAGGTCAAACCGGCGAACATAGCATAACGTTCTCATAACTCTGCACTGACACTAAGGTAATGTGGCTGGCAGTGCATTAAGATATGAGATGGGGATATCATCCCCTCTCTCTTTTACACACACCCTTACTCATTTTTTTCTATCTCACTCCTTTGCCTCTCCCCCACTCATGTTCCCATACTTTTTGGATTGCATTGTGGAGAGAATCAGTACAAGTCTGGACCTCCCAGTTCCAGTCAGGAGTGGACCTACAGGATTCTACTACAGCTGCTCGGCACAATTTGACCTTTATCAGTGTCATTATTAACTAACCGGATGGGTATCTGACTAACCTGCAGAGGACTTGTACTTTGAAAACTGTGACTGGACTTTCAGAAGTGGTCAGCTGGAGGTAACTGCCAGTAAAGCATGGTTCTGCTTCCGTCGTAAGTTAATTGCATTGTGATCTGTTATTCATAAGGAAGGTTATTTCCTGTGTTTTGGAACTATTTATTTATAGTCTTTATAAGGGGGCGTGGAGAACATTTCACGAGCCGTCTACACATTTCTCTTTCAAACTGATTTAAATCAGATATATATGAAGTATGTTGTTTTGCCTTTCATCTGTCAGTTACAGTGCCTTGCGAAAGTATTCGGCCCCCTTGAACTTTGCGACCTTTTGCCACATTTCAGGCTTCAAACATAAAGATATAAAACTGTATTTTTTTGTGAAGAATCAACAACAAGTGGGACACAATCATGAAGTGGAACGACATTTATTGGATATTTCAAACTTTTTTAACAAATTAAAAACTGAAAAATTGGGCGTGCAAAATTATTCAGCCCCTTTACTTTCAGTGCAGCAAACTCTCTCCAGAAGTTCAGTGAGGATCTCTGAATGATCCAATGTTGACCTAAATGACTAATGATGATAAATACAATCCACCTGTGTGTAATCAAGTCTCCGTATAAATGCACCTGCACTGTGATAGTCTCAGAGGTCCGTCAAAAGCGCAGAGAGCATCATGAAGAACAAGGAACACACCAGGCAGGTCCGAGATACTGTTGTGAAGAAGTTTAAAGCCGGATTTGGATACAATAAGATTTCCAAAGCTTTAAACATCCCAAGGAGCACTGTGCAGGCGATAATATTGAAATGGAAGGAGTATCAGACCACTGCAAATCTACCAAGACCTGGCCGTCCCTCTAAACTTTCAGCTCATACAAGGAGAAGACTGATCAGAGATGCAGCCAAGAGGCCCATGATCACTCTGGATGAACTGCAGAGATCTACAGCTGAGGTGGGAGACTCTGTCCATAGGACAACAATCAGTCGTATATTGCACAAATCTGGCCTTTATGGAAGAGTGGCAAGAAGAAAGCCATTTCTTAAAGATATCCATAAAAAGTGTTGTTTACAGTTTGCCACAAGCCACCTGGGAGACACACCAAACATGTGGAAGAAGGTGCTCTGGTCAGATGAAACCAAAATTGAACTTTTTGGCAACAATGCAAAACGTTATGTTTGGCGTAAAAGCAACACAGCTGAACACACCATCCCCACTGTCAAACATGGTGGTGGCAGCATCATGGTTTGGGCCTGCTTTTCTTCAGCAGGGACAGGGAAGATGGTTAAAATTGATGGGAAGATGGATGGAGCCAAATACAGGACCATTCTGGAAGAAAACCTGATGGAGTCTGCAAAAGACCTGAGACTGGGACGGAGATTTGTCTTCCAACAAGACAATGATCCAAAACATAAAGCAAAATCTACAATGGAATGGTTCAAAAATAAACATATCCAGGTGTTAGAATGGCCAAGTCAAAGTCCAGACCTGAATCCAATCGAGAATCTGTGGAAAGAACTGAAAACTGCTGTTCACAAATGCTCTCCATCCAACCTCACTGAGCTCGAGCTGTTTTGCAAGGAGGAATGGGAAAAAAAATTCAGTCTCTCGATGTGCAAAACTGATAGAGACATACCCCAAGCGACTTACAGCTGTAATCGCAGCAAAAGGTGGCGCTACAAAGTATTAACTTAAGGGGGCTGAATAATTTTGCACGCCCAATTTTTCAGTTTTTGATTTGTTAAAAAAGTTTGAAATATCCAATAAATGTCGTTCCACTTCATGATTGTGTCCCACTTGTTGTTGATTCTTCACAAAAAAATACAGTTTTATATCTTTATGTTTGAAGCCTGAAATGTGGCAAAAGGTCGCAAAGTTCAAGGGGGCCGAATACTTTCGCAAGGCACTGTAAGTACTTCCCTCTGCTTTTGGTCTGATGTTTCTGCTAATTGTATGTTCTGAAAATCTGTTAAAACAGGGAAGTTTCTAAGAAGTACTAGAAGTAGAGTTTTTCTGTAAATGGTGTGTAGATGCAGTGTGTTGGGACACGGACAAGGAGAGGGAGGGCAGGTAGAGGTTGTTTATGCCAGGGTTTCTCTGACTCGGTCCTGGGGATTTCGTTTTTTTTACCCTAGCATTACACAACTAATTCAAATAAACAAAGCTTGATGATGAGTTGGTTATTTGAATCAGCTGTGTAATGCTAGGGCAAAAACCAAAAGGTGCACCCAGGGGGGACCCCAGGACCGAGTTTGGGAAACACTGGTCTAACGTGACGTGGACAGAGATGAGAGAGGGCTACTGAGAGATGGTGCCAGACACTTTAACTTCACCCCAGTTAAAATCATGATCAATCAATGCAATAGGAAGTGGAGTGTATTAAAGTGTCTGCGTCCATCCGTAGCGTCAATACGTAAATATGAGATTGTGTCTAGTCAGCACATGGCTGCAGGACATTACGGCAACAGAGCTGGCACCAGGCAAGAGGACAGCAAACACACACGACTGGTAAATTATAGAATAGAACTACAAAATAAGTGCAAGATTATCTAGAATTCTGAAAAAATAGTTTGCAGTTGTGTGTGTGTGTCTGTCTGTCTGTTTGTCTGTGTGTGTCTTTCTTTCTGTCTGTGTGTCTGTCTGTGTCTATCTGTCTGTCTGTGTGTGTGTCTGTTTGTCTGTCTGTGTGTCTGTCTTTCTGTGTGTGTGTCTGTCTGTGTGTGTCTGTTTGTCTGTCTGTCTGTGTGTGGGGAAGGCCCATATGGGAGGTGCTGTGACTAGGTACATTGCTCTTCCACCAGAGAATAATTGCATCAGATTTGGGAACGCTTCCAGAACTGAGAGAAGAAAACCAGAAGGAGAAGGGTGCTGCAGACCTGTGCAGTGGTCCCAGAATTACACTCATCAGATGTACACACACTCAGAAGCAACACCTTCATCACTCATACAATATACATTCAACGCACTAATATTCACAACCATACATCCACAAGAGACACCCTCATTCTAAAACATACACACACCCTTGAATGAGTGTAGCACAGTGTCTGCTCCAGGGGGAGGAGATGGGCACAAACTGATTTACTGCAGCACATGAGCACACACACACACACGTATACACACACACCCCCTCATGTATACAAACACACTATCACACACACTATTATAAGCACATTCTAGATACCTACTTACACATACTAAGTTTATCACTTTGTGCTTAGGACAGCAATCCAGGCATTCCATCTTGAGGACACACAGGCAAACGTACACCGCTGCACACATGTGAACACACATAGACTCAAGCATAAGTACCACTAAAAGTACCTGCAGCGTTAACATTAAAGTAAGGAACAACCATTAACAGACTGGGACAAGGCTAAACAAAACTCTCGCAAAGTGAATGCATGACCTAAATTGTTGCAACATATTGTGGATTCCCTCCTTTCCCTCTATTTCCTGCTCTCTCTTCCTCTCTTTTCCCTTTGTTCAAGGTCAAGGTCACTGACTAAGATAAATATTCAAATCATTTTGTCTCATGTACTTTTACTCTATAAATGATCTAGTTCTCAAACACAAACACAATGACCTAACCACAAACTGTAACTCACAATATCAGGGAAAACCTATTTCACAGTAAATCCAACAAATGATACTGTATCTTTCGAGACTAATTAAAATATCTCCATGTCTTTCTGTATGACGTGTATATAATTGTGTATACTTATGTAATATGTGTATAATTATGTAATATGTGTTTAATGTGTATACTCTTTCTGGGTGTGTACTGTATGTAAAGGTGAATCAAGGTTTTGAGTTGTGTGAATAAAGAGTCTTCTGTCCCACCCCCAGCGTATCTGTCTGAACATACTATCATCCTTAGTCAGAGTTAGTTAGATTATCAAGGAGGCAGCTTTTATTTCAGCCCAACAAAGCCCTGCAAAATACACATCCAGTGGCAGGTCCTCACATGTCACTGGGCTGGTCCAAGACTCTCTAAACCAGGGTTTTCCAAATTCAGTCCTGGGCTCGCCTCAGAGGGTGTACGTTTTGGTTTTCGCCCTAGAATTACACAGCTGGTTCAAATAACCAACTAATCATCAAGCTTTGACTATTTGAATCAGCTGTGTTGTGCTGGGGCAAAAACCAAAACGTGCACCCAGGAGGAGCTCTAGGACCGAGTTTGGGAAACTCTGCTTTAAACCACACAACACCTGCCTGCTCACACAGGCACTACCCAGCCTGGCCTGACCCCGGCCGTGTTGGTGTGGCTGTCTCTACAACAGGAAGGCTACACACTTGAAAGCTTATATTAATGTGCACAGTAAACAGTAAAGATTATACTTCTGGTGAAGTGTTTTAAAATGGGACACAACATGGAGCAAGGTGGCACCCTCTTTCACAAAACTGGTCCAATGATAGGACCCTGCCATTGTGATAGGCAGCCAATGACAGGCAGCCACCTCTCTGTTTTCTCTTTCATGCCTCCATTTCAGTACGGTATCTATCTTGCTATAAAACCTTTCTAGTCTTATAGGTAAGGCAGATTTACAACCTATATCTTATGTCATGAAAACCATCTTTCGAGTTAAAACCATCAAAACAAGCATTCCTTTATTGAAAAACACACAATAAAATAAATCTCTCAACCTTATAAAAACGTGTGATAAAATATACAGTTTTGATCTTTACAAACGCATACATGAAATAAATCAATAGAATCATTCATGGAATTCTTTACCAGGAGAATACTGTTTCCAGTCCCATGGGAGGGTAATGGGGCTGGCTGGCGGCAGGTATTGATCAGATGGGACATAACACATCAGATTGGATAACTGCACAAGCAGGTGAACAGAACCAGCACCTTGTAGAGTATCCTGCTAGAATGGACTGGCAATGTCCTCAGACTGGGCAGACTGGGGTGTTGGCAGTGTCTTGGATAGACTCCTCTGTTCATTTGGCTCATGGGCAGCTTTGTAATACAACAGGAGAGGCAGAATATGAGAGAGGGAGAAAACTTTGAGACCACAACACCCATGATCCTCAGTGTGGACACAGAGGGAGAAAGATGGAGCTGCTTCCTATAATGGACACATGGTGGCAACATCAGTTCACAAAAATGACAGAACCCATGGAAAACAGGCTTCTTCATTGTAAACAGGCTTCTTCATGGAAAACAGGCTTCTTCATGGAAAACAGGCTTCTTCATGGAAAACAGGCTTCTTCATGGAAAACAGGCTTCTTCATGGAATGGTGGGGTTCTTCATCTACATTCAAAGATGTATCACAGTTCCTTTTATATCCAGAAGTAATAGGCAGTCATTTAAGTTGTCATTTTTGCAGGAAGCAGGAGAGCGTTGGCCAGAAAAACTAAATGGCAGATAGTCACAGAAAACTCCTGGCCCAGGAAAGCTTCCAAAAGCCTTACTTCCCAATGCCCTTAGCCTTAACATTAGCCACTGCCAGATACAGGGCTTCCACCAGCCCTTGTCCTTACCTTAGCAACCCCCAGATACCACAGGTTTAACAAAAGTGTTTCACTGACTTAACTCACCATGGGACCTTGACCATAACCACAAAACTCACTCACAAATTTGCTGTCAAAAACATTCATTTTGGAATGATGTCCATATGAGCCATTAGCTCAACTGTAGAGGAATGTTGATTATTCAAGTGGTAAAATAATTCTGTAAACGAATTTGGATCAAATGGCTACCATCCCAAATGTGATGAAGAAGAAGATGCATACTGGAGCAAAGAGTTGCTGAACCAGTCTGCTAGTTGTGTTGGATGCCACCACATCAAGAGACTGCAGCTGGTGCCAATTCAGCCATATCTAACAAGAGTTAATGGAGAGAAGCACAGACAGACAGACATAACAGGCCAGGCCAGGCAGCTGGGCCAGCAGTCTCAGTGTGAGTTGATGTTAGTGAAAAAGTTCCAAAGAACAGCAATTTTGGTTAAAAAAAATTCCTCCAACATACTGGTATCTCTTGGACTATTACTCAGTAAAGTTATTGACTCAAATAGACTACCAGTAGTCATAATACTACATAGTTAAAATACAATAACATAGCTGTTTGTTAAAAAACATGAAATGATGCCTAAAAAAGTGGTGGAATGTAAAGGGATCACTAATACTGGGTTAAGTTCAACTACAGTAGCAAGAGTCTGAATGGCGACTCATGTGAGCAGACGGTAGAAGAAAGCAGGACCCCCCCCCCCCCAGAAATTCATCAGTCCTCCCAAACAGAGTGGACCTGGAATGGCCAGCCCCTCTAGTCAGAGACCAGTCCATCCAAACAGGACACCTCGCCCACACCAGCAGAGGTAGGGAGGGGATTTGGCCCTGACCCCTGGACCCCCCTAGACCCCTCAACACACTGTAGGGTCCTTCCACTCCTTCTTCTCCCTGGCATTTAGCTCTCTCTCCTCTGGGACCCTGGCATTTAGCTCTCTCTCCTCTAGGACCCTGGCATTTAGCTCTCTCTCCTCTAGGACCCTGGCATTTAGCTCTCTCTCCTCTAGGACCCTGGCATTTAGCTCTCTCTCCTCTAGGACCCTGGCATTTAACTCTCTCTCCTGCAGTTCCCTCCCCTGCAGCTCCAGGTCTGTGTTGGCGTGGCGGTTGAGTTTGCGGTACTTGAACACCACAAAGATGCCCAGCACCACCAGGACTATGGCGATGGCTGCCCCGATGGCTACAGCCAGCATGCCTATCTCAGAGACGGAGGCTGGAGGGAGCAGCACAACACAACACAAACACACACACAGCAATACATTAGCACTGACTGGCATTCCTCAATAACCCTTTACAAGTGTCTGGTAGACTTACAGTATTCAGTACATTTTAACATAGAGTAGTTATTTGTGAACTTACATTAATTGTCAGGCTGACTGACTGACTGACTGACCTTTGTGGACGACCCTGAGGGTGACCTCTCCGTTGATGCCGTGGACGTCAGGCAGGTTGCGAACCTGGCAGGTGTAGGTACCGTTGAAGGTGAAGGGAACGTCCTGGAGGCTGATGGAGGCGTCCTGTCTCAGGATGTCCCCCGACCACACCACATGGCCCTTAAACCGCCCCTCTGTAGGGGGGTATGCCGTATCCTGGTAGTAAAACACCTGACACACACACACGTTTCAAAGAGTACATACATGAATAAACATGACACACATTCACAGTGGTTCAAGAAATATAAAGTGATGACTCAATACTCACTAGATTTTGATTTCACTCATTTAAGAACATGTACTACAAAGGTGTGTTCCCATGTCTAACCCGGTTTTCCCCCTAACTCAGACACATTCACTGCATGTCTAACCCCATTTTCCCCCTAACTCAGACACATTCACTGCATGTCTAACCCCATTTTCCCCATTCACTGCATGTCTAACCCCGTTTTCCCCCTATCTCAGACACATTCACTGCATGTCTAACCCCATTTTCCCCCTAACTCAGACACATTCACTGCATGTCTAACCCCATTTTCCCCCTAATCAGACACATTCACTGCATGTCTAACCCCGTTTTCCCCCTATCTCAGACACATTCACTGCATGTCTAACCCCATTTTCCCCCTAACTCAGACACATTCACTGCATGTCTAACCCCATTTTCCCTCTAATCAGACACATTCACTGCATGTCTAACCCCGTTTTCCCCCTAATTCAGACACATTCACTGCATGTCTAACACCGTTTTCTCCCTAATTCAGACACATTCACTGCATGTGTAACCCCGTTTTCCCCCCAATTCAGACACATTCACTGCATGTCTAACCCCGTTTTCCCCCTAATTCAGACACATTCACTGCATGTCTAACCCCGTTTTCCCCCTAATTCAGACACATTCATTGCATGTCTAACCCCGTTTTCCCCCTAATTCAGACACATTCACTGCATGTCTAACCCCGTTTTCCCCCTAATTCAGACACATTCGCTGCATGTATAACCCCGTCTTCCCCCTAATTCAGACACATTCACTGCATGTCTAACCCCGTTTTCCCCCTAATTCAGACACATTCGCTGCATGTCTAACCCCGTCTTCCCATTCACTGATAATTCAGACACATTCACTGCATGTCTAACCCCGTTTTCCACATTCGCTGCATGTCTAACCCCGTCTTCCCCCTAATTCAGGCACATTCACTGCATGTCAGACACATTCGCTGCATGTCTAACCCCGTCTTCCCCCTAATTCAGACACATTCACTGCATGTCTAACCTCGTCTTCCCCCTAATTCAGACACATTCACTGCATGTCTACTGTTAATCCGGCTTCCAGTGTGGAAAGGTCACCCACCGACTCCTCGTCTCCCGGGCCCAAGGGACGGAAGTTCCAGGAGACAGTCACAGAGGAGAGGGACACGGGGTGTTTGGACTTAAAGGTGCACTTCAGTCTCACTTCTGTCCCGTTCACTGCCTCCACCTCATTGGACATAAAAACCTCCATCCCACCGACTCGCAGCACACCTGAAACAAAGAATGGACCCAATGAGACACGCAGGCACAGATATACAGTGCAGCATACACTATATAAAATAAATGCATTTAAATAACCCTGCGAACAGCATTAGCAAGCACCTTATCAAAGTCCTCACAGAACGTTCAGAGTACACTACTAAACACAGAAATCTTTATTTCACAGCTTCGAGGATGCATATGACCATGAGAAGGTTGATAGTGGTTTTTAAAACAAAATGTCTGTTTACATATCTTCAGTTTAAACGTAGCTCACTTGCTTCAGTATACACAGTACTATACCGTGTATCTTCAGTAAACATGGCCTTGACTTCCAAGAACCAATTGGTACACTGACTACACTCCTCAAATCACTGGAGCTGTAATGTAGCTCACAAATGATGCATTTTGTACACAGTCACACTCTTCAAGCGTGTCTCCTCTCCTACAGTACTTTATGTAGTCCAGTGTGGACTAATCACGACAATAAGCTGAGCTAGAGTTCTAATTCACACTTAAATCAAACACAAAGAAAACTGAAAGAGCAAATAAACTATATATCCAGGATGTATCACATCCGGCTGTGATTGGGAGTCCCATAGGGCGGAGCACAATTGGCCCAGTGTTGTCCAAGTTTGGCTGGGGTAGGCCATCATTGTAAATAAGAATATGTTCTTAAATGACTTGCCTAGTTAAATAAAGGTTAAATAAATAAAATAATAATAATAATAATAAAATTAGAAAGCAGGTGGAATGGCCCTGTAATGATTCACTCAGCATTCCACTGCTGTGCCAGGCCCTCACTGTGTTATATTGTGTGTTTGTGTGTGTGTGTTAATGATTGTAGGTGTTCAGTCCAGAGGTCCACCTATGGGAGACTGAACCAGCCAGGGACTATTAAAAGATTCTGATAAAGCTGTTCTGGCAAACATTCAATCTTACATCTGTATCCATTGGCACGGACAAATAATTAATGGTATTCAGGGATTTTGGTGGGAATTCAGGTAGCCTATTCAATTTATTATCAAATTTAACTATTTGTTTCTTAGAATACACTGATATAGCCTATGCATGTTCTAATTGTATCAGGTACAGTATTTTAAAAATATATTTTGTGTTAAAAAAGACAATGATATGCCTCATTTGCATAAATACAACAGGTGTATTTGCATACATGAAACATTAACATAAATAGGAAGAGGGCTGCAACCACCAAAACCATTGTCTACTGAGCCACCAAAACCCTTGCTCTGTCACTCTAGGCCTACCTGTACTCACCTGCGCTGTCTAGACTGCCTCATAAATTACTGTTGTTGTTACGTTCTGTTGCATAATTCAACAAGTGTGTCAACAGCAGTATTTTTTTCTCCGTGATGCTGATGACTATTTTTGTCCACTTATACAGGAGGAATAAAGACCCCGTGGCTATGGTGGTGAGTAGTTGACTCAAAGAGAGAGAAAGACAATAGTTGAACAGTGTTGCACGAATTAATTTCTTCAAATATTAAGGAGAAGCAGCAAAGAGAGAAATTGTATTTTTTCCCCTCCAGTTTCAGTTTTACTTATACAAGCTAATGCAGCCTACTCAAGGACCTGACTCTAACGGACAGGAATGATATTTTTGTTAGCTAGCTGGCTAAGGCTATCCAATACGCCAACTCTTTCAATTCAAGGCTAGCTTTTGATTTTAACAATTTATCGTCACCGGGTCCAGGCGGTGTAACTGCTAGCTGTACTCTACTGCGTGATTCTACACATCGATTGGATTGTGGGTTTACTAACGCTTTAGTTCTAGTAGCTACACTATGTATACAAAAGTATGTGTTCACCCCTTCAAATGAGTGGATTTGGCTATTTCAGCCACACTGACAGGCAGGGGGCGCAACTTTTGTTTTAGAAGTGGGGGCATAATATATATATATATTTTTTTTTAATACTGTCGGATAAACACTCAACTGTCGGATAAACACTCCTACCCGACTGCTCGGAGGTGTCCGCATGGTCCTAAAGCACACCGTTGCTTCGTTTTGTATCACATTCCAATTATAAAACTGTGTGTGGGGGGGGGACAAGAAAGCTATTTCAGAATGTGGGGGGGGGGGGACATGTGAAAGTTGCACTCTGCTGACAGGTGTATAAAATTGAGCACACAGCCATGCAATCCCCATAGACAAACATTGGCAGTGGAATGGCCTTACTGACTTTCAGTGACTTTTGAAATTGGCACCTTCATTGGATGGCACCTTTCCAACAAGTCAGTTTGTCAAATTTCTGCCCTGATAGAGCTGGCCCGGTCAACTGTAAGTGCTGTTATTGTGAAGTGGAAAAGTCTAGGAGCAACAACAGCTCAGCTGAGAAGTGGTAGGCCACACAAGAATGGGAACGCCAAGTGCCGAAGCCTAAGATCACCATGCGCAATGCCAAGGTTCGGCTGGAGTGGTGTAAAGCTCGCCACCATTGGACTCTGGAGCAGTTGAAACTCGTTCTCTGGAGTGATGAATCACGCTTCGCCATCTGGCAGGCGGACGGATGAATCTGGGTTTGGCAGATGCCAGGAGAACGCTACCTGCCCCAATGCATAGTGCCAACTGTAAAGTTTGGTGGAGGAGGAATAATGGTCTGGGGCTGTTTTTTATGCGTCGGGCTGGGTCCCTAGTCCCAGTGAAGGGAAATCTTAACGCTACAGCATACAATGACATTCTAGACGATTCTGTGCTTTCAACTTTGTGGCAACAGTTTGGGAAGGCCCTTTCCTGTTTCAGCTTGACAATGCCCCCGTGCACAAAGCAAGGTTCATACAGAAATGGTTTGTCAAGATCGGTGTGGAAGAACTTGACTGGCCTGCACAGAGCCCTGACCTCAAAGAACACCTTTGGGGTGAATTGGAACACAGACTGCGAGCCAGGCCTAAATCGCCCAACATCAGTGCCCGACTTCACTAATGCTCTTGTGGCTGAATGGAAGTCCCCGCAACAATGTTCCATCTAGTGGAAAGCCTTCCCAGAAAAGTGTTATAGCATGCAAAGGTGGGACCAACTCCATATTAATGCCCATGATTTTGGAAAGAGATATTCAATGAGCAGATGTCCAAATACTTTTGGTAATGTATATGATGTTAGCTAATATGGTGACACTGATGTAGGCTGTGTGTTGTAGTTATGGTATGAAGGTTTGGCTTGGAGAGGTTTTTTCGCCTGATCACAGTGTTGTGTTGCGCACTGAACTCCACAAGCGAAGGGAAAATGTGCGAGGAGGAGAGAGCATAGATGTGATGCTGCTGTTTGTATGGCTGCTATGAAAGTGAACTGTGTGTGCGGGTGATCAGGGGTGTATTCATTCCGCCAATTCTGTTGCAAAACGTTTCTTAATATTTGACTGCAGTGGGCTAAATCATGGTCACACAGAATTTCTTGGTAGTCTTAAATAAAATAAATTCTTAAAAAGAAGACACCTGTACAATGTCAGATATAGAGTTGAAATGTATTCCATTTTGAGTTTGCATCCCAATATTACACATTATATGCATCACAGAAAAATAACAGAACTGTTTGACATAGAAACACTCGATTTCCTGCTATTTAAAAAAAATAAAAATTATTAATAAAATATTAATAACATTCCACCCATGAGGCCACTAGGTAATTTGACTGCAGAAAAGGGCTACAAGGAACGAAACTGGGATGGACCTACCTGAATTCTTAGTTTTTATACACTGAACAAAAATCTAAACACCATATGTAAAGTGTTGGTCCCATGTTTCATGAGCTGAAATAAAAAATCCCAGACGTTTTCCATAATATTTATATTATGCACAAAAGCTTGTTTCTCTCAAATTTTGTGCACAAATGTGTTTACATCCCTGTTAGTGAGCATTTCTCCTTTGCCAAGATAATCCATCCACCTGACAGGTGTGGCATATCAAGAAGCTGATTAAACAGAATGATAATTACACAGGTGCACCTTGTGCTGGGGACAATAAAAGGCCACTCTAAAATGTGTAGTTTTGTCACGCAATACAATGCCACAGATGTCTCAAGTTGAGGGAGCGTGCAGTTGGCTTGCTGACTGCAGGAATGTCCACCACAGCTGATGAAACTGTGGGTTTGCAGTGCTGAAGAATTTCTGCATAAACTGTCAGAAACAGTCTCAGGGAAGCTCATCTGCATGCTCGTCGTCCTTACCAGGATCTTGACCTGACTGCAGTTCGGCGTCGTAACCAACTTCAGTGGACAAATGCTCACCTTCGATGGCCACTGGCACACTGGAGGAGTGTACTCTTCATGGATGAGTCCCGGTTTTAACTGTACCGGGCGTTGTGTGGGTGAGCGTTTTGCTGACGTCAACGTTGTCAACAGAGTACCCCATGTTGGCGGTGGGGTTATGGTATGGGCAGGCATAAGCTACAGACAATGAACACAATTGCATTTTATCAATGGCAATTTGAACGCACCGCGATACCGTGATAGATCCTAAGGCCCATTGTCGTGCTATCCATCCGTCGCCATTACCTCATGTTTCAGCATGATAATGCACGGCCCCATGTCGCAAGGATCTGTACAAAATTCCTAGAAGCTGAAAATGTCCCAGTTCTTCCATGGCCTGAATACTCACCAGACATGTCACCTATTGAGCATGTTTGGGATGCTCTGGATTGACGTGTACGACAGCGTGATCCAGTTCTTGCCAATATCCGCCAACTTCACACAGCCATTGAAGAGGAGTGCGACAACATTCCACAGGCCACAATCAACTCTATGTGAAGGAGATGTGTCACACTGCATGAGGCAAATGGTGGTCATAGACTGACTGTTTTTCTGATCAACGCCCCTAAAAATGTTTTAATGGTATCTGTGAGCAACAGATGCATATCTGTATTACCAGTCATGTGAAATCCATATATTAGGGCATAATGAATGTATTTAAATTGACTGATTTCCTTATATGAACTGTAACTCAGGAAAATCTTTGAAATTGTTGCACTTTGCATTTATATTTTTGTTCAGTGTAGATGGGTGCGAGAGGGGGTGCTGTGGGATTATTTAAAATACTCTAATAATTATCCGAGATCTTTGGCCTGGTCTACCTGAAAAACATGTCAATGTCGAAGCTATTCTATAATGATAAAGTATACAGAATCAAGAGTAGGTTACTCATTATCATTATGATGGAAATTAGATAGGGGCTCTGTTCACCTGAACTGTAGCCATTTGAGCCCTACAGTTGCTGGAAACAATGTTTTCACAGAATAATACTAGGCCCAAGTGTTCATGTATAACTCCAAATGGTGACTAATTGGACTGAAATCAGAAATTAAGGAAGTAACTTCGAACTCACCTGGCACTGCAAATCCACCCAGAAGCGCGAGGAACTGTAGCCATGTCCGATACATCGGATTGGCAGTTTGCTCAGGCCTTAAAGACTGACAAAATGTCAAACAGTTACTAGACACCTCCAAAATTGAAAGTTCTAAGGGTCATGCAAGGATTACCTCAACAGGTTTTTGATAAAGTAATTTAGCGCTATGGACTCGGGAGTCTGAAAGCACAGGCGATGTGCGCACTAGGACTGTAGGCGGCGTCATAAATAGGCAGCATCACACACTTTTTGCCTTTGCCAGTCTGGAGGGCGGGTGATGTACACTCTTGTCAAACCTGTTTGACCAAAACTATGTGTAAAGTATTCCTACTGCTGCTGCAGGCCTACTTTTACCCGCAGGCAAAATCTGTTTTTCTTCCGGTAATTTCCATCCAATTGTGCATGCATGTGCAGGCAGTAGCAACGCACATACTAGTTAGGCATTTGATGTCCCTGGGATAATATAAAGGTATTATGCCCCAAGCGCCAGAACCAATATTAAGGTACGATCTCCCACGCTGGGACAACATTTAGGTATAATGTTCCAAATGAGGTCTCTGGGACAACATATTGTTTATTTTCAAAACAACTAAAGCAAAGGTTTTGTTACTTTATTGGGTGCACTATGCAGCCAGCGACTGCTGCCACCCGGTGGACATTTCTTTGTATTACACTAAAACCTGAAAATCATCTTCAAGCTATAATTTACATTCCAACCCACTAAATAAAGATACTGATATAATAATGATCGGAAATCATGTCAATAGATAATGCTTTTAAATGTGATACCTACCTAGTATTAAATGAAAGCCAAGAGGCGGAACATGCTTCAATGCACGACTCATCTCAAACCCTCAGAGGTAGTAATCAAACTTGTGGGGAGAGGGGCATTCTTCTTACCAAACCACGTGACCTTTGTTTTGGAGGTGTTCAGAACAAGGTTAAGGGTAGAGAAAGCTTGTTGGACACTAAGAAAGCTTTGCTGTAGAGCATTTAACACTGACTATTGTCGCCAGGAAATGTCCCGCCATCACAGGATCCTTGTAGGGACCTGATTTAAAACAGAAAAGCAGGCTGATTTAGTATAATTAACATTTCGTTGCTGATAGTATGGATTGTTTAATTTAAATATATATATATATTATTATTATTTTTTAAATGGTATCCTTATTATCCACCTGTACAGTAGGTGGTGGAATGCACATATAATTGTTGCAAACGCCATTATACCAAAGAAGAAGACTTCTGTCGCTGGGCAATTCCAAAGCGGAAGTGGACCATTGAGACTGGAGAGAGAAAAGGAGGAGAGGAAACGTTGCATGCTGAAGAGCGGGAGGTTGGGTTGACTCGACCAATACATTTCACATTTATTTTGCAGATGGTTGTTAGAGTTAGAACAACATATAAGCTATATCGTAGTTTATTGACTGAAAACAAGGAGTTGATTGTGTCCGGGTGAGTTGCTAGCCAGCTAGTAGCTAACTAGCGCCCGCCCCGACCGCAGCATCCGCACCGAAGCACTACGTTAGCAAGCCATCATTGGTCGCACACGCACATCGGAGCCGTGCAGCCTCCGTGCGCGAGGGAATATTCTGGTTATATTGGCAACAATTAACCATCATCAGAGACCTCCAGGTAAGTGTGTAGGGTACTGGCGGTTTCACGGATTGACTGACCCTTGTCCGATGGGCGTGCCTTGTGTGTTGCTCGGGAGAGAGAACAGCGACAGTCCGCAGTGATTACTGGTGCTTACTTGGTCGTCGTGAAAATGAAGCGCAAATGCCACGATTTGATAATTCAAACTCAATTTAAGCTTTCTGAATTGCTAGCACTTAGCAACAACTCATGATTGTAAAGTTATTATCAGTAGTCGATTCATATTGTTGTGCTCAATTCCAGCCCTTTGGCTTCATATAAGGTGTTGTCATTAGATACTCGCATCCTGGCCTGCCTGTCTGTGTGGGGCCTCCCTAGTGAGCAGGCGCTGTTATCTCCACCTCCATCAGCACTCGCTCTGTGCACAACAGGGGGACTGAAAGCCAGTCGCTAGCCTCATCAACTGTCTGACAATAACCTACCAGATGACATTATTCTTCAGGGCATATTAAAGGACATGGCTATTATTTTAATTGTGTGTGTGATTTAACTCCTCTGTGTCTCTGATAGGATGAGTGGTGATGAGATTAACCCCGCAGCAGTGGCCCAGGCAGTAGAGGACGTACAGGGAGACGACCGCTGGATGTCCCAGGTTAGTCTACCTTACTGCTAGCCTTGGATTTTGATTCTTAGTTATATTACACATAAGAGTTATTGGACGAAGGTCTCTTCTGTACTGGGGAGTTTTTTTAAAGAGCCCTACGCTTGGTCTGAACATTAACACATCGCTTGCGGTATGGTTTTGGAAAAATAAGGACCTTATCTTTCATATCCCCAAGAAATAATTTAAAAAAACACAAGGTTAAATTGATACACACCTTTTTTATAGGGTTATTGTTCCCACATGGCCATATTTCCATGTTGCTGTGCTAGATTACGGAAGACTGAGTGGACTATTGTGCTAATTTTCTATCTGCGTCTCGAACACCTGTGTGTAAACCAGAAGACGGACGCCGCAAACATAATGCTGGGGAATATGGCCATAATGCTGGGGAATATGGCCATAATGCTGGGGAATATGGCCATAATGCTGGGGAATATGGCCATAATGCTGGGGAATATGGCCATAATGCTGGGGAATATGGCCATAATGCTGGGGAATATGGCCATAATGCTGGGGAATATGGCCATAATGCTGGGGGATATGGCCATAATGCTGGGGGATATGGCCATAATGCTGGGGGATATGGCCATAATGCTGGGGAATATGGCCATAATGCTGGGGGATATGGCCATAATGCTGGGGAATATTTAAACTTTAAAAAAAATATATATATATATACACACACATATATGGCCGATTCATGAGATGCAGTATCTCATTTTTTTCCTAATAAGCTTTGTTGCACAGTTAATTTCAAACAGTCAGGAATAATCTAATGAATTCTGTGCTTGTAAAATTATATATAGGCTAAATATAAGCCTTCCACAACAATAAGACTCGCTAATGATGTAATAATTTGTTTAACCAGGCTTTCAAGTCTATAAAAAATCTATTTCATTTTTTTACACATTTAACCAGAGCTATTCACATCCACTAACAATGGCCAACTTCTGGTAGCAGGCATTCTAGAACATTAACACAGGTCTCATAAATCTCTTAGCACAAGCCCGCGTGAGTAGCAAGCTAATCTTATATACTTAACAAAAATATAAATGCAACAATTTCAAAGATTTTACTGAGTTACAGTTCATATAAGGAAATCAGTCAATTGAAATAAATTCATTAGGCCCTAATGTACAGATTTCACATAACTGGGAATACAGATATGCATCTGTTGGACACAGATAGAATACCGTAAAAGGTAGAGGTGTGGATCAGAACCAGTCAGTATCTGGTGTGACCACCATTAGCCTCATGCAGTGAGACACATCTCACAGAGTTGATCAGGCTGTTGATTGTGGCCTGTGGAATGTTGTCCCACTCCTCTTCAATGGCTGTGCGAAGTTGCTGAATATTGGCGGGACACGCTGTCGTATACGTCCATCCGAGAATCCCAAACATGTTCAATGTGTGGCATGTCTGGTGAGTATGCAGGCCATTGAAGAATTGCTACATTTTCAGCCTCCAGAATTTTTTTTAACAGATCCTTGTGACATGGGGCCATGCATTATCATGCTGAAACATGAGGTGATGGCGGCAGATGAATGGTACGACAATGGGCCTCAGGATATCATCACGGTATCTCTGTGCATTCAATTTGCCATTGATAAAATGCTATTGTGTTCATTGTTCATAGCTTATGCCTGCCCATACCATAACCCCACCGCCACCATGTGGCACTCTGTTCACAACGTGTACATCGGCAAACCATTTACCCACAGGCACCATACATGTGATCTGCAGTTGTGAGGCTGGTTGAAGGTACTGCCATATTTTTGGGCTCTTTTTTTATTTCAGCTCATGAAACATGGTACCAACACTACATGTTGTGTTTTATATTTTTGTTCAGTGTATTTAAAGTCTAGCCAACTTGGATCTATTTGCTTGCTAACGAGGCAAAACAGTTGAACTGTTATGTATGCACCTTCCTGTCTGTCTCCAACTGAACAGCATGCTAGCCTGTCCACAGATGTTGAAGTCAAATGGCCTACCCGGATAAGAAGATGCCCAGTTCTCAGAATGAGAACGAGTTGCCAATTCCTGATATAAATGAGTCTTTATGCTCATTGCACACAGTTCTAAAACACAGACTAGACAGCTAGCACTTAAGTCTAAAATAGTACCGCAATGCCACGTGCGACAGAAACCGATCATTCATTTTCCACAATCATGTTCATTGATACTCATTTTGGTAGGGTCTGCTGTGTTCTGTATTTTGAGTATCGTTAGAACGGTTTAGTTCTCCTTTATTACAGTAAAATAATGTCTAAGCGTTTCGGTGTCCATATGACCCATTCTGTTGGACCAATCCTCAAATGCAAATATTGAGTTTAAACTGCTTATTGTCAGAGAAGAGTAAGTTATCTTTCATTGTTGTGAGTGGGAGGGGCTTGGTGTCTGTGTGAGATGGAAGGTACACAGTGGGAGGGGCTTGGTGTCTGTGTGATGGAAGGTATGCAGTGGGAGGGGCTTGGTGTCTGTGTGAGATGGAAGGTATGCAGTGGGAGGGGCTTGGTGTCTGTGTGAGATGGAAGGTATGCAGTGGGAGGGGCTTGGTGTCTGTGTGAGATGGAAGGTATGCAGTGGGAGGGGCTTGGTGTCTGTGTGAGATGGAAGGTATGCAGTGGGAGGGGCTTGGTGTCTGTGTGAGATGGAAGGTATGCAGTGGGAGGGGCTTGGTGTCTGTGTGAGATGGAAGGTATGCAGTGGGAGGGGCTTGGTGTCTGTGTGAGATGGAAGGTATGCAGTGGGAGGGGCTTGGTGTCTGTGTGAGATGGAAGGTATGCAGTGGGAGGGGCTTGGTGTCTGTGTGAGATGGAAGTTATGCAGTGGGAGGGGCTTGGTGTCTGTGTGAGATGGAAGGTATGCAGTGGGAGGGACTTGGTGTCTGTGTGAGATGGAAGGTACGCGGTGGGAGGGGCTTGGTGTCTGTGTAAGATGGAAGGTACGCGGTGGGAGGGGCTTGGTGTCTGTGTGAGATGGAAGGTACGCGGTGGGAGGGGCTTGGTGTCTAAGAGATGGAAGGTACGCGGTGGGAGGGGCTTGGTGTCTGTGATGGAAGGTACACATTTGGAGGGGCTTGGTGTCTGTGTGAGATGGAAGGTACACAGTGGGAGGGGCTTGGTGTCTGTGTGAGATGGAAGGTATGCAGTGGGAGGGGCTTGGTGTCTGTGATGGAAGGTACGCAGTGGGAGGGGCTTGGTGTCTGTGATGGAAGGTACGCAGTGGGAGGGGCTTGGTGTCTGTGATGGAAGGTACGCAGTGGGAGGGGATTGGTGTCTGTGATGGAAGGTACGCAGTGGGAGGGGCTTGGTGTCTGTGTGAGATGGAAGGTACACATTTGGAGGGGCTTGGTGTCTGTGTGAGATGGAAGGTACACAGTGGGAGGGGCTTGGTGTCTGTGTGAGATGGAAGGTATGCAGTGGGAGGGGCTTGGTGTCTGTGATGGAAGGTACGCCGTGGGAGGGGCTTGGTGTCTGTGATGGAAGGTACGCAGTGGGAGGGGCTTGGTGTCTGTGATGGAAGGTACACAGTGGGAGGGGATTGGTGTCTGTGATGGAAGGTACGCAGTGGGAGGGGCTTGGTGTCTGTGTGAGATGGAAGGTACGCAGTGGGAGGGGCTTGGTGTCTGTGTGAGATGGAAGGTACGCGGTGGGAGGGGCTTGGTGTCTGTGTGAGATGGAAGGTACGCGGTGGGAGGGGCTTGGTGTCTAAGAGATGGAAGGTACGCGGTGGGAGGGGCTTGGTGTCTGTGATGGAAGGTACGCGGTGGGAGGGGCTTGGTGTCTGTGTGAGATGGAAGGTACGCAGTGGGGGGGCTTGGTGTCTGTGAGATGGAAGGTACGCAGTGGGAGGGGCTTGGTGTCTGTGTGAGATGGAAGGTCCGCAGTGGGGGGGCTTGGTGTCTGTGTGAGATGGAAGGTACGCAGTGGGAGGGGCTTGGTGTCTGTGTGAGATGGAAGGTACGCAGTGGGAGGGGCTTGGTGTCTGTGTGAGATGGAAGGTCCGCAGTGGGGGGGCTTGGTGTCTGTGTGAGATGGAAGGTACGCAGTGGGAGGGGCTTGGTGTCTGTGTGAGATGGAAGGTACGCAGTGGGAGGGGCTTGGCGTCTGTGTGAGATGGAAGGTACGCAGTGGGAGGGGCTTGGTGTCTGTGTGAGATGGAAGGTACGCAGTGGGAGGGGCTTGGTGTCTGTGTGAGATGGAAGGTACACATTTGGAGGGGCTTGGTGTCTGTGATGGAAGGTACGCAGTGGGAGGGGCTTGGTGTCTGTGATGGAAGGTACGCAGTGGGAGGGGCTTGGTGTCTGTGATGGAAGGTACGCAGTGGGAGGGGCTTGGTGTCTGTGATGGAAGGTACACAGTGGGAGGGGATTGGTGTCTGTGTGAGATGGAAGGTACGCAGTGGGAGGGGCTTGGTGTCTGTGTGAGATGGAAGGTACGTGGTGGGAGGGGCTTGGTGTCTGTGTGAGATGGAAGGTACGCGGTGGGAGGGGCTTGGTGTCTAAGAGATGGAAGGTACGCAGTGGGAGGGGCTTGGTGTCTGTGTGATGGAAGGTACGCAGTGGGAGGGCTCGGTGTCTGTGTGAGATGGAAGGTACGCAGTGGGGGGGCTCGGTGTCTGTGTGAGATGGAAGGTACGCAGTGGGGGGGCTTGGTGTCTGTGAGATGGAAGGTACGCAGGGGAGGGGCTTGGTGTCTGTGAGATGGAAGGTACGCAGTGGGGGGGCTTGGTGTCTGTGAGATGGAAGGTACGCAGTGGGGGGGCTTGGTGTCTTTGTGAGATGGAAGGTACGCAGTGGGGGGGCTTGGTGTCTGTGTGAGATGGAAGGTACGCAGTGGGGGGCTTGGTGTCTGTGTGAGATGGAAGGTACGCAGTGGGAGGGGCTTGGTGTCTGTGTGAGATGGAAGGTACGCAGTGGGAGGGGCTTGGTGTCTGTGTGAGATGGAAGGTACGCAGTGGGAGGGGCTTGGCGTCTGTGTGAGATGGAAGGTACGCAGTGGAGGGGGGGGATTGGTGTCTGTGTGAGATGGAAGGTACGCAGTGGGAGGGGCTTGGTGTCTGTGTGAGATGGAAGGTATGCAGTGGGAGGGGCTTGGTGTCTAAGAGATGGAAGGTAGGCGGTGGGAGGGGCTTGGTGTCTGTGATGGAAGGTAGACATTTGGAGGGGCTTGGTGTCTGTGATGGAAGGTACGCAGTGGGAGGGGCTTGGTGTCTGTGATGGAAGGTACGCAGTGGGAGGGGCTTGGTGTCTGTGATGGAAGGTACACAGTGGGAGGGGATTGGTGTCTGTGATGGAAGGTACGCAGTGGGAGGGGCTTGGTGTCTGTGTGAGATGGAAGGTACGCAGTGGGAGGGGCTTGGTGTCTGTGTGAGATGGAAGGTATGCAGTGGGAGGGGCTTGGTGTCTGTGATGGAAGGTACGCAGTGGGAGGGGCTTGGTGTCTGTGATGGAAGGTACGCAGTGGGAGGGGCTTGGTGTCTGTGTGATGGAAGGTACGCGGTGGGAGGGGCTTGGTGTCTGTGAGATGGAAGGTACGCAGTGGGAGGGGCTTGGTGTCTGTAATGGAAGGTCCGCAGTGGGAGGGGCTTGGTGTCTGTGTGAGATGGAAGGTACGCGGTGGGAGGGGCTTGGTGTCTAAGAGATGGAAGGTACGCGGTGGGAGGGGCTTGGTGTCTGTGAGATGGAAGGTACGCGGTGGGAGGGGCTTGGTGTCTGTGTGAGATGGAAGGTACGCAGTGGGGGGGCTTGGTGTCTGTGTGAGATGGAAGGTACGCAGTGGGGGGGGGTGTCTTGGTGTCTGTGTGAGATGGAAGGTACGCAGTGGGGGGGGCTTGGTGTCTGTGTGAGATGGAAGGTACGCGGTGGGAGGGGCTTGGTGTCTGTGATGGAAGGTACACATTTGGAGGGGCTTGGTGTCTGTGTGAGATGGAAGGTATGCAGTGGGAGGGGCGTGGTGTCTGTGATGGAAGGTACGCGGTGGGAGGGGCTTGGTGTCTGTGTGAGATGGAAGGTACGCAGTGGGAGGGGCTTGGTGTCTGTGTGAGATGGAAGGTACGCAGTGGGAGGGGCTTGGTGTCTGTGTGAGATGGAAGGTACGCAGTGGGAGGGGCTTGGTGTCTGTGTGATGGAAGGTACGCAGTGGGAGGGGCTTGGTGTCTGTGTGAGATGGAAGGTACGCAGTGGGAGGGGCTTGGTGTCTGTGTGAGATGGAAGGTACGCAGTGGGAGGGGCTTGGTGTCTGTGTGAGATGGAAGGTACGCAGTGGGGGGGCTTGGTGTCTGTGTGAGATGGAAGGTACGCAGTGGGAGGGGCTTGGTGTCTGTGTGAGATGGAAGGTACGCAGTGGGAGGGGCTTGGTGTCTGTGTGAGATGGAAGGTACGCAGTGGGGGGGCTTGGTGTCTGTGTGAGATGGAAGGTACGCAGTGCAGAAGGAGCGAAGGCGAGACCAAAAATACTCTTAAAAAAAAAAAAAAAGTATCTTGATTCTTGCGATACAGGCATTTGGAACATTGTGCTAAAACACAAATTAATTTGATATATCGCCCAGGCCTACACAAACGTGTTGTCACTGAAAAATACTGTTGGCTGCAACTGTTAAGACAGTGTACAGTAAGTGTGAATTTAGCATTTGTGAAATTATTTTGATTTGATATGAAACTGTTTCCAGAATTACCGCAATTGAGAACTGTTTCACGTTTAGATGGAGTTTTTGGCTATCAGAGAACGGTTGATTGTCAATGAGAATGAATTCCATTATCTTGGCTTTAATGGATTACGCCTTTGAATTGCCTCACTGAAATTGTCTTACTCTTTCAAATGACTGCTCAATGTTGGCATTTTTAGCTAATATCAGCCCATTCCGATATGTTCACCAATTTATATTGTGCTTCCCTAATTTGTATTATTATTGTTGGGCATAAGACTGTAAAAATACCAGGCAAATCAACTCCAAGAGATAAACATTTTGTAAATCTGTTCCAAAGTAATATAGATACTGTATGTGATCATATACAAAAATGGAATGAATGTTTTAATTCCGATATTATATCTGTTTGGGCCTCTTGCAGTCGGTCCGGCCTCTGACCATCCCCTCAAAATAATGTTTTTCCCCACAGCTGAATCTATTTGATGATCCCTAGCATAGAGGAAACCTAACATGGCTGAATCTACTTGATGATCCCTAGCATAGAGGAAACCTAACATGGCTGAATCTACTTGATGATCGCTAGCATAGAGGAAACCTAACATGGCTGAATCTACTTGATCCCTAGCATAGAGGAAACCTAACATGGCTGAATCTACTTGATGATCCCTAGCATAGAGGAAACCTAACATGGCTGAATCTACTTGATGATCGCTAGCATAGAGGAAACCTAACATGGCTGAATCTACTTGATGATCGCTAGCATAGAGGAAACCTAACATGGCTGAATCTACTTGATGATCGCTAGCATAGAGGAAACCTAACATGGCTGAATCTACTTGATGATCGCTAGCATAGAGGAAACCTAACATGGCTGAATCTACTTGATGATCGCTAGCATAGAGGAAACCTAACATGGCTGGCTGAATCTACTTGATGATCCCTAGCATAGAGGAAACCTAACATGGCTGGCTGAATCTACTTGATGATCCCTAGCATAGAGGAAACCTAACATGGCTGAAACAGTCATGACCCTCCTATGTTCATCTCTATCTTCACCATTGTGTAACATTATCTTGTTGTGTAGTAGTGTCTGCCTGGTGATGATGACATGTGTTTGTGCAGCACACAAGATTTGTTCAGGAGTGTAAGGACGCGGAGCCGGAGGTGCTGTTTATAGGAGACTCCATGGTGCAGCTAATGCAGCAGTACGAGGTGAGGGAGGACAGCTGCCTGTGTATACATACTGTGTTATGTCACTTAGAATCCTGTGTGTGTTGACCTCAGTGCATGTGTTCGTTTTTCTTTGTGCTATGACCCTGGTGTTTTTCATAACAACAACTAAGTCCAAACATTGTTAAAATAAAATAAACAAAAACAGTACCAGTCAAAGTTTGGACACCTACTCATTCAAGGGTTTTTAATAGAATAATAGTGAAGACATAAAATCTATGAAATAACACATGGAATCATGTAGTAACCAAAAAAGTGTTAAACAAATCAAAATATATTTTAGATTTTTCAAATTAGCCACACTTTGCCTTGATGAGAGCTTTGCACACTCTTGGTATTCTCTCAACCAGCTTCATTAGGTAGTCACCTGGAATGCATTTAAATTAACTGGTGTGCCTTGTTAAAAGTTCATTTGTGGAATTTCTTTCCTTAATGCATTTGAGCCAATCAGTTGTGTTGTGACAAGTTAGCCCTATTCGGTAAAAGACCAAGTCCATATTATGGCGATAATCTGGAAAATTTCAAGATTCTTCAAGTGCAGTCACAAAAGCCATCAAGCGATATAATGAAACTGGCTTTCATGAGGACCGCCACAGGAAAGGAACACCCAAAGTTACCTCCGCTGCAGAGGATAAGTTCATTAGAGTTAACTGCACCTCAGATTGCAGCCCAAATAAATGCTTCAGAGTTGAAGTAACAGACACATCTCAACATCAACTATTCAAAGGAGACTGCATGAATCAGGCCTTGATGGTCGGATTGCTGCAAAGAAATCACGACTAAAGGACACCAATAATAAGAAGATAATTTCTTGGGTCAAGAAACACGAGCAATGGACATTAGACCGGTGGAAAACTGTCCTTTGGTCTGTTGAGTCCAAATTTGACCTTTTTAGTTCCAACTGCCGTGTCTTTGTGATGCAGAGTAGGTGAACGGATGATCTCCACATGTGTGGTTCCCATCGTGAAGCATGGAAGAGGAGGTCTGATGGTGCTCTACTGGTGACACTAGTGATTTATTTAGAATTCAAGACAAACTTAACCAGCATGGCTACAACCACATTCTGCAGCGATACGCCATCCCATCTGGTTTTCACTTACTGGGACTATCATTTGTTTTCCCACAGGAGAATGACCCAATACACCTCTAGGCTGTGTACGGGCTATTTGACCAAGACGGAACATGATGGAGGGCAGCATCAGATGACCTGACCATAACCCAATTGAGATGGTTTGGAATAAGTTGAAACGCAGAGTGAAGGAAAGCAGCCAACAAGTGCTGAGTATACTCCGACTGTTGGAAAAGCATTCCATGTGATGCTGGTTGAGAGAATGCCAGGAGTGTGCAAAGCTGTCATAAAGGCAAAGGGTGGCTACTTTGAAGAATCTAAAATATATTTGGATTTGTTCAACATTTTAAAGTTTTTTTTTTATTACAACATAATTCCATGTGTTAGTTCATAGTTTTGATGTCTTCACTATTATTCTACAATGTAGAAAATAGTAAAAATAAAATAAAGAAAAACCCTTGAATCAGGCGTCAACCCCCGCCACAAAGATGTACTTTTCCATGACCCAGGATTTCTCCATGCTCCTCTGTGCATATCACAGGACTTCGCATCAGTCCGGAGAGGCCTTGAGCTATTGGGAATACACATTTTCTGAAGTTCGTTTAAATAATTACACCTCTCATACACAAAGGGCTTAAACCTAACACTACTTTCAGTCTTTAAGGATATATGAAAACAATCTATTCATACTAAGAAGATTATAATTATATGAAATAGTAATGTACAATCAACTCAAATGACTAAAAACAGATCAGGCATGTAGAAATGATAATGGACCTAATATATATTTTTTATAGTCTTTTGAGAACTAACAATCACCATAATAAAAGCTAGACGGGGAGAATTGAACATTCCCAAAATATTGAATTTAGCAGTATTGATTTTATGTTTTAGCAAAAAGAACACCATAGACATAGCAAAACTGCAACATTTTGGGGCCTCCAGAGTGGTGCAGTGGTCGAGTCGTGCATCGCAGTGCTAGTTGTGCCACTAGAGATCCTGGTTCAAGGCCAGGCTCTGTCGCAGCCGGCCACGACCGGGAGACCCATGGGGCGGCTCACAATTGTCCCAGGGTCGTCCGGGTTAGGGGAGGGTTTGGCCGGCAGGGATGTCCTTGTCCCATCGCGCTCTAGCGACTCCTGTGACGGGCCGGGCGCATGCACGCTGACACGGTTGCCAGGTGTACAGTGTTTCCTCTGACACATTGGTGTGACTGGCTTCCGGGTTAAGCGGGCATTGTGTCAAGAAGCAGTGCGGCTTGGTTGAGTCGTGTTTCAGAGGACGCACGGCTCTCGACTTTCAACTTTCCTGAGTCCGTTCAGGAGTTGCTGCAATGAGACAAGACTAAATACCAATTTGGATGCCATGAAATTGGGGAGAATAAGGTCAAATGTGAGCTCTATGGCAAAATGTGTAGAATTGCGAGATTCACTTTTAAAACTGCAAACATTTCTCCTACACTGCCAGGATGGGGGCTTCTAAAATGTTCTCTAAAATTCAGACTGGCTGACCAAACCTATAGCCACACCCACCACCTAAGCCCCTTTTTTGTTCCAGAAAAAAAAACCTGTGTGTGTCCACAGATCTGGCGGGAGCTTTTCTCTCCACTGCACGCGCTCAACTTTGGAATCGGGGGAGACACCACCTGTAATGTGCTGTGGAGGCTGCAGAATGGAGAACTGGACAACATCAGGCCCAAGGTGAGATTCAACTGGGCCAGCACAGGCCCTGAGAGGGAAAAGGGCACAGCACAGGGGGACAGTTTTGGGCCTGCAATGCTTTTCATCCAGATCAGAACACCTAATCAATACCTCATTGGTCCCCTCCAGGTGACTGTGGTGTGGGTCGGAACCAACAATCATGAGCACTCAGCTGAGCAAGTTGCAGGGGGAATCCTTGCAATTGCACAGCTGCTCACCTCCCGTCTTCCAAAGACTAAGGTTGTTGTTCTGGTAAGTGAAGTTTTTGTTTTTTTGTCTACAGTGTATCTGGAGTATAACATTTCAATCTCATGCAGTGTTTGCATTCAGGAAGTTTGCATTATCACCTCAGTGTCAATACTATATGAGCATGTGCAGTGGGGAGAACAAGTATTTGATAACCTGCAAAATCTGCAGTGTTTCCTACTTACAAAGAATGTAGAGGTCTGTACGTTTTATCATAGGTACACTTCAACTGTGAGAGACGGAATCTAAAACAAAAATCCAGAAAATCACATTGTATGATTTGTAAGTAATTAATTTGCATTTTATTGCATGACATAAGTATTTGATGCATCAGAAAAGCAGAACTTAATATTTGGTACAGAAACCTTTGTCTGCAATTACAGAGATCATACGTTTCCTGTAGTTCTTGACCAGGTTTGCACAAACTGCAGCAGGGATTTTGGCCCACTCCTCCATACAGACCTTCTCCAGATCCTTCAGGTTTCGGGGCTGTCGCTGGACAATACGGACTTTCAGCTCCCTCCAAAGATTTTCTATTGGGTTCAGGTCTGGAGACTGGTTAGGCCAATCCAGGACCTTGAGATGCTTCTTACGAAGCCACTCCTTAGTTGCCCTGGATGTGTGTTTCGGGTCGTTGTCATGCTGGAAGACCCAGCCACGACCCATCTTCAATGCTCTTACTGAGGGAAGGAGGTTGTTGGCCAAGATCTTGTGATACATGGCCCCATCCATCCTCCCCTCAATACGGTGCAGTCGTCCTGTCCCCTTTGCAGAAAAGCATCCCCAAAGAATGATGTTTCCACCATCATGTTTCACGGTTGGGATGGTGTTCTTGGGGTTGTACTCATCCTTCTTCCTCCAAACACGGCAAGTGGAGTTTAGACCAAAAAGCAATATTTTTGTCTCATCAGACCACATGACCTTCTCCCATTCCTCCTCTGGATCAACCAGATGGTCATTGGCAAACTTGAGACGGGCCTGGACATGCGCTGGCTTGAGCAGGGGGACCTTGTGTGCGCTGCAGGATTTTAATCCATGACGGCGTAGTGTGTTACTAATGGTTCTCTTTGAGACTGTGGTCCCAGCTCTCTTCAGGTCATTGACCAGGTTCTGCCGTGTAGTTCTGGGCTGATCCCTCACCTTCCTCATGATCATTGATGCCCCACGAGGTGAGATCTTGCATGGAGCCCCAGACTGAGGGTGATTGACCATCATCTTGAACTTCTTCCATTTTCTAATAATTGCGCCAACAGTTGTTGCCTTCTCACCAAGCTGCTTGCCTATTGTCCTGTAGCCCATCCCAGCCTTGTGCAGGTCTACAATTTTATCCCTGATGTCCTTACACAGCGCTCTGGTCTTGGCCATTGTGGAGAGGTTGGAGTCTGTTTGATTGAGTGTGTGGACAGGTGCAGTTAATACAGGTAATGAGTGGAGAACAGGAGGGCTTCTTAAAGAAAAACAGGTCTGTGAGAGCCGGAATTCTTACTGGTTGGTAGGTGATCATATACTTATGTCATGCAATAAAATGCAAATGAATTACTTAAAAATCATACAATGTGATTTTCTGGATTTTTGTTTTAGATTCCGTCTCTCACAGTTGAAGTTGTACCTATGATAAAAATTCCAGACCTCTACATGCTTTGTAAGTAGGAAAACCTGCAAAAATCGGCAGTGTATCAAATACTTGTTCGCCCCACTGTATATTAGAATCAGGCTTGGGCTCAATTCAGAATTTAATTGAGGATGCTTCATATATTTTAAATGTTTATTAGAGTTGAATCAAAGCAGGAAACAGGATACAGATATGCAATTTTGAGTTTGAATTTAAGGAAATAACATCATATATAAATGCATATAAAATATTGTTGAAACAGTAGATTTTCAGGACAAACTCTTAAAATGAATGATCAAGGAAAACAAAATATATACACTACCGTTCAAAAGTTGTGTCACTTAGAGGCCCATTATCAGCAACCATCCCTCCTGTGTTCCAATGTCAAGTTGTGTTAGCTAATCCAAGTTTATCATTTTAAAAGGCTAATTGATCATTAGAAAACCCTTTTGCAAGTATGTTAGCACAGCTGAAAACTGTTGTCCTGATTTTAAAGAAGCAATAAAATTGGCCTTCTTTAGACTAGTTGAGTATCTGGGGTTTCAGCATTTGTGGGTTCGATTACAGGCTCAAAATAGCCAAAAACAAAGAACTTTCTTCTGCTACTCGTCAGTCTATTCTTCTTCTGAGAAATTAAGGCTATTCCATGCGAAAAATTGCCAAGATACTGAAAATCCCGTACAACGCTGTGTACTATTCCCTTCACAGAATAGTGCAAACTGATTCTGAATTGTGCCCAACCCTGATTTTAGGATTATGCATTTACAGATGTTTGTCCTTTTAGTAACTAACCTCTTCTGTCTGTATATCTCAGGGTCTGTTGGCACGGGGTGACGGGCCCAACCCGCTGCGGGTGAAGAACGCGGCGGTGAATGGCTTCCTGCGCTCCTGGCTGCCACGGCTGGGCCAGGCCCAGTTCCTGGACGTGGGGGCGGGCTTTGTGCACTCTGACGGGACCATCTCCACACGGGACATGTTTGATTTCCTGCACCTGACGGCGGCGGGCTACCGGGCCATCGCCAAGCCCCTCAGTGACCTACTGCTGCAGATACTGGATGAGACGCCTGAGGAGAAGAGGGCCTCGCTGGTCTGAGGCCCACACCCCAGGGGCCACACAGCCAGGGACATGCTTCACTGACTCCCTCCTTCTGTTGGGGAGTAGCTGGAAGTTTCCCCAAACCACTTTTCCAGGGTCTGGTCCTAGATCTGTGGTTAGGGGCAACTTCTACCTGGAGTCTCTACTGGGAACAGGGGAGGGGGGATAGTCAGGGGTGAGGCATGCTCCTGTCTGGGGAAGGGGTCAGATCAATATATGTCACTCACATGAGGGGGCTGGGCCAAGCAGAGAGAATGGGCACTCTCATGTGAGTGGAACTGAAACTGCAGGAGGGAGAGTGCATGGGATCATGTGCATGTGTGCGGGGTGACTGTGTGGAGAGAGTCAACAACTTCCAGAGAGATCTACATACATGCTGTAGCAGCAACAGTAGCACTTGCGGTCAGAGAGATCTGATAGTGGGAGGATAGAGAGAGAGATGGGACATTTCTGAAGTACACCTGCACAAGCATTATAGAGAGGCCAATGGCACACATGCATAGACCCCTCCCAAAAAAAACACACACTGTAGTAGACTGTAAAATGTCAGTTTTGCCATATGAAATGTAAAGTAGCTTCCTACTCGGTCACAGCTTAGCTGCACAGTAATAAGCACTCCGATGCGTTCTCTCTCAGAAATCAGTTTGAGTTGGCTCCATTTGCCCCAACAGACTTTTTAAAAGCTTACCATCTGAGGACCAACTGCGAAATATTCTCTCCTCCCCCTCTCTCTGCTTTGACACACACACACACACACACAGCAGTGAAGTCAAAGCTATCTTCCCGTAATGGCCTTCTGCCATACACACACTGTCAGACACTGCCTCTCTTACACACAGAAAAAACTGTAACTAAAATCCCTGCACTTTCTCTCTCCTGCTCACTCTCGCCGCTCTTCATTTTTGTCCTTATTTTGTCTTGTGTAGTATACAGAACCCCCATCCAGCCCTGGCCACACTACCACCTGCCTCCTAACACATGACATTGTCGCAGGACGACTTAAACAGTGGCATCATGATAAAGCTATTGACACACAACATTGATTGAATTACTAGTCTACTACACTAAAAACCGACCACAGGTCACATAGAGAATGTCATGTGTTTGACCTTTCAACCCTGTTTTGTTTCCTGGTGCAGTTGAACTGAAGTGGTTAGAGGTCCTCTTGCTGAGCACCGACTGCTCTCATGTTATAACCGTCTACACGTATTCTTCTTGCGCTGTGTTGATCTACATTCTGTATACGCGTGTGTGAGTAAACCTTAAACATAGCTGGAGGTGAGAAGTGTGTATGTCACTTATGTTTGAGTCTGTGCATTGTTTGTATGACTGTTTAGAAATGGCCCATTTGTATATAATACATATATATGTGTGTGTGTGAAGCTTGGATAGATGGCCTTGTGTTGCGAATGTGGTAGTGTTTGTAAGAGAATGACCATTAGTGAGCATCTGTATTTGGTGCAAACTGTGCACTATATCTGGCTTATTGTCACATGCTGAGAAGACGGCGCAATCCAATAAAGGACCATGGATGTATATCATTTGTGGTGTTGCTTCATTTCGGTTGTATTTAAGGTGTAAATGTGGGGGAAAGGTATTATATCATCAAGGTTTGTGATTTAACAGATTAGTATCTGTGATTGTCACTGCATAATTAACTTGCAGGAGTCCCATTTAACCTCTAGAGGGAGCCCTTTTATGTGCACTCCAAGTGGGACAGACCTCTTACTGTCAATGGGACAGACACTGATGGCAAGCAAACGCTTGCACAATTTATGGTAACTGTTACACAGATAAATCTGGTAATTATCAGTGATATTGTGAGGGAGAGAGGAGGGTTGTCTTGCTGTTTTAAGAACTCTTGAATAAACCCCATCCCTTATCCCTGGCTGATAATTACGAGTTACCTGTTGGATATCTCTGCTGCTATGGTGTGGTGGTGGTTTGCACAGTTTTATGATGGAACCTTTACTAAGGCTCACAACAGAAATGGTAAAAATGAGAGGATAAAGGTAGTCAAATTGAAGAAATAAATGAAATAGCTTGTTGCCAAAACTATTATATTGGTGACCATTAATGCACATCAGCAATAGAACGAGGATTCACTTTGACTAGAAGTTAATAGTACCATTCAGATTACTGCACCAATAGGAAGACACCATTTCTGTTTTACTGTAACTGATAAATTGCTATGGCTAACCTGGTACGTGGAAGTCAGTCTTATCACTCCTCTGTCCCCTCACCACTGAAAGAGGAGGGGAGGAAGGTTAATGAGATGCGGTTCATGGAGCATTATACAGTAGTCTGAGGTAAGACAGGGCGTATAGGTTGTTGGTCAATTTCTTCAAACTGATCAGGTCTATATTATCAAACATACATTAGTAAAGGAAATGAAACACAGACTCTGTTGAAGTATTAAAATACTCCTTTTAGTAATACAATTGTAGGCTATAGAGTAGCCTCCCCAATCCCCCTTACGTAGCCTCCCCAATCCCCCTTACGTAGCCTCCCCAATCCCCCTTACGTAGCCTCCCCAATCCCCCTTACGTAGCCTCCCCAATCCCCCTTACGTAGCCTCCCCAATCCCCCTTACGTAGCCTCCCCAATCCCCCTTACGTAGCCTCCCCAATCCCCCTTACGTAGCCTCCCCAATCCCCCTTACGTAGCCTCCCCAATCCCCCTTACGTAGCCTCCACCAATCCCCCTTACGTAGCCTCCCCAATCCCCCTTACGTAGCCTTCCCTAGCAACAACATTTTAATAAATCTGACCTCCCCCTGACAGCAGGAACCATCTTATCAGCAAGTAAAAACTCAGTAGTGGGTTTGACCGAAACTTGACCTTTCATCACAAGTATAGAGTCATAACGATGTGAACGAGTGTAAGCATCTTCTGACAAGGGACTGGTTTCATCAGGTCTGTGGCAGCTTTGTGTCCTCGGGAAACCAGATAACCACGGTGGGATCCAGACAGGAGGAGTCTGAATGTTAGACGTCTTTTGATAGTGTGAAGGCCACAACACTCAAAACAGGTTTTAACACACACACAGAGGTCTCCTGTATTAACCCTTTAAAAGGCATAAGGCCTTGGTTTAACCTTATTCAAGGCCTATGACACAGCAGTGATACCATGATACCATATTCATGTTTCCACCTCATCACCAGGTTTCCATGTACAGTGTAACACAACTCCGAGGGGGTATTGAGAGGTGGTGAGGGGAAACGAGAGGCAGAAGGTCAAGATGAGAAGAAGACAGAGGAAGCATCCATTCACCAAGGATGAGAGTAGTGTTTCAGATCTAGTCAGTGGTCCCTGAGGAGTACCATATTACATTAATGGTCCCTATTCAGCCAACCAATACTGTGTGTCAGACAGACTATGACCGTGACAAAGCACAGTGGTGCCGACTCAGGGTTTTAAGCTAAGTTTACATCTATGTTGCATGGTACAGTACACACAGGTGGGATAGGCCAATCACACAGGACAGATTAAATAGAAAAGGATCCAGCATACCCAGTGGGGTCCAGAATGATTGGTTCTCTTGATAAAGATGAGCAAAAAAGACAGTAAAATAATGAATACAAATACTGAGTGTACAAAACATTATGAACACCTGCTCTTTCCATGACATAGACTGACCAGGTAAATCCAGGTAAAAGATATGATCCCTTACTAATGTCACCTGTGAAATTCACCTCAATCATTGTAGATGAAGGGGAGGAGACAGATTAAAGAAGGGAGTTTTAAGCCTTGAGACAACTGAGACATTGATTGTTTGTGTGCCATTCAGAGTGTGAATGGGCAAGACAAAATATGTATGTGCCTTTGAACGGGGTATGGTAGTAGGTGCCAGGCACACCGATTTGTGTCAAGAACTACAACGCTGCAGGGTTTTTCACACAACAGTTTCCTGTGTGTATCAAGAATGGTCCACCACCCAAAGGACATCCAGCCAACTTCATTTTGGGAAGCATTTGAGTCAACATGCCTTTCAACACCTTGTAGAGTCCATGCCCCACGTATTGAGGCTGTTCTGAGGGCAAAAGGGGTGGGGGGGGGGGGGGGTACAACTCAATATTAGGAAGGTGTTCCTAATGATTGGTATGCTAAAAAAAATAGAACAACGATATTCTTAATACTAATACAATTGCTCAGAGAATGAGATTTTGTTTAAGTCATTTAAAAAAAAATCTAAACAATCTATCAGTCAAAAGGATTGGAACCCCTGTTTTCAATGCTCCAGCACCCTCACCTTGCGAGGATTACGACACTGAGCCTTTTTCTAAAATGCTAACCAAAATCTCTTTATCTGGGCAATTGTACTAAAATAAAATAAACATTTCCATTTATTTTATAGAATACAATATAGCTCAGTATTTGAAATATTAATTTCATACGGTCTTTTTTGTTTATCTTTATCAAGAGATTCAATAATTCCAGACCCCACTGTATGAACTTATCAGCAGTGGCCCCTGGAAATAAATATTGTGTGCACACTGGCCAGCTATTTGATTAGGCTGTCAAGAGAGACTACCATGAACTGAAATGGCAAATAATGAATGTGCCAACTGAATGTATGCCAGCATTCATCAACCCACCAGAAAGAAAACCCATTGACCCAAAAGGAAAGATTCTGTTTATGGGACAGGAGGGACAAGGTTTGTAACATGTTGCTATGTGTGATAAGGGATGCACTGTCCCAGAGAGGTTATGGGGATGTATAGCTAGCTGTATGTCCTGTGCCAGCACAGCAATATATTATCTGCTACAGTAGAACTGTATTATCACACACTCCTAGTCTATGACTGCACACACACACGCATTGTCTGAGGCATCATCAATGACTGGACATGTGCGCACGCACGCACACACACACACACACACACACAGTCCACATGGTGTAGTGGCCAATAGGTTTATACAATTAATAGGGTTGGGTTACCCTCGGCAGGGCCGGACACATCCGGATGCTCTCATTTTTTTTGTGACACAACTTCTGCTTTTGGGCGTTAACGTATCCCTCACTGTTAACAAGGCAACAGTCCATCTCCTCCTCCACATTTACTGGATTGGTTGAACAGTGCCGAAGAGAATCTCACCAAAAAGTTTTCTCTTGTCAGGAACAGAAAGAAGAAACGCAGCTCAGGCATTTATTTTACGCCTTAGGGTTTTAGAGGCAACGATCTAATGGCCCTATGATGGCTTTATGGGTCACACATAGTAGCCAGAAAGATTAAAAGGCCACAGTGGACAGATAGCCACAAGTGGCTACTTCTGGTCTCATTGTCAATAGGATGATGCAAATATCAAATTATATGACAAGTTTCCTATCCAGTCGGATTGCATAACCATTTACATGTACTTACTAAACATGTTGTATACGGATCTAACAAATATTCTTTATGATGACTGGTGTGATGTTCAACATTGGGGCATATAGGGATATTGAATATATCCAGTTATATATGTAAAGTATGTCATTATTAATGTTTACAATTGATGTACTTACATTACATGTGCCAGAAACACATTGTCGAATCTTTCCAGAAAAAGACTTTGACATTCAGATGACTGATAGTAACACCAGTTCCTGCACCGTATGGTGGTAACATTAGGTAAACCCAGTAACCCACTCATGTACATGTAGGTGTTTGTCTGTTTGCTCATAAAAATGTACTTTGTAAAAAACCATCTCCCCCTCCTCTTCCCTCTTAGTTTTCTGACCCTTGGACATGCCCCTACAGTTGGACTGAGGGGCTGAGGTCCATGTCCAAGACAGCACACACACATCTGATCAGGGACCATACCCCCCAGGTAAGAGAAAACTAGCCTCGCTGGGACACTCATAGGGAGGTATGGGGCTTATGGGAAGCATGGGAGACAGACAACATAGGAGAAAAGGAATAAAATATGAGGAATTGAAGGACCAATATTAGACAGATGAAAGTTGCTGAAAGACATCAGATATTATTTTTGAATTTCGGTTCTTGGAAAGAAATGTGTTAGATTTTGAAATATGGATCAAATGCATAAAAAGCTACTTGCTTTTTGTACTCTGAAGTTTGACTTTGAATGTTTGGTAGAGTTCAATTGTTTTTGGTTGTGTGAAACATTGAATGTTAAGTTGTTGCTTCTCACATGTTTTATCTGCCCCTCCCCTTCTCTCTCTCGTTCTCAGCCCTTCACCATGAAGTTCGTCGCTCTTGTTGGCAGTAGGTCAATATGAGCTCTAATGTTATATAACATAGTACAGTCTTGGGTGGAGGCCTGAGCACTATAGCTAAAGCCTGGGTCTGTCATGTGGTTGTTCGCCCAACAGGCTCCCAGGCCTTGCAGAATGATGCCCCCTCCCAGATGGAGCACATCAAGGCAGCCATCATAGAGTACCTCACTCAGGTAAAGGAGACCGCCCGGAAGACCCTGGGCCACCTGGATGGACTGAATACACTGAGTACAAGTAAAAGAAACACATTGCTCCACTTGGTAACTTTCACCAGATTATTCTGCCTTAATATTCCCTTTCCAACAACCCCTCATCCTTCTTTCCATCATAGCAATGTATTGCACTGGTCTCTCCCTCATTTTACACCCCCTCTCCTCATCTCCCCCCAGGATGAAGCTGTCCGAGAGCTTCGACAAGCTGCACGAGTATACCCAGACTGCTCCCACTTCCAATCAGGTGTGTGAAAAGGTGATGGCTGATGTTGAGAACCTCTGCACCAAGCTGAAGCCCGAGTGAGGAGCTGCAGCAGGTCCTCCAGAAGCATGTTGAGGTGTGCCGCGAGAAGCTAAAGCCCATCTTCAAGAACTGTGAGGAGCTGGTCAATTAGATGCGCGCCAAGGTTGAGGTGACCAAGTCAAAGCTGCTCCCCATGGTTGAGATAGTCCGCACCAAGTTGACCAATCGTCTGGAGGAGCGGAGAAATCTGGCCCCCCCTACGCTGAGGAGTACAGGGATCAGCTTGTGAAGTCTGTCGGTGAGGGAGGTGTCCCCACACACACCGCTGACCTCCAGAGCAAGCTGGAGCCCTACTTCGAGGACCTGAAGAGCAGGTTCATGACCTTCTATGATACCGCCTCCACGGCCATGAAGGCATAAAAACCTCAGATCCTGGTCAGAAAGGATTTCCCCTCCCCTCAACTGTGTAACACACACACTCCTCACAACAAGAAGTGCTGAGACTCGCACACACCATCTGTAGATTGTCTCCACGTAGTGGCCACCTTCAGTGTGATGCCAGTGTCAGTGTCATGCTTGGTGAAAGAAACGTGGTGTACCTGATAAAATATTGTCCTTGGATCTCTACTCCAGACATCTTGTCAATGAAATACAAAAGGTCTCCAAAATACTGGTGTAATGGTTTTATTTTATCGTTCTCTGTCATCACATATGTTAATTAAACAAGTCCAAATAGTTATTGCCATTTCCCTTCCACTGAAGTATTTCCTGCTCATTCAAACAAGTTAAGTTCAATGAGTCATAATTCATGTGACTTTTAGTAAGGCACTTATTAACATAACACTTTAGTGTATTTTTAGACATAGAAAAAAACATTTTACACAGAATCGTGGAAGTTAGAAACATTATAAACATAGAAAATGCTTGGTAGTTAGAAATAACATGCATGTAACAGTTGATATAATTATGTCAGCGGGTATCAGAGGTATATTTGACAAGAAACACACTGCTTGTTCAAAAGGGCATACACAACAAACATGATATCCCTATGGGTTAAATCAGGAATGTTTTAAAAAGAGAAAATAAAGTTCTGGTCAGTGCCAGATTATCACTGTAGTTGTTTTAACAAGATGTACTAAATGATTTACATAAAGTCAAGTCTAGATATAGGGATGAATAATATGAACGACTTGTGTTTATTGTGTCACATAGGTGAATAGTAATAAGTCACCGTGACTGCTCTGTGTAGGTGAGAATCATATTCCACCATCTCCCACTTCAGCTGTGTGAAGCTGACCAGAACGATATCAGTGTTCCTCTTTCCCGCCATGTCTTCTGTTGTGTTCTCCGTTCGGTCTGATCGGCTACTCCTCTCACTTTGCTGGACAGAAGGGACAGGCATTGTACTTGCTCGACTGCAGCCATACACTGATGCACTGAAACACAGACAGAGGCAAATCATCAGCTTTCCATCAGCTAAAAGTGCCTCAGTAGTTTAAGAGTCAGGGTTATAGCAATGTAAAAAGGAAGCATCATCTTATTGTGCCTAGTATGGTGTACAATATGAGGAAGTCTTAGGGTAGGCCTCACCTCATCGACACTGTAGTTTGCAGTAATATAAGTGCTTTTTTTTTGTGTAGGACTTACATCCTTATGTACAGTGTGTGCGCAGCTCATGGGGTGCTGGCTGTCTGCTTCCAAGTGTTTCTGGCACATCAAGCACAGCTTACGATTACTGACAGCCACAGGCTGGTGAGAGACAAGCAGTACATCAATAGCCAAACACACAAGGGTTATGTACATCTCGTCAGCCAAGTCTAAAATTCTCTAACTATGGTTGTTAGTGCCCTCTGCAGGTTGGTAGTGGTTTGTACCTGTGGGGGCCTGGTCTGGAAGACCTGGGCCACTGCAGGTCTCTGGATGGGTCCTGGAGGGCGCTGGATTGGGTCTGGGTAGCCAGGAACGCCCCTGTCTGCAGAGGGAGGCCTGATAGGCCCTGGTGCCTTTGGAGGACAAGGGTTAGGTTTAGACCGGGGATCATCAACTGGATTCAGCCGCGGGCCAATTTTTTTCTTGTGCGGGTGGGTAGGGGGGCCGGACCATAATTGTAAATCATTTGTGACTGCAGATTGACTGCAAGAAGCCCAAATAGATTTAATATTTGAATTAAAACATTAATTTCAAACCTTGCTTACATTTGTATATGATCACATAAGCAAAATGCACCCCCCCCAAAAAAACAGTATTGTGTGGAGGCCTGTTGGGGAACCCTGGTTTAGACTGTGTTGGTGTGTGCACGAACGTGTGTGCTCCCTAAGTGTGTATGTCTCAGTGTTAATGACTGTCCTACCGGTTTCTCATTTTGTGCCAGTCTCTGTGCCACCTGCTTTGTGACGTCATCAATAGACATGCCAGCCATGGTGCCCCGAGAATTCTTAATCTGCTGCAGAACTGACATAAGCTGGGTTCTGGAGGGAGAGAGGGAGAGAGAGGGAGGTAAACTGAAAGAATGAGACCGTGGCTGCCAATACCGAGCTTTCGCCTACTCCAGGAAAACTTTGTCAAAGGTAAGGATCACGTTCTGCGCACGTGTTATAGGAATTAGTCCTACTTAGTCCTACTAAATGTCCTACTGGTGATATATGTAACGGGGGAATTGATATACACTAACAATCAAATGCAAACAATTTATACAATAAAGTTATGAAACAATGAATGTGCACAAATTGGTGGGAGAGAGTGCATTCTGGAGAGAGAAGTGCATTGTGCATGGATTAGTTCACAGAGATGGGCGCAAATAAGACAGGTGTCTTGTGTGCCATAAAATATAAATATTTATATATATGCTACTGGTCAACTAAAAAAATCTTGGTCGACGAACAGCCTATCGATCAAACAATCGACCAGTCAAATAATTGAGGTCAGCCCTAGTCCCCACAGATTGCAATGGAGCAAAAACAATCAGCGTTGTGTGATAATGTAGGAACATTTTATAGTTGCTGTCATTTCGTAGCCCCTAGCCAGAGTTCCTGAAAAAACAATGTGACTCCCCATTTGAGTTGATGATCTGCGTTGTAACCACAGTCCCTACTAACTGCTGCTTCTCAATGATCATGCATCAAATCAAATGTATTTATAAAGCCCTTCTTACATCAGCTGATATCTCAAAGTGCTGTACAGAAACCCAGCTTAAAACCCCAAACAGCAAGCAATGCAGGTGTAGAAGCACGTACCCATCGGTTCCACCTCTGGGCCGCCGAACGTTCTAGGCAACCCGAGCATGTGTATCCGGACCTGGAAACCAGTCTGACAATGGGTTCGCTTAGCGTCGCCCAAAACACATTTATTCTTAACTACCGCTTTAGACTGCCTACGATGTCTGATGAATATCTTCATAGTTATGCTGCCTTATCGTAGCGAGAGTTGCTGAAAAAAGAACTAGCCAGTGTTTGCAATGATAATGAGAAAATAATCACTATTTTTTACTGCCTGTATGTCTTGCTTTTGTTTGATATGCTTGCCTAAATATACAACAGACAAAAAAGTTTGTACGAACATGTCGCTCATGTATTCTGCGTACAACATGATAGCTGCATGTAGCCTAACACACCTCCTGAAAACATAACCTGAAATCGAGCAGAGGCAGAGTGTGCATCAGCTACGTAATCTCTGTATCAATAGCCACGGCAAGTCAGGTTATAGCCACGGCAAGTCAGGTTATAGCCACGGCAAGTCAGGTTATAGCCACGGCAAGTCAGGTTCCGGAAAAACTGGAACCGCAGCCACTCCGTATTGATTATAGTCTGCAAGATCTTTTACTGACCAGCACATTCAGAGTAAGTGACAGACTTTGATCTCACCTGTTGCACTGTGGAAATCTGTCTCCCAGTCTCTTCAGCAGATTGTCCAGTTTGCCAGCAGCGGGGGGGTTATTGGAGGGCAGGGACTGAGCGGAGGCCATGGTAGTGGTGGACTGGGAGACAGGTGGGACGGCTGGGTGTTGGGCTAGAGCAGAGGCAGGGGGAGTGGAGGAGGGGGCAGGTGGGGTGGTTACTCTGGCTGGGGCTGTGAAAGCAGCACGGTGGTGCGGCTGGGATGTGAAGGTCATCCCCATGGCTTTAGGAGGGCCCATCTGGAAATGTTGAAAAGGGGGGCGGGGTGCATATCATCAGACTCATCAACAAGTCCACCTGGCATTGACTGTCTTCGTCAGAATCAATTGCACACACACCATGGGGACCTGGGGTAAGGGTGGTAATGTGATTCCAGGGAGGCTTTCCATTGGTTGGCCCTGTTGCAGCAAGTGAAGGTAATCCTTGAACTGATTCTGGGAGAGAGAAAGAGAGGATGAGAGGGGACAGTCAATAAAGTCCCCTAGTTGTCTAGGGGCAGTTCAACCCCCTAGTCTAGTTCTTAACGCAGTCTAGCCGCTCTCTTGTCCCTCACCTGTAGTCCCGCCAAACTGCTGTGAACCACAGCCACATTATTCTCCCACTCCAGCCTGTGGTGCATGTGCTGCTGTTGGGAGGAGTCTAACCTGCAGACAGAGGGAACACAACCAATCACTGAAGCACAGCCTTTATGGGAGAAGTTACAATATACAGACGATATCCAGCTTTGGTCATAAGGTCATGCTCAGTACAGTACCCAAGTGTGTTTATGTATTGGTCAGCCTCTTTCAGCCAGTCGTCCACCTCAGACATGGTCACATCTCTCTGCATTTCCAGAGCTGCAATCTGTTGAACATAAATCAGAATACAAATCAGCGTTAATCCCTGATTGTCTTCAAATCCAACTCCATGGAGACAAGTGTGGATAGGTGAATGAGAGTGAACGTTCAGGGTCATAGGGTTGTGATGGTTGACTTATTGAGTTAATAAATATGTACAGGCTGACCTCCTCCTGTAGAGCTCTCTGTGTGGTCTCCTCTGACTCCTCCTGTAGACGCTCCATCTCAGTGTTCAGGTCTGCTAGCTCCCGCTCCCACATCAGCCTGGAGATGATCACAGTAGGTGTATTGTATAGCGAAATAATGTGGACTAGTATGTGGTGTCTATAGTTATGTTATAAGTGTAGGGGTAGGACTGTGGCTTAGTGTCTTACTTCTCCTGGTTCTGCTCCTCTATCAGCAAAGCCAGCTTCCTGGTGGTCTCCTCCAGCTCCTGAGACAGTCTGGTAAAGGGACAAACAGAGGAACATGGCAGACAGGACATAATGTCACAGTTCTGTCTTTTTCCACCTTCTCACTTTCTCTCCTTTACCTGTTCCTCTCCTCCTCCATTTTGCTTTTCTCCATGCTGAGCTCCTGCTTCTTGACCGCAAAGTTATTGCGGGTGGTCTTGCAGCAGTTCAGCTGAAGCTTCACATGCAGGGACTCAATTTTGTCCAGCAGCGCCTAAAAATATTAATGTTGTCACTCACCGCCCAAAGACGTAATGATACAATTAGGCTTATACAGTGCTTCCGGAAAGTGTTCAGACTGCTTTACTTTTTCCACATTTTCTTACGTTACAGCCTTATTCTAAAATGGATTCAATTGTTTTATCCCCTAATCAATCTACACACAATACCCCATAATGACAAAGCAAAAACAGTTTAAATGTTTGTACATTTATATTAAAAAAACAATGGAAATATCACATTTACATAAGTATTCAGACCCTTTAGTCAGTACTTTGTTGAAGCACCATTGGCAGCGATTACAGCCATGAGTCTTGTTGGCTATGACGCTACAAGCTTGGCACACCTGTATTTAGGGAGTTTCTCCCATTCTTCTCTGCAGATCCTCTCAAGCTCTGTCAGGTTGGATGGGGAGCATCGTTGCACAGCTATTTTCAGGTCTCTCCAGAGCTGTTCAATCGGGTTCATGTCCGGGCTCTGGCTGGGACACTCAAGGACATTGAGACTTGTCCCGAAGCCACTCCTGTGTTGTCTTGTTGGAGGGTGAACCTTCACTCCAGTCTGAGGTCCTGAGCGCTTTACATCAAGGATCTCCATGTACTTTGCTCCATTCATCTTTTCCTCAATCCTAACTAGCCTCCCAGTCCCTGAAAAACATCCCCACAGCATGACGCTGCCACCACCATGCTTCACCTTAGGGATGGTGCCAGGTTTCCTCCAGACGTGACACTTGGCATTCAGGGCAAAAAGTTCAATCTTGGTTTCATCAGACCAGAGCATCTTGTCTCTTATGATCTGAGATTCTTTAGGTGCCTTTTGGCAAACTCCAAGCGGGCTGTCATGTACCTTTTACTGAGGAGTGGCTTTCGTCTAGCCACTCTACCATAAAGCCCGATTGGTGGAGAGCTGCAGAGATGGTTGTCCTTTTGGAAGGTTCTCCCATCTCCACAGAGAAACTCTGGAGCTCTGTAGAGTGACCATCGGGTCACGATTTCTCATTTTTGCTGGACGGCCAGCTCTAGGAAGAGTCTTGGTGGTTCCAAACTTCTTCCATTTAAGAATGATGGAGGCCACTGTGTTCTTGGGGACCTTCAATGTTTCAGAAATGTTTTGGTACCCTTCCCCAGATCTGTGCCTCGACACAATCCTGTCTCGGAGCTCAACAGATAATTCCTTCGACCTCATGGCTTGGTTTTTACTCTGACATGCACTGTCAACTGTGGAACTTTATATAGACAGGTGTATGCCTTTCCAAATAATGTCCAATCAATTTAATTTACCACAGGTGGACTCCAATCAAGTTGTAGAAACATCTCAATGATGATCAATGGAAACAGAATGCACCTGTGCTAAATTTTGAGTGTCATAGCAAATGGTCTGAATATTTATGTAAATAAGGTATCTGTTTTTAAAAATTGTAATACATTTGCAAACATTCATTATGGGGTACTGTGTGTAAATCGATCATATGTATTTATTTAATACATTTTAGAATAAGGCTGTAACACAAAATGTGGAAAAAGTCAAGGGGTCTGAATACTTTCCGAATGCACCGTATGTAGCCTACAGTACAGAGACGTGTGAACAGACCTGCTGCTGGTGGACCCCCTCATCCTTCTTCTGCACCAGACTGTCTACTTGGCTGCCATGATCAGCCTCATCCTCCTCCTGGTGCTTCATCAGCTCCTCATACTGCATGGCCAGGTGGGTGCTGTACTCATCCACTGACCGCTGCACAGAGAGAGCGAGAGAGAGAAGAAAGAGTTGAGAAAAATAGGAAGGGAGGAAAGATAGGAAAAAGAGAGTGAGGGAGGGTGGAAAGAGGAGAAAGAGAGAGGAGAAATGTAAGGAGAGAGAGTAAAAATGAAAAAGGTTATCAACATCTGTGACACACATATAGAAGTTGTGTGTGTTACCACAATAATTGCCCCAGGTATGCACCCAGAGTGAATACATTACCATCAGTGACTCCCAATCCAGATCGGTGTTAACATCTTTGTCTGCTGTCCAGGCGTCTGTCTGCAAGATACCAAACACTTAGGATTACTTGCTGTCACATATGCTCACGATTCACTTTCGTAAATTACTGCTGTCCTATACCAACGTATACTACCTGAACGCCTTGCCCCTCCTGCTTCTTCTTGTGAGTGACATGCTGTCCATCTCCCGATGCCAGCTTGTCCAGCTCCCCTACAGATTCCGAGGTGTAGCCAGGCTCGGACCAGGGGTTGGACTGGTTGGACCAGGGGTTGTATTGCTGCTCAGGGTTTCCCGTGGCGGAGGTTTCGCTGGGAGACAGAGCTAGGGTAAATATTTGGTGAGGTACTCTGCTCTTGATATACCAGCATGTCATCACCCACTCCTCATAAGCAACTACCCCTACGATAACAGTCACCGCACTTACCGCGCCATGTCCTCCTCCAGCGCCAATCCCCAGTCGATGTCGTCCATCGTTTGCTAGCTAGCTAGCTAGTTAGTTAGTTTCTTCGACTACAAATGAAAATGAAACAGCGGTAAGCTTGTTAGGAAACTGAAACTTAAATGACAACGTACATCTTAGTAGTCATCAAAAACGGCCAATTCATATTTAGAATTGTCTGTTTCCTCATCCCACGTTGGAAAATTATAAACATTGCACGTTTAATGACGTGCACTTCCGGGTAAACACACGCAGATCATTGCTACGCTTGCGCAAGCGCCGTCCAAATGAGTTTATTCATAATGTTTGACATTCTTGTGATTCATGTTGTCCAGAGAGAGGTGAGTTTGTTCTGAATGTATGCACACATGGTATGATTGGTAGACAAATAATGTAGCTTCAAATTATGTCAATTGTAATTCCTACATGACCACTACAGAAGTGTCATAGTAAAAAGTGTTAGGCCTACATGTGAAAATGTCATGGGATGCATTTACTGTATTTATTGGTAGTTGGTAGACCACTGATGGAATCCATATCCTGGGCCCTGTTTCAGAAAGCAGGTTTAACAAACTCTGAGTTTTAAACCTGAACTCTGGGTTGACTAACTCTGAGCTGTCAAACTCAAGAGTTTTCATTTTCAGAACAGGTGATAACTCAATAGTTGATTGAACTAATTGTTAAATTAACCCTGAGTGAAGCATGTGCATGAAGGAGATAAAAAGCCCTCATCAATGGAACACAGATAACATGATTCATCATAGCAACAGGAGAAAAAAGGGCTTGAACCTCCTACTTCTCCCCAGTGGAGTTAGAAATATTAATGAATGCGTATGCAGAATATGAGTTTATATTTATTTTAAAAAGCAATACAGTAGCAGCAGCAAAAGAGCGTGAGCTGGCGTGGCAGAAAATTGCTGACCGAGTCAATGCGTGAGTATTAATTTTAAAAAAAAGTTTTTATCTCGGGTGTTCCACTTATTCAACATTTTATATATTTTGTGTGTGTGTATATATGTGTGTTTTAATATTTATGCAGGTGCAACCCAACAGGCACAAAACGTACTTGGCAGCAACTGAAGATGAAATGTAAAAATATACTTCCAACTGGTAAGGTATAATTTCATTACATGTTGTTTAGCCTACCCTACCCAATTAAACAGCATTCAGTGGCTACATTCAACATGTGATATATTTAAGTAGTTAGTGAAATTGCCTAAGCAAAAAAAGTACATTTGTCAGCCATCCCAACATTGTCAGTATTTCATATTGTCTATTGGAAAGTAACACCTAAATGCCTTTTCACATGTCTCCAAATTTATGCTTACTGGACATGTTCAAATTTGACCTCCATTATAGCCGATATAAAAAGTCTGAGGGATGAAATACAGGTGAGGGTTCACCACCACGGAGGCTGAGTAGATGGCCCTCAGTCAAAACAGTGGGTGACCTATTGCTGAAGGCATCTCTGAACTGGAAGTACTCTTAATACTCCACAGATTTGTCATAATGGGTTAGAGTAGAACCAAAATGGTTAATTTTCATTACAGGAGAATGATGGCGACACCTTGTCAGCTGCCACAAAGAGGGAAGATACAGAGAGGTCTATTGAGGTTTACACCTTAACAATAACATCAAACAGTTGATGATAGTGTTGTACCATAATAAAACTTGGTACCTTATTTTTACAATTTACAATACAATTTACAATGAGGAAGAGGGGGGGTCCATCCACTTCCACAGCACAACTTACCTCCTCCGTAAGATGTTGTTCAGCATTGGCCCATTACTTAGAATGAAACTAAGTAGACCTGGCACTGTGAAATTCAATGTCATTTTGTGTTCCTATAGCTCCCTGTGAAACAGCTGTACAGGGTGTACTTAGAGAAACAAATTGACAAATGTCATTTAGAAATTGTCCACAAGGCTGCAGATGCAAAAGATACAAATAGAAATACAACTGCTAGAACATCAGTTTAAGGTGGATGGTGGATGATTTTACTTGTTTGAACAACATAAAACAATACTAACTACTGTACTGCATTTGTACTTGCAGGAAATAAAGAAGACTTCATAAAAAGAAAGGCATATTGTCTTAATTTGACACTGGGGAGGTGATGGGTCAATCAGAAATGATGGTAGCATATTGTGTCTCTGACTGTCTCTCGTGTGTCAGCGGGGTGGCCAGGATCGTTATCAGGATCGTTCACTGGTTGAGTAGGACATTGTTCTCCTCTAATTGTGGTAATATTGTGGAGAATCACACATGAGGTCACATGCCCTTTCTGGGGTGACCCTGAGCCTACGAAGGCACTGGAACCGGGCCTTGAGCATCCCAATGGTCATGTCTATCCTGGCTCGTGTCTTGCAGTGAGCCAAGTTATAACGTTGCTGTGGGCCGTGCTCAGGATCAGGGTAAGGGCTCAGCAAATAGGACTGGCAGGGGTACCCTCTGTCACCGAGCAGGTAACCATCGAACTCTCCTATGATAATATGAGGATACAGTTCATTTCTAGTTGCAATCGAAATAAACAAAATATTGATATAATAGGATATAGCTATATATAACTCACCACGGGCAAATCTAACTCCGTGTACACTCATGAACAATTTGTGAGTCATGCACAGACCCAGGCCACTTTGCTTCCACGATGCTGATGATGTGGGCTGCATCACATATGATCTTCACAGTGCAGAACAGTAATTAGCTGTATTGTGAAGTATCTTTCATTTGGAATGCTAAAGGCTACTATTTAGGCCTACTTGCACATTAATGCTGTGGAAAGACTTCCTATTCACATAATCTCCTTTGTTTACTGAAGGAGCTGTGATAGGAATATGAGTGCTATCTATGCAGCCAATCACACCTGGAAACCCTCAAATATATCAAATGAACTGATTAGTACTTCATGTCTCAAAGCTTCATACTAAGTAAATTAATGCAATTAATTAACCTGCAATTCTGTGGAATTCTTCTTTGTTGATTCTTGTGGGTCTGTGACTTGTGAACACCACAAAAGTGTACAGGAAATGTTTCAGTGCAAGTCACGTGACAGCCTGACAGATGGTTGCCTTGGAAATATGCTCAGCGTCACCGACATCATATAGAAAACTCCCGTTGGCAAAAAAAAAAGTGCAACACAAAGAATTTGTTCAGAACTGAGAGCATGTCCACTATGTGTCAAATTAACTACATGAAGGCTGAGAATATTGTTCAGATGATTGATCGATTGTACAGAAACACTCAAACAGATAATCATCAGGGAATGATAAAACATCCAAACATGGTCTGATTAGCCTCTCCCGATGGAGATTTCTGCAGAATGCTTGTGCTTCAATATCAACTAGCTCTTCAAGAAAAGGACACGCCATGTCTGACACCTCCTGCAGGCTTTAGCTAAAGAGGAGGAGAAACTCTGGGTTAGTTGAAAACCTTCCAGGGAGCAGGTTAGCTTCAGAGAGTATGTTGCCATAGTAACTGACTCAGAGTTGAGCTGAACTGGCTTTGTGAAACAGAAAACCCTGAGTTTCCTTCAACTCTGAGTCAACTCACTCTGAGTTTTCACTAAACCCACTTTCTGAAACAGGGCCCTGGATGACTACAACACTAAGTCTAGTATCTAATTCCGCGTTCAAGTGCTAGTCAGAACAAGGAAACTCAGAAATGTTCTACTTGCTAACTAGTTGTCATTATACATGTGTCACGTTCAATGAATCAGCAAGTCGGAAATTTCAGCGTCTCATAGGTTCAACCTGCATGTGAACATGGCATATCTACAACTAACCTAACCAAATATTGTCTATTGACAAGATAGTCAAGTGACCACATTAACAATGGAAATACATGTCCTCAAAGATGGAAGGCAGGCAGGAGGAGGATAGATCAGGTGGGACCATTCTAGCCAACGAGAGGGCAGATACACGTGTGAACAACAAGCCATAGAGATACAAAGTTGTATGTATCTGTGCCATTATACTATAGCGTCTGTGACAGCACAGGCAGCGCCATTGAGGCCCTCTCAATTTTCAAGTAATACATTTTCTTTTTCATTGGCTGATTGCTCCCAACTCATAAGAATACCCACCAAGTAGACTACTTAATAATTGTGGAAGCTCTCAATGGCAATGTCAAATCAAAATCTAATTTATTTATATAGCCCTTTGTACATCAGCTGATATCTCAAAGTGCTGTACAGAAACCCAGCCTAAAACCCCAAACAGCAAGCAATGCAGGTGTAGAAGCACGGTGGCTAGGAAAAACTCCCTAGAAAGGCCAAAACCTAGGAAGAAACCTAGAGAGGAACCAGGCTATGTGGGGTGGCCAGTCCTCTTCTGGCTGTGCCGGATGGAGATTATAACAGAACATGGCCAAGATGTTCAAATGTTCATAAATGACCAGCATGGTCAAATCATAATAATCACAGGCAGAAAAGTTGAAACTGGAGCAGCAGCATGGCCAGGTGGACTGGGGACAGCAAGGAGTCATGTCAGGTAGTCCTGAGGCATGGTCCTAGGGCTCAAGTCCTCCGAGAGAGAGAAAGAAAGAGAGAATTAGAGAGAGCATACTTAAATTCACACAGGACACCGAATAGGACAGGAGAAGTACTCCAGATATAACAAACTGACCCTAGCCCCCCGACACAAACTACTGCAGCATAAATACTGGAGGCTGAGACAGGAGGGGTCAGGAGACACTGTGGCCCCATCCGAGGACACCCCCGGACAGGGCCAAACAGGAAGGATATAACCCCACCCACTTTGCCAAAGCAAAGCCCCCACACCACTAGAGGGATATCTTCAACCACCAACCTACCATCCTGAGACAAGGCCGAGTATAGCCCATAAAGATCTCCGCCACGGCACAACCCAAGCGGGGGTGCCAATGTCCATACTAAAGCGGTTTATATCCAGTATGAGCCCTCTATCTTCTCTATGACAACAATACCGTTGCCAAAATGCCACGTGCGTCCACTTATATCAGTGCATTCATAACAACCAAACCATTACGAAACTTATCTTTAATCAAATAGGCCCCACGTAGGAAATTAGCAAGTATTTTTTTTATTGTTGACCACATTCGACACTCATTGAACTCCATACAAAAAAATCGCCTCTCCCTTTCTGACCTAACGTAGCAGGCGTAAAAGAAACTAGCAAACCTCACAGCCACTAGAGGGCATAACCTATTGTCAATCATTTTTTTCTCTGACTTCTGCTTAAAATGAATGAACCATAGTGAACACACACTGCTGTCCCTGAACAAGTGATTGATAGACAGCCAGGCACTCTTTACACCACCTGACTCCAGTGCTAATCTCTTGTCCTGACCTAGACTATGAAAATCATAATCTCTACAAATATATTTTTTGTTGACCAAATTCAACACTGTCATTGACCTACATACAAATATGTTCATGGACAGATTTTGGGCAGAGTAAAACTTCTTGCGTCCTCTCTGGCTAGTTTCATGTTACTTCACATTCCCCGGTTCTAATACTTCTGGGAAAATGTGTCTTAACTAATTATTGGGGAAAACACTGTTATAGCCTACTGTCTGTGGGTAGATAGGCCTACAGCACATATGTCAGAGTCAAGGCCCGCGGGCCACATCCGGCCCGCAAGAAGGTTTTTTACGGCCCCTGGGATGATCTTGATTTATTATTAGAACCGGCCCGCAGCAAGCCGGCAGCCCGCAGATCTTTTACACGCACCAATACTACATTTCCCACAATGCAAAGGTGACGCACCGAGCAGTAGGCTGCTTCATTTCAATATTTATTGGCACAGCAGTCGTCAGCATCACAGTAAAATTAACTTTCAGATACCCATCAAAAATGGCAAAACGGAAGGTGGATACTGAGAACCGGGGGTTTCAAACAAGGTGGGAGTCGGAGTATATGTTCACGAAGGTAGCTGGAAAACCTGTGTGTCTTCTGTGTGGAGAAAGTGTGGCGGTACTGAAAGAGTATAATCTGAGACGACATTATGAAACGAAACACGCGGACAAAAACAAGAATATGGACATGGAACAAAGGCTACAAAAGGCAGAGGAATTAAAACGAGGCCTCAAATCTCGACAGGCTCTGTTCAAAAAAGCCAAATCACAAGGCCAGGCTCTGTTCAAAAAAGCCAAATCACAAGGCCAGGCTGCTGTCAAGGCCAGTTTTATTTTGGCAGAAGAGATCGCTAAATCAGCCCGGCCATTTACGGAGGGGGATTTCATCAAAAACTGCATGATTAAAGTTTGTGACGAAGTTTGCCCAGAAAAAAGGCAACTCTTTTTAAATGTGAGTCTGAGCAGAAACACCATTGCCGAGAGAGTAGACCAGTTGTCCATCAATCTAAAAGAGCAGCTTGTGAAAAAGGGAAAAGATTTTATTGCATATTCCTTGGCTGTGGATGAGAGCACCGACATTTCTGACATTGCCCAGTTGTCAATTTTCATCCGCGGAGTGGACTCCAACCTAAGCGTGACAGAGGAGTTTTTGGCTTTACGTCCTATGCATGGCACAACTACGGGGCATGATTTGTATGAAGAGGTGTCAAGATGTGTAAATGAGATGGAGCTGCCTTGGGAAAAACTCGTGGGTTTGACAACCGACGGAGCACCTGCGATGTGTGGACACAGGAGCGGACTGGTGGCGAAGATACGGGAAAAGATGCAAGAGGAAAACGCGACAGGTGAGCTGACAGCTTATCATTGTATCATACACCAGGAAGCGTTGTGCGGTAAAGCCTTGAAAATGGAGCATGTAATGAGCATCATCACGCGCACAGTTAACTTTATCAGAGCCAAAGGTTTGAATCACCGCCAGTTCAAGGCATTTCTGACGGAGTTAGAAACGGAGCATGGTGATTTGCCTTATCACACAGAGGTGCGATGGCTAAGCCAGGGAAAGGTGCTTCAAAGATGTTTCGAGCTTCGTGAGGAGATTTGTCTGTTCTTGGACAGCAAAGGGAAAGACACAACACAACTCCGAGACGAAATGTTTCTGTGTGAAATGGCTTTTCTGTGTGACATTACGAGTCATCTGAATGCAATAAACTTGCAGCTGCAGGGTCGGGATCGTGTCATCTCTGATATGTACAGTACAGTGAAGGCATTTAAAACCAAACTGACTCTGTGGGAGACGCAGATGCGGAAAGAAAATTTGAGCCACTTTCCCAGCTGCCAGACCATGAAAGAGAAGCTCTCTACCAGTGCGTTCCCGAGCACACAGTTGGCTGATAAAATAGGTATGCTTGCCGCTGACTTTCGACGCCGATTTGCTGACTTTGAAGCACAAAAAAGCAGGTTGGAACTGCTCGGTAACCCATTTGCTGTTGACGTGGAAAGCTCACCACCAAACCTCCAAATGGAGTTGATTGACCTCCAATGCAATGATGCACTGAGGGCAAAATATGCGGCAGTGGGTGCTGCGGAGTTCGCCCGTTTCCTCCCCGGCACAATGCCCCAGCTGCGCATCCAGGCTGCTCAAACGTTGTCTATGTTTGGCAGCACATACCTGTGTGAACAACTGTTTTCTTTGATGAACCTGAACAAAACATCACACAGAAGTCGACTTACTGCTGAACACCTCCACTCAATTCTGAGGATTTCTTCAGCTCAGAGCCTTACCCCGAACATTGATGAACTTGTGGAAAAGATGGGACACCACCAAGTATCACCCTCAACCTCAAACAAGTGAACATTACTGTGCAATCACATATTTAGAGTTTTTACTCAGTTCAAGTTTAAAAGTTAAAATTTAATATTTGTTTTCACTGCATGTTACTTCTCCTTAAACAAAGTGTTGTTTTTGATTAATAGATTTTTGCACTTTATTTTTTTGTATTTCAATCCAATTATATTTTAAAAATATTTCAGTTGAGTGGATGATAGAAAATTGCTATTATTGTTTTTTCTTTGAAGTAAATTTAGCCCACTTTTGCTAAAATAGAAAATATAGTCTACTGATGGTGCCTTGAATACCGGTTTCTTTCATTTAATGTTCATGTTATGGGGATATTTATATAAAGGAAATTTGTCTTTTGTGTCTGTTGAAAATTAAAGATTACTGACAGAGCCATAAGAAAATATTGCTTTATTTATCTGATCATATTGTAATATATTTGTTAGGTTTTCAGTAGGTTCAATTAGGTTCACTAGACTATATGCGTCATTTAAAAATTTTTCAATGAACATTCGAACAGTCCGGCCCTCGTCTTGTAGCTGATTTTTTTATTTGGCCCTCCGTCCATTTGACTTTGACACCCCTGGCCTACAGTATATGCTTAGGATATAGGCGTACAATGATTGACATGGAATATAGATCTTTTGACCACAAACCTGATGTAAATCATTGACATACTGTAGGTAGACTCCATAATGGGTGTATACAATGGTTTTCAGAAGAAATAAAAACAATTGGGGGGGAAGGTTCTGCTGTGACAGGCTAAAATAAATGCTGATAGTTATCTCCAGAGAGGGGAAGGAAGAGGTGAGGAGATGTAGAGGAGCTGACAATGACTGCTTTGCTTACTGTTTGCTGTTTCCCTGGTGACCAAGTCATATGTGATGGTCATGATAAAGATAGCACCTCTACAGACGGTATCAACATATAAAGTGTTGGTCCAATGTTTCTTGAGCTTATTTCTCTCAAATGTTGTGAACAAATTTGTTTCCATCACCTGATAGTGAGAATTTCTCCTTTGCCAAGATAATCCATCTAGGGGGTGCTGAGGAGTATTTCTGTAATAAAGCCCTTTTGTGGGGGAAAAAGTGGGTGGGCCTATGTCCTCCCAGGCCCACCTATAGCTCCACCCCTGCCCAGCCATGTGAAATCCATAGATTAGGGCCTAATGAATTTATTTGAATCGACTGATTTCCTTATATGAACTGTAACTCAGTAAAATGTTGCATGTTGCGTTTTATATTTTTGTTCAGCATAACTAAGCATTCACATTCTCTCAAGATGCTGAAATAAATAAATCATATTTCTCCACTCCTATTTCAGAGTACATTTGTCCTACATTTGGTGTATACTTTTATGGCTAGAAATGCTTAAGGCTATGTGAGACGTTATAGACCTACAGTCATTACAGTCAATATTCCAGTTTCCATTTAACCCATCTGAAAGTAGGCTGCTACAGTTCCCTTGAACTTCCCTATTTGATGTCCTGTCTTGCGACTCTTGAATTTGTATAGCACCTCACAATCATCCTCTTTTACCACTTCACCAAATCTTTCCAAAACATATTAGCCTACTTTTCTGGACATTTCTTCTCTTTATTTTTAACTCTCCATTTCACAGCTTTTCTCGTATTGAATTAAACTCTGACATTGTCCTTTTTTCTTCTGTGGATTGACGTTAACTTTTTCTGCCTGTTCCCAAAAGTGATTGGCGTGTAGGCTAACCTGGTTCGTGCACTTATTTTTTTACTTATTTTGTACATAACGTTGCCGCTACCGTCTCTTATGACCGAAAATAACTTCTAGACATCATGACTACGATTACTCACCACGGACTAGCAGAATCCTTTTTTTCCTTTCACGACTCCTTTCACGAAGGATATACTGCTTCCTCGGGAACAGGCCCTGATCCCCTCTTCACGACTGTCCTGGTGTGTTTGGACCATGATGGTTTGTTGGTGATGTGGACACCAAGGAACTTGAAACTCTCAACCTGCTCCACTACAGCCCCGTCGATGAGAATGGGGGCGTGCTCGGTCCTCTTTTTCCTGTAGTCCACAATCATCTCCTTTGTCTTGATCACATTGAGGGAGAGATTGTTGTCCTGGCACTACATAGCCAGGTCTCTGACATCCTCTCTATAGGCTGTCTTGTTGTTGTCGGTGATCAGGCCTACCACTGTTGTGTCATCTATAAACTTAATGATGGTGTTGGAGTCGTGCTTGGCCATGTAGTCATGAGTGAACAGGGAGTCCCGAAGAAGACTGAGCACGCACACCTGCGGGGCCACCGTGTTGAGGATCAGCATAGCAGATGTGTTGTTACCTAACCTTACCACCTGGGGGCGGCCCGTCAGGATGTCCAGGATTGAGTTGCAGAGGGAGGTGTTTAGTCCCAGGGTCCATAGCTTAGTGATGAGCTTTGAGGGCACTATGGAGTTGAACACTGAGCTGTAGTCAATGAATAGCATTCTCACATAGGTGTTCCTTTTGTCCAGATGGGAAAGGGCAGTGTGGAGTGCAATAGAGATTGCATCATCTGTGGATCTGCAAATTGGGATTGGTCTAGGGTTTCTGGGATAATGGTGTTGATGTCAATCAATTAATCACATTTATTTGTAAAGCCCTTTCTACATCAGCCAATGTCACAAAGTGCTATACAGAAACCCAACCTAAAATCCCAAACAGCAAGCAATGCAGATGTAGAAGCACGGTGGCTAGGAAAAACTCCCTAGAATGGGTGGAACCTAGGAAGAAAACTAGAGAGGATAAAAGGCTCTGAGGGGTAGCCAGTCCTCTTCTGGCTGTGCCGGTTGGAGATTATACGAGTACATGACCAAGATGTTCAAACATTCATAGATGTCCAGCAGAGTCAAATAATAATAATTACAGTGGTTGTAGAGGGTGCAACAGGTCGGCACCCTATTAAGGGGGCTGAGTTACTGGCTTACTGATGCTCTTCCATGCCGTCCCAAGGAGGGGCGTCAACCCGGACAGGAAGATCACGTCAGTGACTCAACCCACTCAAGTGACGCACCCCTCCTTGGGACGGCATGGAAGAGCACCAGTAAGCCAGTGACTCAGCCCCCTTAATAGGGTTAGAGGCAGAGAATCCCAGTGGAGAGAGGGGAACCGGCCAGGCAGAGACAGCAAGGGTGGTTCATCGCTCCAGAGCCTTTCCGTTCACCTTCACACTCTTGGGCCAGACTACACTCAATCATAGGACCTACTGAAGACATGAGTCTCAAATAAAGACTTAAAGGTCAAGACTGAGTCTGCATCTCTCACATGGATAGACAGACCATTCCATAAAAATTGAGCTCTATATGAGAAAGCCCTGCCTACAGCTGTTTGCTTAGAAATTCTAGGGACAATAAGGAGGCCTGCATCTTGTGACCGTAGCGTACGTGTATGTATGTACGGCAGGACCAAATCGGAAAGAATGGTAGGAGCAAGCCCATGTAATGCTTTGTAGGTTAGCAGTAAAACATTGAAATCAGCCCTTGCCTTAACAGGAAGTCAGTGTAGAGAGGCTAGCACTGGAGTAATATGATAAAAAATGTTGGTTCTAGTCAAGATTATTGTATACGTGTTTAGCACTAACTGAAGTTTATTTAGTGCTTTATCCGGGTAACCAGAAAGTAGAGCATTGCAGTAGTCTAATCTAGAAGTGACAAAAGCATGGATTAATTTTCTGCATAATTTTGGACAGAAAGTTTCAGATTTTTGCAATGTTACGTAGATGGGAAAAAGGCTGCCCTTGAAACAGTCTTGGTATGTTTGTCAAAAGAGAGAGTAATGCCAAAGTCCTTCACAGTTTTATTTGTGACAACAGTACAGTACAACCATCAAGATTAATTGTCAGATCCAACAGAAGATCTCTTTGTTTCTTGGAACCTAGAACTAGCATATCTGTTTTGTCCGAGTTTAAAAGTAAAACATTTGCCGCCATCCACTTCCTTATGTCTGAAACACAGGCTTCAAGGGAGGGCAATTTTGGGGCTTCACCGTGTTTCATCGAAATGTACAGCTGTGTACTGTCCACATAGCAGTGAAAGTTAACATTATGTTTCCGAATGACATCATCAAGAGGTAAAATAATAGTGAAAACAATAGCGGTCCTAAAACGGAACCTTGAGGAACACCGAAATGTACAGTTGATTTGTCAGAGGACAAACCACCCACAGAGACAAACTGATATCTTTCCGACAGATACCAGGCCAGAACTTGTCCATGTAGACCAATTTGGGTTTCCAATCTCTCCAAAATAATGTGGTGATCGATGGTATCAAAAGCAGCACTAAGGTCTAGAAGCATGAGGACAGATGCAGAGCCTTGGTTTGACGCCATTAAAAGGTAATTTACCACCTTCATGAGTGCAGTCTCAGTGCTATGATGGGGTCTAAAACGAGACTGAAGTGTTTCGTATATGTTGTTTGTCTACAGGAAGGCAATGAGGAAGGCATTCTCCTCAACTTTTTCAAAAAATGTGAGATTCGAGATAAGCCAATAGGTTTTTATATTTTCTGAATCAAGGTTTGGCTTTTTCAAGAGAGGCTTTATTACTGCAACTTTTAGTGAGTTTGGTACACATCCGGTGGATAGGGAGGCGTTTATTATGTTCAACATATGAGGGTCAAGCACAAAAAGTAGCTCTTTCAGTAGTTTAGTTGGAATAGGGTCCAGTACGCAGCTTGAAGGGTTGGAGGCCATGACTATTTTCATCAATGTGTCAAGAGATTTAGTATTAAAAAACTTGAGTGTTTCCTTTGATCTTAGGTCCTGGCAGTTTTGTGCAGACTCAGGACAACTGAGCTTTGGACAAATACACAGATTTAAAGAGGAGTCTGTAATTCGCTTTCTAATGAAGTTCATGAATTTATCACTGCTGAAGTGAAAGCCATCCTCTCTTGGGGAATGCTGCTTTTTAGTTAGCTTTGCGACAGTATCAAAAATACATTCTTATTCTCTTCGATTAAGTTGGAAAAATGGGATGATTGAGTAGCAGTGAGGGCTCTTTGATACTGCACGGTACTGTCTTTCCAAGCGAATCGGAAGACTTCCGGTTTTGTGTAGCTCCATTTCCGTTCCAACTTTCTGGAAGCTTGCTTCAGGGCTCTGGTATTTTCTGTATACCAGGGAGTTTCTTATGATAAATGTTTTTTGTTTTTAGGGGTGTGACTGCATCTAGAGTATTACGCAAGGTTAAATTTAGTTCCTCAGTTAGGTGGTTAACTGTTTTTTGTACTCTGACGTCCTTGGGTAGGTGGAGGGAGTCTGGAAGGGCATCTAGGAATCTTTGGGGTGTCTGAGAAATTATAGCACGGCTTTTGAAGATCCTTGGATGGGGTCTGAGCAGATTATTTGCTGTGATTGCAAACGTAATGAAATGGTGGTCCGATAGTCCAGGATTATGGGGAAAAACATTAAGATCCACAATATTTATTCCACGGGACAAAACTAGGTCCAAAGTATGACTGTGGCAGTGAGTAGGTCCGGAGTCGATGATGGCTCCGGAAGCCTTTTGGAGTGGGTCTGTGGACTTTTCCATGTGAAAATTAGTCATCCAAAATTATAATATTATCTGCCATGAACATAAGGTCCGATAGGAATTCAGAGAACTCAGTAAGGAACGCTGTATATGGCTCAGGTTCCCGCTTCTTGAAAGCAGCAGCTCACCCTTTAGCTCACAGTGCGGATATTGCCTGCAATCCTTGGCTTCTGGTTGTGGTATGTACAGTCACTGTGGAGACGACTTCATCGATGGACTAATTGATGAAGCCAGTGACTGATGTGATGTACCCCTCAATGCCATCGGAAGAATCCCGGAACACATTCCAGTCTGTGCAAGCAAAACAGTCCTGTAGCTTAGCATCTGCCTCATCTGACCACTTTTGAATTGAGTGAGTCATTGGTGCTTCCAGCTTTAGTTTTTGCTGCTAAACAGGATTTAGGAGGATAGAATTATGGTCAGATTTACTAAATGGAGGGTGAGGCAGAGCTTTGTACGCATCTCTGTGTGTGGAGTAAAGGTTGGTTTAGAGTTTTTTTTCCCCCTCTGGTTGCACATTTAACATGCTGGTAGAAATGAGGTAAAATGGATTTAAGTTTCCCTGCATTAAAGTCCCCGGCCACTAGGGGTGTCTTCTCTGGATGAGAGTTTTCCTGTTTGCTTATACAGCTCATTGAGAGCGGTCTTAGTGCCAGCATCGATTTGTGGTGGTAAATAGACAGCTACGTCATTCAGCCACGACTCGGTGAAACATATATTACAGTTTTTAATGTCCCGTTGGTAGGATATACGTGCTCGTAGTTTGTCTATTTTATTATCCAATGATTGTACGTTGGCTAATAGGACTGATGGTAAAGGCAAATTACCCACTCGCCGTCGGATCCTTACAAGGCACCCAGACCTACATCCCCATTATCCCCGTCTCTTTCTCCTGCGAATGACGGGAATGAGGGCCTTGTCGGGCATCTGAAGTAAATCCTTCGCATCCGACTCGTTAATGAAAAAATCTTCGTCCAGTACGAGGTGAGTAATCGCTGTCCTGATATCTAGAAGATCTTTTTGGTCATACGAGATGGTGGCAGAAACATTATGTACAAAATAAGTCACAAATAACGTGAAAAACACACAATAACACAATTGGTTAGGGGACATAGAAGGTCAGCCATCTCCTCCGGCGCCATTATTATTCTATTTTTCAAATCTTCTCTATACCACCTCTACCTTGTCACAACACAACTGATTGGCTCAAATGTATTAACAAGGTAATAAATTCCACAAATTAACTTTTAACACCTGTTAATTGAAATGCATTCCAGGTGACTACCTAATGAAGCTGGTTGAGAGAACGCCAAGAGTGTGCAAAGGGTGGCTACTTTGAAGAATCTCAAATCTAAAATATATTTAGATTTGTTTGACACTTTTTTGGTTACTACATAATTCCATAAGTTATTTCATAGTTTTAATGTCTTCACTATTATTCTACATTGTAGAAACTAGTACAAATAAAGAAAAACCCTTGAATGAGTAGGTGTGTTCAAACTTTTGACTGGTACTGTACATTTGCCCCCCCCCAAACAAAATGGTGTTGTTTAGAAGGAGTGCAAGGGCAAATTGCATATTTTCATTAGGGAACGCATGCTCTGTGAAGTGTGCATGTGCAATAACTACATGCACACTTCACAGAGTATGCGTTCCCTAATGAAAATATGCAAATAAATGCTAGAACACGCAAATAGGATCTCACTAGCTCGTACTTGGCTCTGCCCACCTCCTTGCTTGTTCTGACCACTATGATTAATTTGCTCCCATTGAAAACGACAGGCTCTGGTCTATATTGAGTTAGTTATAAATATTTTTGGTTAGGCCCTAAAGCTTAAGTTTAAGCACAAGCACGAATGCCAGACAGCCTAAAATAATGAAAGAAAAACCTCAATGTGGCTTACAGATATAAATTGCACAAGAATGATACATTTATTGATTTTTAAGGTATTGTTTTCTCTGTATTCAACTCTCCCGCCACCTACCCGCCCTTCATCCACACAATATTTAATGACCCTAAAGCCGCCCACCCCACGGGTAATATATGCGTTCTGCTGTGATAGGCTAAAAACAAATGCTGATAGTCATCACCAGAGAAAGGAAGGAAGGAGGGGAGGAAGGAAGGAAGGAAGAGATGACTGCTTTGCTTACTGTTGTTTGCTGTTTCCCTGGTGATCAAACCATGTCTGATGATGTCATGGGCTGCGAGGGTGTGTGAGAGTGACACTGATATCGTGAAAACTGTCTTTGGCTGGGTCATAATATAAACTTTGTACACTCCACCCAGACCCCTCCCTCTTCAATTACAGTCTTATCCACATACACTTTTAGTCTTCCCACCTTTTTAAAATCCTAATAATACCTCATTACAGCTGTACAGGACCCCCGCCTCCATCCCACCTCTACTAATGTCTTCCCAGGCTCTACACTGCACTGCCCTCCCACTGTGAGGCGGGAGCGTTGAGGTCAGTATAATGATGACATCACAGAGAGAACCAGGAAAACCGACACAATCTTCAAAACGTTGCCACCATTCCGCAGTCAGAGAAAGAGTCAGGACATGTATATAGCTGTATACAGCCCCACTATTGTTATTTTACTGCTGCTGTTTAATTATTTGTTACTTTTATTTCTTATTTTTTACTTAACACGTATTTTTCTTAACTGCATTGTTGGTTAAGGGTTTGTAAGTCAGCATTTCCTGGTAAGGTCTACCTACACCTGTTGTATTTGGTGCATGTGACAAATAAAATAGATTTTGATTTGATTTGACATGATTGGTGTGTTTCTCAATCAGACAGAAAACTGAAACATCTCATATATCCTTTCTGTCACCTCACCTCACTTCACCAGTTAGTTCACACCTACTGTTACTTTCTACCGCAGCTAGAGGGAATAGGTCACACCTACTGTTACTTTCTACCGCAGCTAGAGGGAATAGGTCACACCGCTATATGCCTCACTTTGTTTCTATGGTAAACACGTCAAAACATATTTATGTTCGAGAAAGTGTGTGTACTTTGGCGGAAAAATAGACCTCTTCGTCTACTACTAGGGCATAGCATCATATGCTATTCAGAGGTTTAATGGTTTTACAGTGGATCACACTGTGTCCTTTACTGCTATTGTATTAATGGATTATTAGCAGATGTGGTTGACGCCACTGTTTGGCACACAGCTCTGGGACACATACACCTCTTTTCAGGGGAGGCTGCTGAGGGGAGGACGGCTCATAATAATATCTGGAACGGAGCAAATGGAATGGTATCAAACTATGTGATACCACTCTACTTATTCCACTCCAGCAATTACCACGAGCCCATCCTCCCCAAGTAAGGTGCCAGCAACCTCCTGTGCCTCCCTTTCTACATTGTACCTCATCTCACCTTCTATATTCCCTCCTCTTTTCTAGAACCTCTGAGAACACTGTGAACCTTTCATTTAGATTGGCTGGAGAATAGGGGCAGTAGGAAAATGTCCTTTCTTTTTGAACTGAGAGTTGATCCAGTTGGTGTGTGTGTGCCTCCAGCCAGGTCAGAGTTGATATGAGGTTAGCTGATATTGTTTAGCTGGTCAGAGGTGGTAAGACTGTATTCCCCACACTGTGTTACTGTGTGTATACATGCCATCTCTAAGAAATGGAACGAAAGAATGAGAGGTGGTACCTCTCTCTGACCTCCCCCTGCTGTGATCAGTCCTTTTTAGGAAATGTTCTCTGATTCCAGACACTGTACCCCAATGTAGAGAGAGCTATCACTCTTATACATCTCCATTCACTCTCCCTATCTGACACCATGTAGAGAGAGCTATCACTCTTATACATCTCTATTCACTCTCCCTATCTGACACCATGTAGAGAGCTATCACTCGTATACATCTCCATTCACTCTCCCTATCTGACACCATGTAGAGAGAGCTATCACTCTTATACATCTCCATTCACTCTCCCTATCTGACACCATGTAGAGAGCTATCACTCTTATACATCTCTATTCACTCTCCATCTCTGACACCATGTAGAGAGCTATCACTCTTATACATCTCCATTCACTCTCCATCTCTGACACCATGTAGAGAGCGATCACTCTTATACATCTCCATTCACTCTCCCTATCTGACACCATGTAGAGAGAGCTATCACTCTCCCTATCTGTCACCATGTAGAGAGAGCTATCACTCTTATACATATCCATTCACTCTCCCTATCTGACACCATGTAGAGAGAGCTATCACTCTTATACATCTCTATTCACTTTCCCTATCTGACACCATGTAGATAGCTATCACTCTTATACATCTCCATTCACTCTCCCTATCTGACACCATGTAGAGAGAGCTATCACTCTTATACATCTCTATTCACTCTCCCTATCTGACACCATGTAGAGAGAGCTATCACTCTTATACATCTCCATTCACTCTCCCTATCTGACACCATGTAGAGATAGCTATCACTCTTATACATCTCCATCCACTCTCCCTATCTCACACCATGTAGAGAGAGCTATCACTCTTATACATCTCCATTCACTCTCCCTATCTCACACCATGTAGATAGAGCTATCACTCTTATACATCTCTATTCACTCACCCTATCTGACACCATGTAGAGAGCTATCACTCTTATACATCTCTATTCACTCTCCATCTCTGACACCATGTAGAGAGAGCTATCACTCTCCCTATCTGCCACCATGTAGAGAGAGCTATCACTCTTATACATCTCCGTTCACTCTCCCTATCTGACACCATGTAGAGAGAGCTATCACTCTTATACATCTCTATTCACTCTCCCTATCTGGCACCATGTAGAGAGAGCTATCACTCTTATACATCTCTATTCACTTTCCCTATCTGACACCATGTAGAGAGCTATCACTCTTATACATCTCCATTCACTCTCCCTATCTCACACCATGTAGAGAGAGCTTTCACTCTTATACATCTCCATCCACTCTCCCTATCTCACACCATGTAGAGAGAGCTATCACTCTTATACATCTCCATTCACTCTCCCATATCTGACACCATGTATGCCCTAAGTATCCTCATGTTCCCTCTCTTCACCATCTCTTCCATCTCCCTTTCCTTCTCTCCCGGTCTTTTCCCACCTAACCTTTCCTGTTCCCAACCTCCTTTTCTCTGTCCCTGGCCTTTCCTCCTAACATCATGCTGAACAGCTTAGTCGGCACTCAGGCTGAACACAGTATAAACAAATCCTTGGCAGGAGAGGGAAGGGTAATGCTCCTCCACTGAATCCCTCCCCTCACTCCTGTTGTCCCTCTTCCTCTCTCCCTGCCTCACTGTCAGTTAGAAAATAATCTGTGTGCTGGCAGTCAGGGTTAGTGTGCCCTGTCAGAAAGACTTAGTATCAGCAGTTAAAGAATCCAGCTAGCCGATACCTCTCCCTCCCTCCCACCATACTCGTCTGATTTTCATTTTTTTGTAATAGTCTTTCCCTATCACATACCTATATCTCCAGGAGTGTGGAGAAAGGGCCCCGCCAAAGATCCTAGAGTTCTCCTGTAATGACCAACCTGCTGCAGCAGGGTTAGATGGCAAAGAGAGTTGGATTTAATTTAAACTAGGCCTTATCCAATCAAATTGTTTTAGTCACCTGCGCTGAATAGACCTTACAGTGAAATGCTTACTTACGAGCCCCTTAACAGTGCAGTTTCAAAAAATATGGATAAGAGAAAAGTATGTTACTATGCTGCATATTAGTTCTGTACTTTCTCATCCGACTGTACAAATCATATTGAGAGTAGCCTACAGCAACTGTCCTAACCTCAATGTATAAACCGGTATATAAATAAACCACAAAATCCCGGTCTAACTATACCGAACAAAAATATAAAATGCAGCATGCAACAATTTCAAAGATTTTACAGAGTTAAGAGTTCATAAGGAAATCTATCAATTGAAATAAATTCATTAGGCCCTAATCTATGAATTTCATATGACTGGGCAGAGGGCCCACCCAATCAGAATGAGTTTTTCCCCACAAAAGGGCATTATTACAGACAGAAATACTCCTGTCCAGTTGGCTTGTTGCAGACGATCCCACAGGTAAAACCAGATGAGGTCCTGGGCTGGCATGGTTACACGTGGTCTGACTGCCAAATTCTTTAAAAATAGCATTGGAGGCAGCTTATGGTATAGTAATTATTAAATTCTGGCAACAGCACTGCTGGACAGCATGACAGTTGTACACTCCCTCAAAACTTGACATGTGTCATCGTGTTGTGACACAACTGCAAATTTTAAAGTGGCCATGTCTCCAGCACAAGGTGCACCTGTGTAATGATCATTGTTTAATCAGCTTCTTTATATGCCACACCTGTCAGGTGGATGTATTATCTTGGCAATGTAGTAATGCTAACAGTGCTGTAAACATTTGTGCACAAAATGAGAAATAAGCTTTGAAAATGTAACATTTCTGGAAGACTTTATTTCAGCTCATGAAACATTGGACCAAAACTTTACAATGTTGAGTTTATATTTTTCATTAGTCATCGTGCAGCGTAGATCTTTGGTATCAAGGCGTTGTAAAGAATGAGAAGCATTTTTCAAATTAAACTAAACTTTCAGAATCAACATACAAGAATTACAGAGCTCTTGAAAGGTGGCCTAACATCTTTATTATTGACAGCATCTTTCCCAGTACAAACCCAACATTTAGACTTACTACCATCAGAGTGCCGTTTTAAAAGCAGAATCTAAATGAAACGTCTGTTTCTTTCTTATGTAGCCATGTCTAATCGACATATTCAATAAAACATGATTTTACAGACTTTGGTCACTAGGTTTGTGTGTAGGAGTATGTTTTATAGTCCCTGTTTTAGTCCAGTTTGGTCTTACATTTATTTATTTTTTGAGTCTCTCCTGTTTGAGTTAGAGAGCTTCTGTCTTCAGTGACTGGCCCAGAGAGGGAGGAATGTACTGAGGTGTGGGGTGACAGGGCATTGTCATGGTTTTAGGGGTTGTTGTTTAGGATCTGCCTGGGTCGCCCATACCCTGTCATGCCAGCCTGAGACGCCCCCTTATTGGTGCCCATCTGCAGGCCGATGACGCTCTTGCCTTCATTCAGCTGGTCCTCTGAGAAATCACGTCTGTTCTCCATCGATTTCCTGCAGAAAGAAACCGTCATGTACACCACACTACATTTATAGTCACTGTTCATGTAAGCAAACGTTTCCCTTTGAGATCAGTTTAATGACAGGACAAGGAGGTTCTGACTCACTTATGGAACCAGTTGGGGTCGCCACGGTAAGTCCCATCGTCCCTGGTGACAGCCAGGTTTCCCAGGGCCATCAGGGTCCTCTGGACAGCAGCCAGGTCTTTCCCTGCAGACATGAATACACAGTAGACATTAATACACTTTAGTAAGAGGGAATGCAACTGTGCAGCATATTCTATGAAACAATGAATGTAGCTCCTTTAGACATGGTGAATAAGCAGCAACATTATTTTAAATGCTCTGTAGAGCAGCTAGTTGAACTGAGGATAGAAGTGATGTGTATTTGGTGTAATGTGGGAGGGTACAGCTGACGGCAGCTGGCTGGATGTACATACCCTCCCAGAGGTCGACTGTCTGGAACATGTCAGTCTTGGTGATGCCGTACTTCTCAGCCGCGTTGAGGAACTGGGAGATCTGCTCCATCTGTTTGAAGGCCATGCCTGAGCTCTGGATCTTCCTGATGGGCTTGTTCCCACTGGACAGGCTGTTTATCAGCTCACACAGCACCTGGAGAGGGGGAGACAGTATTCACTACCTGTGCAAGACTGGCAGACAAATTCAAGCAGACAGCTACCTCCACCCCCTCCCACATCCACAAGGTATGAGAAAGAGGCACTCACACATCCGTCCTTGAGCCAGTTCTGCCAACCAGTCTTGCCTGCCTCGGGTTGGCCCACTCCGGCTCCACACTGGGCGATGATCCACTCGGTCAGCCTCTCCTCCAGATCCTGGTCATACTTCTTATCGATCTTACTCTGCACCTCACGGCTCAGACCGTAGGAGGGACCTTTGTTTGCCATGACTGTTCCTGCAAGGAGAGAGATTGTTTCAGATAGGGCAGGCAAATATTGGTGTGTTCTCTTTGTTGTAGGTAGTATTGACAATTCCATACACTTGAATTCCATAGAAGCTAACATAAAAGGTAAAGATGAAGTATCTAAGACTGTAAAATAATTGGCCTTACTCTAACCCATAGTGGTAAGATTTATTAGGATCCCCATTAGCTGCTGCTTACTTCCTGGGGTCCAAACAATCACAACAGAACAGCCTACATATACATCATACAAGATATTACTCCTTAAACAGCTTTAAAGATTGAATAACTGTTCAAAGGCATCATATTTCGACACAATAAGAACGTTCTTAACTGACTTGCCTAGTTAAATAAAGGTAAAATATATTTTTTAAAGCATTTAACATGCTTTCCAGAGCGAGGTAAAACTTAAAACCATGGCTCACCTGGGTTACATTACAACCGACTGAAAACAATTTGGGCACACCTATTTAAATGGCAGGTGACCTAATTACCAGGGATGAAATCAGCTGTGTCAGTTAGCCACATCATTACTGCTTAGCCATTATAAATAAAGAAATGATTAAACACATGACCACAATTTGCTGTAGAGGTTTGATATGGTGGACAAGTAAACGTAGAACTGTGGAAGTGACTGACTGAATAAATACATACACAAAACACAACTTGATCTTAAATAAATAACTTGAAGAAATATATATACTTTGCGTAAATATGATAAACCAGAAATGTCTGTAGGTGAGGAGCAACTTCCTCACATAGAGAATTCCATGAATACTGTGATAGGTTGTCTATATGTGTAACAGTGGCAGTGTAACTATTTTTGGTTTTGTCTTGGCTCAACAGGGACACTTAATAGATGGAACAGGACTCACATTCATGTCCCTGGCCTGCCGACACCCTCAAAACTGGTCCTGAGCCAACACAAATAGGTCCGTAATCAGAGGCTGATGATCTCTTTCTCTGTCTGTGTGTGTGTATGTGTGCAGATATATTTGTCAGGCCCTCTGATCTGATCTGGAGTTCAGAACTTATAACAGAGACCCTAAATGCCTACCAACTTGAAGACTACTATGCTAGGGGGGCACATAGTAGTGGGGTCTCCAGAGTGGCGCAGCGGTCTAAGGCACTGCATCTCAGTGCTAGAGGCGTCACCACAGACTCTGGTTCGATCCTGGCCTGTATCTCAAGCGGACGTGATTGGGAGTCCTATAGAGCGGCACACAATTGGCCCAGCGTCGTCTGAGTTAGGGTAGGGTTTGGCTGGGTTAGGCCGTCATTGTGAATAAGGATTTGTTCTTAACTGATTTTACCTGGTTAAATTAAAAAAATAAACATGGCCATAGTACAGACCACAAGATGGAGACTTCAAATCTATACCTAATTCTTGGACTGTAGAATTGAAAAGTCTCAGCTCCTGTGATGGTATCTTGAATCGTTACTATCACTGAACATCTCAGAGCTGAGGGTCAAAGGTTAATGTCATCTCTCTGTGAGCCTGCTGCTCTCATAGGCTCCTAGCTGCTTCCTGTCCTCCCCGGCCACACCCTGCTGTCTACATCCTGTTTGGCTTAGTCCTCCCAGCTGGTTCGCCTCTGTCACTTCCTTCCTTTCTCACTGGGGTAGTTTTTACAGTTAACCTTCATAGACATACTCACTCTGATATGTGTATTGATTCTTCTGCGTATTAGTGCCCAACAAAGGACACTGTGGCAAACGGCAAACCCTATGCCCCAGTCAATACTATGCAACGTCTGTAAATGCACAGAGTATAATGCTAGCTAGATGAGATTGTTAGGTTAAATGTCTACATCCGCAATTACCTTATGATCTTACTGTATGTCTCAAAGTGAGGCATACTGAATATCCCCTCTGAACAGGACATTGTTCAAAGGATGACTCATGTTGCTGCATGGTGTGTAAAACATATGAGATATTAGTAAGAGATATTATCACGAGCAGCTAGAATTAACAGCAACATCCTCCCCTCTCCTCTTCACTTGCCTCTAAAGTAAACATTCAGGTATCAGTTATCAAACCACATTGATTCATGCTATCACAATAGTATTCAATCAGGTCTTGTGGCTGTATAGCAGTGGAGGCTGCTAAGAGGGGGACGGTTCATAAGAATGACTAGAATGGATCAAATGGAATTGGCGAACACATACAATATAAACCACGTGTTTGATACCATTCCACTCATTCCGCTCCAGCCATTACCACAAGCACGTCCTCCCCAATTAAGGTGCCACCAACCTCCTGTGCTGTATAGGGGTATCAACATGCAAAAGAAAAGGACAAGCAATTTAATAATGGCTTAAAACTGTGTTTGGAAAGGAGGTGGAGGCACTGCTTGAGTGCATATGTCAATGTCAGTGTGTGTGTGTAGGAGCATAGTTGTATTTGAAGACAGGCCCAATATGACACTGTAGCATGCAGGTACACGTCTGTTCGTTCACAGAGCTTGTAAGTGATGTTTGAAATGGCACTGGCAAACCAGACTACAGTGAAACTGGAGAGCACATTCTCTTCCTTAAGCACCTCAATGCTCTGCTTCCTGTTTTTGTGCAGAGTGAGAGAAACATCTGTGAGAGATCCTCTATGATCTCTCTGGCCTTAGCAACGACAGACACACACACACACACACACACACACACACACACACACACACAAAGATTGATTGTGTCTAAAATAGAATCCAAGACAGAATTTCAGATTGGCCATGCTTGCATTTTATTTGTGCAATCCATTGTGTTAATAATTCTGTTTTGGCCGGGCCACAACTATCTTGATTCTTTCACAAGAGTTTTTTAAGTGTTTCTCAATATGAGTGGTTGCATGCACTGCCGTACTGTTTGTGACAGTTGTTAGCATTTATTGATGTTGGTCAGCTCTAACACAGAGAAAGCATTACTTCCTAATCCTAATTCACTAGCTGTCATCCAGTAGCTAATGACTCCCAGACCAGAGCTATAAGATCTAATAGCTAATAGTTCCATGTCAGTGTCTCTCCGCACCCAGAGAAAAGCAGAGCAGTGTAGGGTTATTACTACATATGTTATATGGGATGCAGAGGAAGGTCCTGTTGTTCTCTTATCTGTCCGACTAGTTATGTCACAACCAAAGTTTGTAACAGGATGTGACACTCAAATTAGTATGATATGTTACGTTTGGTCTGGTTACATAAGACGAAAGGTTACTTAAAGCTGTAATATGTAACTTTTGGGGCGATATGAGTTATAGATCTGTCATTCTCATTGAAAACAAGTCTAAGAAGCGGTAGATTGGTTCTATGTGCTCTATTTCTATGCTTCCCGTTTTCTAGTTTATTTTTGCATCTTTTACTTTTGGTTTTGTACACGAGCTTCAAACAGCTGAAAATACAATATTTTCAGTTAAGGAAAATATATTTCACAGCTGTTTAGATGGTACAATGATTCTCTACACTATACTTGCTTGTTTAGTCACATATACTGACATTAGGCTAACTATTATAATTTTAGCAACCAGGAATTGGAGGAGCGATTTCTGCATAGTACATCTTGAAGGCAAAAACAAGAGTAGGGTGGTTGGTCAGGGTCTATATTTTTTACAAATTAAGGCATATATATTGTATATATGTACATTTTTCTAAATGTAAACATTTGGAATAAGCAAAGGCTTTGAATTCTGGTCAAACAGATGGAAAAGTGATCTTAGAAAACATTTAGTATAATTTTTTTAAGGTATTAGAAATACATCTAAGCACAATAATGTTGATGTAAAGACTCCTGAAAACTAATACCAACAATTATATTATAATTATATAATTATATTTTTTGCCCTTCTGTAAGTTTAAGAAATATTGCCTAATGTCTTGTCATTCTTTTACCAAAAACCCAGATATATTTAAAATGTTTTCTAATTTCTCGCCCTCGTGATGGGGGAGGGTAATGAAATTAAACAGAATTAACAAGTATAGGTAGACCTACTAAATCATTAGTGTTCTGACTGATAACATTTGGTTTAGGATTTATTAAGTGATTAAAACACATCATTCGGTTACCAAATCAAACATCAGTAACAGAATGACTGCAACTTAAATGGCTACAAGGGAAGTTCATTACTGTCCTCCCTTCCACTAGCATACTGTTACGTTCAGCTCATAACTGTTTTCTGTCTCTTTCTGTCGTCTGGTGGTCAAAGCAAGAGTGTGAAAACAGTCTGGACAACCGCTCCCTCTTTCCTTTTCTGCAGTTAACATCACCTCTCCTGGCTCTTACTGACACCTACCCATGAGCCCCCTCTCTTTCCATTTACTGTAGTCAGCCCTCACTGTAATCACCCTCTCAGCACCGACCGACACCAGGTGTCCTTGGAAGTTGGAAAGTAGTGCTAGTTAAAATTTGGTCAGTCCAAATCTGAACCAATCTGTTTCACAAGTTTGGACAGTACCGTACAGTAGAGCACACTGGAGTGGAGTGCAGTATAATTGACTGTGTTGTAGTGTACTGTACTATGCTTTGCTGTGCTGTACTGTGATGTCCAAACTTGTGAAACATAGATGTCTATGATTGGTACAGGTTGGGTCTTGCTTGGGGGCGGAGCTCATTAGTATAATAGGCAGTGTGTAGAATAATACCCAAACATGCAACGGATTATTTGACATGTTCTACCTTTGTGTACTTATTCAGCCACCTAAGCCATACTGTTCACGCTGCTACCGTCTAGCAAACAGTACAGGAGCATCGGCTTTCAGATCAACAGAGATAGCTTCTAACCCAAGCCATAAGAATGATAAATACAGAGCCTTCAGAAAGTATTCATACCCCATACACCTTTTCCACATTCTAGTGTTACAGCCCCATTTCATAATATATGAAATATTTGGTTATATTTACCTGATGTAAACCAAATGTATTGAACATGAAATTCAGAAATATCTCATTTACATAAATATTCACACACCTGAGTCAATACTTTGAAGAGGCACTTTTGGCAGCTGTGAGTCTTTCTGGGTAAGTCTCTAAGAGCTTTCTACATCTGTATCTTTGTAGGGACTGGGTGTATTGATACACCATCCAAAGTGTCATTAATAACTTCACCATGCTTAAAAGGATATTCAATGTCTGTTTTTTTATCCATCTACCAATATGGGACCTTCTTTGCGAGGCATTGGAAAACCTCCCTGGTCTTTGTGGATGAATCTGTGTTTGAAATTCACTGCTCGACTGAGGCACCTTACATATAATTGTATGTGTGGGGTACAGAGAGGAGGTAGTCATTCAACAATCATGTTAAACACCATTATTGCACATAGAGTCCATGCAACTTATTCTGTGACTTGTTAAGCAAATGTATACTCCTGAGCTTATTTAGGCATGCCATAACAAAGGGGTTGAATATTTATTGACTCGAGACCTTTCATCTTTTCCTTTTTAATGAATTTAAAACCATTTTCTAAAAACATAATTAAAAACATAAAAACACAATACTTTAACATTATTGCATGTGGGCCAGTGACAAAAACATCTCAATGTAATCTATTTTAAATTCATGCTGTGACACAACAAAATGTGGAAAAAGTCAAGGGATGTGAATACTTTAGGAAGGCACTGTAGTTAATTAAATGGTGACCCACTCACAAGACTGCACACTCACAAGACTATATATATACACCCTATACAGTATACACACTCACTCACACACAAAAACCACACACATTCACATACTGTACACTACATACGGACAGACACGAATACCGACACATGCAAACACACACACATACACACTTTCACACTCATCATATGCTGCTGCTGATCTGTTCTTTATTCTTACTCGTAGTATTATCTATCCTGATGCCTAGTCACTTTACCCTGCCTTTATGTACATATCTACCTCAAATACCTTATTCTTATCTATCCTGATGCCTAGTCACTTTACCCTGCCTTTATGTACATATCTACCTCAAATACCTTATTCTTATCTATCCTGATGCCTAGTCACTTTATCCTGCCTTTATGTACATATCTACTTCAAATACCTTAGTCTTATCTATTATACCTCGTACCCCTGCACATCGATCTGGTACTGGTACTCCCTGTATATAGCTTCAATCTGTGTATTGTATTCCTCTTATTTATTTATTTTTTACTCTGCATCGTTGGGAAGGGCTCGTCATCAAGCATTTCACGGTACAGTCTGCACCCGTTGTGTTCGGCGCATGTGATAAATAACATTTGATTTGATGCAGAATACATTCCCCATGAAGACAATGACATTCATAATTATGCATTTCTGTATAGTACAGATCAGGGACCCATGATGTCATTCTGTTAACGGGTGTTTATCCACTTCACCTACAGTAGTTCAATAACCAGAATAGATTTTTTCTCAAATTCAAGGTGTCGTATCATAGCTGACACCCAATTCTGTCTGCAGACATCTTTGAATCTTAATTCAGAGTAGATATTTAACAGAGTTTTGGGAAAATGTGATCACATAAAAAACTGAGGGAGAGTTTACCGTCACTCTGTTACCAAACTGTACATCCGCACTGTTCTTCGAGTAGATGTGTTTTTGTAAGATTTTCTGTGGAAATTGTTAAAAGTAGTCATTTTGCATAGAGTTGTATGGTTTGTTTAACTTTGCAATCAATGGTTTTTGTTTGGCATACATTTAAAGGGAAAAGTCTCCACGTCATTCTCTTACCATGGAATTGCCCGACAACAACTCTTGTAAATATCATCATAAATACCCGATTCTGCTCTAACCAATCTGAAGGGCTGTTTCTCAATCTGATGATCTGCCTCAGAGCACTGTTGTAGCATGCCCAGAGAGGATCCGCCTTCAGCTCAGTACAGAGTAGTGATGGACATTCTGAGTATTTTCAGTGAGCCGGCTCATTTGTCTCCGTTCAAAAAGAGACGTTAATTTGCCTCCTAACCGGGTTTCGTTCAGTAGCACTTGTACCTGAAACCATGAAAAAAACTGCAAATGTAAAGCTTACATAGATGCCTGCCATTCTGTCAGGTCGTGACGTGAGTTCATATACATTTTTACCTGACGAAATCATTAGATGGCCTGCCATTCTTTTTACACACTCCAAAAATGTGTTTGGATAAAAATGTGTTATCTGCAGATAATCGTTGTCTGTAGTAACAGAATGCAAATCAGGGAGCCGACGTTCAAAAAGAACCGTTTGTTTGCGATTGACGCATCACTAGTACAGGCACACATCACTGGCTGGATCAGGCCTTCTCAACATGGAGGCTCTTGATTGGCTGATGAGGACCGTTATGGGTTAATGGCAGGGGCAGTTAGATTACTACAGATACCCCTAACCTTCCCAAACCTCACTCAAACCTTATAGAAAGTTTCTAACAGGTTCTATAAACTGTGTGAAAAGCCTTGGGTTAAACCTGTGTTCTGCGTCAAAGAACCGGAATACATCCATGTGTGATTGAGAGTTGATAAATCTGTTTACTGCACTTTTCCCCAGGAAGGGAAAAGAGGAAGGAGAGGAGGGCTGCTAGCATAGTCTGCTATTGTATATGCTTGGAGTGGGAGGAGGGGGGCAGGATAGAGCTGTTGGCTCCTGACAAGGCCCTCTGCTACAGGCTCAGGCCAGGCTTCTCAAAACAACAGTCTGCCCTTACTCAGCCTGTAAAGCCATTTGTACCTCCTATTACCCAATATGTGCTCTGTGTCCTCATTCAAACATGGCTCAATCATTGCTGTTACAGGTGACTTTATTACAGGGATGTGAAACAGAGTGTGAAAGCTACTCGGGTCACTGCACAAAAGATCCATCATTCAATGTTTCCAAAGCAACTTGTAAATGTCATGTCACAGTGTTTTCAGGGAATACACTTAAACATCCCTCACATATAAGGTTTGACTCCCACACCACAGCTACACTAATCTAGTCTGGTACCGGCAGATAGACAGGGAATGAAGAGGAACCATGTATTACACAACACTCTCTGACCGCATGTTGAGATAGATAGCCATTTCTCCATCTCAAAGATACAGTACATACATCATGAGAAAGAAAGCCCCTATATCATTCCATTTGTCTTGCATGGAGCTGCCCGTTTTAAAAAGGGGTGTAGCTAGTGTGACTCCCGTGATACAAGTCTGTATTCGACGTTGGGAGATGACGTGGAAACCGGCCACTCGGGGCAACAGTGAGCGTTGTTACCTTCAAGTAGATTTTGGTTTAGCTAGGGTGTTGTGGAAGGGGATGGTGGTCAGCATCTGCTTCTGATTCCAAAGGTTGGAAGTTTGAATCCGGCGTTTTGAGAATTTTGTTCTAAGCCTATCCCAAACCTTAACGCTTACCTTAACCATTCGGAGTTAATGCCTAACCTTAAGATTTCTGAGTTAATGCCTAAACTTAACCTTAAACACTTCGAAAACACTTCGGAACCTTAAACACTTCGAGCTAGTTGAATGTGTGTGAGAGTGCTGAGAGCAGGACTTGATAAGAAGCAGGATCTGATGATGCAGGATCTGATAGTGAACAGGATCCATCTGATAGAGCCTCCCTGGGCAGAGTGAAGAGAGACTTTTGTACGCATGAACTGAGGACAATTCCATGGTAACAAATTGATGCTTACACTCACATTTTTCACTGTAAAATGTATGCCAAACAAAAACCAATGCTTGCAAAGTTAAACAAAACATACAGCTGTATGCACAAAGGCCTCTTTTAACAATTTCCACTGAAAATTTTACAAAAACACATTTAGTTGTAGAACAGATGCAAAGTTTGGTAACAGAATGACGGCACAAACAGCACAAACCTTCATTATTTTACCAAACTTTGCAGTAAGTACTAAAAGTGAGAAAAAAAAGTGAAAAATCTGAGTCACAGCATCATTCTGTTATTGTGGAATTAATTAATTAATTAGATACATGCCATGCAGAGACGGCATGAGAGAGGGCAGGATGTGTGTGAGTCAGGGAAGACCATCTTCCTCAGTGAATTTCATAAAAATAATAATATTGAAACATTTAAAAGTTATAATTTTTTGATAAAACTATGCTAAATATATTCACACCACCAAATAATGGATTAAAACAGCACTCTGTAGGGTAGCACCATGGTGTAGCCGGAGGACAGCTAGCTTCCGTCCTCCTCTGGGTACATTGACTTCAATACAAAACCTAGGAGGCTCATGGTTCTCACCCCTTCCATAGACTTACACAGAAATTATCAAGGGGACGTCCTCAAGGGGACGTCCTCCAACCTATCAGAGCTCTTGCAGCATGAACTGACATGTTGTCCACCCGATCAAAGGATCAGCGAATTAATCTAGTACTGAAAGCATAAGCTACAGCTAGCTAGCACTGCAGTGCATAACATGTGGTGAGTAGTTGACTCAAAGAGAGAGAAAGACAATGGTTGAACAGTTTTGAACAACTTAATGTCTTCAAAAATGAAGGAGAAGCAGAAAAAAATGAAGGAGACTTTCACTTACTTAGCTGGCATATGCAGCTAGCTAGTTTATCCTACTCAAACACCCGGCTCAAACAGAGGGATGCTATGTTAGCTAAAAGGCTATGACTATCCAACACAACATTGGGACTCTTCCAAGTCAAGGGAAACTTTTGGTTTTACAGGTTTATGGCCACCAGGCCCGCTGGTGTAACTGCTTACCGACTGTACTGCATGATTGTAGTAGGTTTACTAACTCATTTGTTCTATTAGCTATGTTGACTATGATTTTACTTTAGCTAATATGGTGACAACAATGAAGGCTGTGTGTAGCAGTTATGAGATGGTTTGTCTTGGAAAGGTTTTTTCACCTGGTCACATTCATTGAAGTCCACAGGTGAAGGGGAAAAGGTGATAGGAGGAGCGCGCATAGATTTGAGAAGGAATACAACGTGGCTGCCATGAAAGTGATCTGTGCTTACATGTGATAAGGGGTGTATTCATTCCGCTGATTCTGTTGAAAAATGTTTCTAAATGGAAGCAAACGGAAAAAAACAAGGATAAACATACCTGAATTTGTCCAATAGAAACTCTTGTTTGCAACTGTTGGAATAATGGCTAGATGCAGGCCAGAGTGTACAAGGCAGTATTGAATGTGTCAATGTCTGTCACCTCAAATTTTTCTCTCGACCTGTTGTATGTTGGTAACTTTAATTCATAAGCTAGGTTGTAGCAACCTCGTGATGGAATTAGGGAAAAGTTTAGTATCATGTAGTACCCTAAAAGAATCAATGGTACATTGAGCTGGGTGAATGGAATATGAATGACAGTCATCCAATATGCTGTAATAGAAATAAGGCCATACTCATTATTATTTTGAGTACGGCACCGACCGCCACTGGTGTGTGTGTGTGTGTTTAGAGGCAGAATATAAAAAGATGAAGGTGTACCCCATGTGAGTATGTCTACAGCCTTTTCGCCCTCTCTCTCATCCATGTAATCCTAAAATAGACTGTCCAAAACTATAGAACGCTGTCAGTAGCAACTTATCAAGCATGCTAGAGAAAGTACTAGACACCATTTTGACAATGTCTGATACACCAGGAAATGTAACAGTATGAATAAGGGACAAATGTGTTAAGAAGGAGCCAGGTATGTACTTACAGTGTTTAGTTGGGAGCAGCTTTAGTTGTTCAGATGCGTGCAAGTGGCTTTGGGCCTGTGTTTCTGTGAGCTGGTGTAAAATAGTTCCTCTCGTCTCCTTTACAACAGAGTACAGAGTCTGCTCTCAGGGAGTGCCGGCTTAAAAAGAACAAACACGTTTGTCTTAAATGACTTCACCACATTCAAGAGAAAAAGCGAGTGAGAGAGAAAGAGGGGAGGAGGGGACAGAAGGGGAGGAGGAAACCACAGCCTTAAAAGGATATGGACTTTTTTTCTCTAGATTTTTCTATGAGCTTCCAGTCCTCTTATTTCATTCTATGACACATCTTTTTATTTTCTCTCTCTTTTCACCCCTGTAAGTGTACCTCCTTATTTGGGAGAAGGACGGGGAGTGAGAGGGCCGCTGCCAAAGGGGTTGGTTTGGTCAGCTTGAGGAATTCTCCAAATATCTCCATCCACCACTTTGTCTAGAGAACAGACGGAGGGAGGGAGAGAGGGAAGGAGGGATGAATGAGGAATAAAGTAGAGAGTATGGTGGTTTAGGGAGACCAGGGGGAGGGAGATGCTTTCACTAATTAGAGAGTGTAAGAAAGGAGGCACTTCTAGGGGGAAGTTGACTTTATTGCCTCTATATTAATATTTTGTTATTTGTGGTTTATGAAGTCTTTCATAAAAGGTAAAAGAAAATGTCTGGTAGCCATGGAATGTACTTTTGCTCCATGAGAGAAGTACAGTACGATAAGTACCTAAGTGAGGGCTTGAGCAAATGAGAGGAACCATAATGTCAGTCAAAGTGCAAATACTGCTGATTTGATTTGCTTTGTTGGGTGTTTAGTTAAATTCCTTATCCTTTTTTGAACGTTTCCCTGGTTCTAAAGAACATAAACCCCAATCACATATAAACACACCCATGCCAGTGGTATATGGCAGCATTACAGACACACTCTAATTACTGACAGCATTACAGACACACTCTAATTACTGACAGCATCAAAGCTGGGACCGAGAGACTGAAAAACAGCCTCTATCTCAATGTCTATAGACTGTTTAACAGCCGTCACTAACAATGAGTGGCTGCTGTCAACATACTGACTCAAATCTCTAGCCACTTTAATAATGAATAATTGGATGTAATAAATGTATCAATAGTCACTATAAACAATGCCAATTTATATAATGTTAACATACCCTACATTACTCATCTCATATATGTATGCTGTATTCTATACCATCTACTGCATCCTGCCTATGCCATTCGGCCATCGCTCATCCATATAATTATATGTATATATTCTTATTATTCCCTTTACATTTGTGGGTATAAGGTAGTTGTTGCGAATTTGTTAGATTACTTATTAGATATTACTGTACTGTCGGAACTAGAAGCACAAGAATTTCCCTACACTCGCATTAACATCTGCTAACCATGTGTATGTGACCAATAAAATTTGATTTGACACACACAATCACACAATCACACCCTCAACAGCCTTGGTGGGGCATTCTATAGCTTGAGAAGCCATTGAGGTTAAACATTGACATCACAGAGTGCATCACTGGGAAGAGTCAGCTTTAGTATGAAGTAACTGTCTGACCTCAAAGGTCATTCCAAGGAAAGTTATTGGGTAATGTTGCATCAGAGGCTACTCTGTGTAGAGGTGCCATGTGTGATTTGTCTATATTGCCTATTGTTCTCCATTCAAAGGCACCAGACTGAAAAATATCACTTTAGGCACCAGGCCTTGGGCAACTGAGCTAGTAAAACTACAAAATTGTTTAATGGAAGTCCTTACCCCATCCTAAACTGAATTGGTCCACTGAAGACCCTAATTATTCTGATTAGATATTCCAGCTTTCCTGGGTTGGCTCAGGGCATAGTCTTGATCTATTTACAGTGTATTTGTGAATGTAGCTTATTGCGTTGGCAAAACAAAGGTTACTGATGGGCGTTTGTATGCATTGTTCTGGAAGCCATACTCCTGAGGTACTGACCTGTTACACCCTCTACAACCACTGTGATCATTATTTGACCCTGCTGGTCATCTATGAATGTTTGAACATCTTAAAGAACAATCTGTTCTTAAATGGCCAAGTATAATGTTATAATCTCCACCCGGCACAGCCAGAATAGGAACGGCCACCCCTCGGAGCATGGTTCCTCTTTAGGTTTCTTCCTAGCATCCTGCCTTCCAAGATATTTTTTCCTAGCCACCCTGCTTCTACAACTGCATTGCTTTCTGTTTGGGGTTTTAGGCTGGGTTTCTGTATAGCACTTTGTGACATCTGCTGGTGTAAAAAGGGCTTTATAAATACATTTGATTGATTGATTGAAATGATCCTACAAAAGGCAGAGGATGACAGACAGACAGATTGAGGGGAAGGGGGAAAATGATGGACAGACAGATTGAGGGGAAGGGGGAAAATGCTAAGGTAGAGGATAGATAAGCAAACAGTGTGTGTGAACATGGCCAGCCAACCTGTGAATGGTCCCAGTGCACACCGATGAGAAATACCACGTGTGTATGAGACCTGAGTCCTTGAGCTGGTGGTAGAAGAGTTCTTCTGCTGTTTTAGCATTTATTCATGACCTTCGATACGTTTAGCAACCAGCAGCACTGGAGCTAAAGTTAATGACTACGTTTAATGATTTCCGTTTTACACTGTACATCATGCTAAATCACAGAAACCTTGTAGCAGTTGCTTTGGTGATGTGAAATTAAACAAAATTAACAGCTGGGTTTTTAAGAATTTTTATTTTATTTTTCTGAACAATACATAGAAAGCGTTTTTTTAAGGAGTATGATCAGTCAACTGCAATTTACGTGTTGGTATTGACTGTGAAGTACTGTTGTATGTGGGAGTGTGCACTACATGACCAAAAGTATGTGGACCCCTGCTCGTTGAACATCATTCCAAAATCATGGGCACTAATATGGAGTTGCCCCCCCCCCCTTTCTACTTTAACAGCCTCCACTCTTCTGGGAAGGCTTTCCACTAGATGTTGGAATATTGCTGAGGGGACACAAGAGCATTAATGAGGTCAGGCACTGATGTTGGATGATTAGGCCTGGCTCGCAGTCTGCGTTCCAATTCATTCCAAAGGTGTTCGATGGAGTTGAGGTCAGGGCTCTGTGCAGGCCAGTCAAGTTCTTCCACACCGATCCCGACAAACCATATCTGTATGGACCACGCTTTGTGCACGAGGGATTTGTCAGGCTGAAACAGGAAAGGGCCTTCCCCAAACTGTTGCCACAAAGTTGGAAGCACAGAATTGTCTAGAATGTCACTGTATGCTGTAGTGTTAAGATTTTCCACTGGATAGTTCCAGTGGGGCCTAGTCTGAACCATGAAAAACAGCCCCAGACCATTATTCTTCTTCCACCAAACTTAACAGTTGGCACTATATGTTGGGTTAGGTAGCTTTTCCTGGCATCCACCAAACCCAGATTTGTCTGTTGGACTGCCAGATGGTGACGCATGATTCATCACTCCAGAGAATGCATTTCAACGGCTCCAGAGTCCAATGGCGGCGAGCTTTACACCACTCCAGCCGACCTTTGGCATTGTACATGGTGATCTTAAGCTTGTGTGTGGCTGCTTGGCCATGGAAACTCATCACATGAAGCTCCCGACGAACAGTTCTTGTGCAGAAGTTGCTTCCAGAGGCAGTTTGGAACTCGGTAGTGAGTGTTGCAACCAAGGACAGGCGATTTTTACATGTTATACACTTCATCACTCGGTGGTCCTGTTCTGTGAGCTTTTGTGGCTTACCACTTCACGGCTGAGCCGTCGTTGCTCCTAGACGTTTCCACTGCACTTATAGCGCCTTCGGAAATTATTCAGACCCCTTGACTTTTTCCACATTTTGTTACGTTACAGCCTTATTGTAAAATGTATTAAATAAATAAAAAATCTACACACAATACTTCATAATGACAAAGTGAAAACAGAAACACCTTATTTACATAAGTATTCAGACCCTTTGCTATGATACTTGAAATTGAGCTCAGGTGCATCCTGTTTGCGTTGATCTTCCTTGAGATGTTTCAACAACTTAATTGGAGTCCACCTGTGGTAAATAAAATTTATTGGACATGATTTGGAAAGGCTGTCTATATAAAGTCCCACAGTTAACAGTGCATGTCAGAGCAAAAACCAAGCCATGAGGTCAAAGGAATTGTCCGTAGAGCTCCAAGACAGGATTGTGTCGAGGCACAAATCTGGGGAAGGGTACCAACAAATATCTGCAGCATTGAAGGTCCCCAAGAACACTGTGGCCTCCATCGTTCTTAAATGGAATAAGTTTGGAACCACCAAGACTCTTCCTAGAGCTGGCCGCCCGGCCAAACTGAGCAATCAGGGGAGAAGGGACTTGATCAGGGAGGTGACCAAGAACCCTCTCATGCCACTGACCACAGCAGAGAGAGAAGAGACGGAGGGAGAGAGGAGGGTTGAGACATTAATGTAGCCTACTGTAACTGATGTTGGATGATGCAAAGTAGCTACTTTAACACGTGTTGATTTGTAATGTTTTGTAAACATGTACAGGGATTTTAGTACTGTTTTACAGAGTATAAAGTCCCAGAGTTCATAAACTTTCATAGGCATGATGATGATGAATGCTTTACCTGCTGCTTCCTTCAGGAAGGTCTGGACTCTCGCGTTGAGACTCAGCGCCCCCAAGAGGAACAGAGTGAACACTCATCTGAGACCCAAAGGACACAGACAGCACTGGAAAATGTGGGGAGAAATATCATTTTATAGCCCTAAAATACAATGTTATCTTGCTTATAATATAGAGTAGAAAATCTACAAACACAGCATCCATTTAACATGCACAACGCAGCAAAAACAGTAATGCAAGTTATTTTCCTTTCTGACACACCCCACAGCCAGCACAATCCCCTAAATCCCTTTCCACACACACATCCAATCCCAGGTCCCTGGACAGGACACCCAAACAAGTTATTTTCCTTTCTGACACACCCCACAGCCAGCACAATCCCCTAAATCCCTTTCCACACACACATCCAATCCCAGGTCCCTGGACAGGACACCCAAACTAGGTGTGAAGGCAGGAACCTGCAGGGTCCACTTAGTTCATCAGGCAGTGTGTAATGTGTACAGTTACTGTAGCTGTCTGTGTGTATTATAATTATTATTATTAGGTCACTGGTGGCTGGTGGACTGATAGCATCAGTGAGGTTGTTGATTATGATCTGTGAGTGGGTTCCTCCTGGTTTTGTCTCAGTTCCAGTGTTCTTGGGTTTCAGTAGGACACTGATAATGCCTGATCAAGGGGGGGGGGGGGCTAGTTTAGGGGATTGTCCTTCCCCCTTTCCTGTCCTACTCACTCATTCCCAGGGTTCATTGGTGTAAATAAGTAGTGAATCTGACAGTGAAGGTGTCATGGTTTGTGTGAATAACACGCTGGGCAGGTAATCTATCTATTGACATTTTATCCTAGCTCACTGTCGTGATCAGTGTCGTCACATCCAATTCACATCAAAATGGTTCTGAGGGGCACATTGTTCTGAGATTAGGATCTTCTGAAAGCTGGCACAGCTTGAACAAAGATTTCTGGGGGAAAGCTAAAGTTATGGACACCAAGCTCTCTGTGTTATAATCCCCTTACCTCTCCCCGAGAACACAGGACAGAGAGAGGAGTTGATAGACCTGAGGAACTGTTATTATCTTCACTAATCACCTCAGTCACTACCTCTCATAATAACCATATTAGAGAGACAGGAGGAAGTAGAGGAGTTACACTCTCATGTAATATGATCACTGTGCAAAGTGCTGCTATTCTGGTGGATTGTCTGCTGACTAAACTCATCCGTTTTAGAAGAGTGTACATTAATTACACGTATGAAGAAAATATAGACATCCATGCTCACATACAGTACCAGTCAAAAGTTAGGACACACCTAGTCATTCAAGGGTTTTTCTTTATTTTACTATGTTGTACATTGTAGAACAATAGTGAAGACATCAAAAGAGATGCCAAGAGTGTGCAAAGCTGTCATCAAGGCGAAGGGTGGCTACTTAGAAGAATCTCAAATATAAAATATATTTTGATTTGTTTACTACATGATTCCATTTCTGTTATTTCATAGATTTGACGTCTTCACTTATTATTCTATAGTGTAGAAAACAGTTCAAATAAAGAGAAACCCTTGAATGTGTAGCTGTGTCCAAACTTTAGACTGGTACTGTAGGTAACTGTTGGAACTAAACTGTTGACAAATCTGATCATTTAAAAATGTTCCTTCCTCCATTGTCCTCCTGCTGTGCAGTCATTCATTTAACTAATGATGTATTTTATAACCCCCAGATCAAAAGCTGCAACACAACTTGATATCAGCTTCATCTAAGACGGGGGGAAAGGCAGTAAAAATGGTTAATATTCCTCTATCATAGTCCTGTGGTTTTCCAATAACTTATTACCATATCTGATCCCTGATCAGATAACTGAGAGATCACACCTCCTTACTAAATATGAGCCCTAAATAGGAGACAGAAATATAAGGCCTGAATATGCTTGCTACCTGGCTGGTTGTGTTGTTTTGGAGGACACAATGCTGCAATGAAAGTGTTTTTGAGTTTATAAGTAGGCTAGTTCTGGTTCATACTCAGGGTTCAATTTTAGGATATTGTGCCTGGTTTCGGGTGTCTTAGGTATAAATATGTGGTTAACACTTGGTATTTCATAATTTAATCATATTCCCAGAACAATATAAAAAGCTTATCATTGACATCTGTCTGAAATAAACACACATTTTTGACACCGTTGATGCTGACATTTTACAAATAATAATGAATCACTCTGGCCATTGTGACATCAGCTGATGTAAGAAGGGCTTTATAAATGCATTTGACTGAATTTGATTGATGGTTGTGCCATTATGAGTGTTTGTAAGTGAAACAGAGACAATAATGGAGCAATCAGTCTGATATTTCTCATCACTGCAATTTATTGTTGGAAAGTTGAAACCATGGCAACACAGTGTACATTCAGTACATGACAGTAGGTGTACAATTCCAATGTGGGTGGGTCGGCACACACAGCAAGGGTTTAAACTGTAGAACCCAGTTCCTACGTTTGAATATAAAAATGAATTTTATCAAACAAAACTATGCTACATTTTATATCTGGGACCCTCAGGATGACAAATCAGAGCAAGATTACTGAATTATTTACCTTCAGAGGTGAATGTATCAAACCAGTTGTTGTGGTAAAAGTGTTTTGTTGTTGTGCACTCTCCTCAAACAATAGCATGGTCTTTTTTCACTGTAATAGCTACTGTAAATTGGTACAGTGCCGTTAGATGAACAATAATGTAATCTTTCTGCCCATATAAGACATGTCTATGTCCTGGGAATTTTGTTTGTTACTTACAACATCATATGCTAATCACATTAGCACACATTAGCTCAACCATCCCATGGGGGGGACACAGATTAACTAAAGTTACTTTAGAAAAGTAGTTCACTACATCCAAACTACTTTGTGATGTTAACATAATGTGTAATTTAGCCTACTAAACACAAAAACTATGTTTGAAGTGAGAATTAGGCAGGTCTGATGCTGAAAACAAAAATACAATGCTTGCCTACTAGCCTACCACCCATATTTAATTTAGCAAAAAAGTAGTGCGTAGTTTCAGTAGTTAGCTACACTGCTAAATGGCAAAAAAAGATTAACTACTGAAAACACTAACAGCATTTGCATTTAGTACAACTACCACCAAGCTACTGCAAAATGTAGTTTAATTACTAGTTGAACTACATGAAGTTCACTACTCCCCAACACTGCTGGGTTCATGGCATCTACTTTTCTCTTCAGCCAGCCACCTGTATCGTGTACTTCTACACCGTGGGTCAAAGGGTTGTGTTCATACATGTTAGAATTCCAAACCATTTCCATTTAATATATTTTAACATTGATTAGTTGAAACCCCAAGTCTGGTAAAACATTTATTAGAGTAATATGCCATTAACAATGTGTTTTATCCCACAGGGCTTGTTGAGCAGGTGATAGAGCTAATAAGAGCCGAATCTGGGACAAGAACAAAGTTAGAGAAGGAAGGATAGAGACAAAGACTCTACTCATGAAGAGGAGTGTTTTTATGCACTTCACTAATGTGTCACGACTTCTGCCGAAGTCGTTGCCTCTCCTTGTTCGGGCGGTGCTCGGCGGTCGACGTCACCGGCCTTCTAGCCATCATTGATCCATTTTGTCTTGTCTTCCCACACACCTGTTTTCAATCCCATTCATTACCTGTTGTGTATTTAACCCTCTGTTTCCCCTCATGTCCTTGTCAGCGACGGGTCCTCTTACTCATGTTCGTTTATGTATGTACGTATTTAGTGTTTGGAGCATGTTAAGTGGACTTATGATAAAAGACTCCATTTACACTCCGTTTGACTCTCCTGCGCCTGACTTCCCTGCCACCTATACACACTTCACTAATGTGTGTTTCACTTGATTGATTTAGACTGAACTTTACTTTATGGTGACTTCCCTCCTACAGAACATGATCCTATTTTAAACTCAAGCTTTGACAGAAAAAACAACCCCAATGGAGTTTTGTGTCCTGTGCTGGGTTTACCTTCGCCAGGCAACACATGGGTGGTTCATAATCTGATTGTAAAACACACAGATAGGCAGGCATAGATAAGACTCTCTTAATGTCAGCCAGTGCAGTCTGTCTCTAGGTGTGTCTTTAGTTGGGTCAGAGTAGTGTTGTAATAGTTCTGCAGCTGCCCCACCTGTCTCTGCATCACACCGTAGGATGCTGGGTCTGTCAAACTCTGTACACACTAACAAACTAACACTCTGTACACACTAACACACTAACACTCTGTACACACTAACACACTAACACTCTGTACACACTAACACACTAACACTCTGTACACACTAACAAACTAACACTCTGTACACACTAACACACTGTACACACTAACACTCTGTACACACTAACACACTAACACTCTGTACACACTAACAAACTAACACTCTGTACACACTAACAAACTAACACTCTGTATGTAACAGTATAAATTTAGACCGTCCCCTCGCCCATACCCGGGCGCGAACCAGGGACCCTCTGCACACATCAACAACAGTCACCCACGAAGCGTCGTTATCCATCGCTCCACAAAAGCCGCGGCCCTTGCAGAGCAAGGGGAACTACTACTTCAAGGTCTCAGAGCAAGTGACGTCACCGATTGAAACGCTATTTAGCGCACACTGCTAACTAAACTAGCCGTTTCACATCCGTTACACTCACCCCCCTTTTGACCTTCCTCCTTTTTCCGCAGCAACCAGTAATCCGGGTCAACAGCATCAATGTAACAGTATAAATTTAGACCGTCCCCTCGCCCATACCCGGGCGCGAACCAGGGACCTTCTGCACACATCAACAACAGTCACCCACGAAGCGTCGTTACCCATCGCTCCACAAAAGCCGCGGCCCTTGCAGAGCAAGGGGAACTACTACTTCAAGGTCTCAGAGCAAGTGACGTCACCGATTGAAACGCTATTTAGCGCACACTGCTAACTAAACTAGCCGTTTCGCATCCGTTACATGTACACACTAACACAGTAACACTCTGTACACACTAACAAACTAACACTCTGTACACACTAACACTCTGTACACACTAACAAACTAACACTCTGTACACTCTGTACACACTAACAATCTGTACACACTAACACACTAACAATCTGTACACACTAACAATCTGTACACACTAACACTCTGTACACATTAACACACTAACAATCTGTACACACTAACAATCTGTACACACTAACACTCTGTACACACTAACACTGTGTACACACAAACACACTAACAATCTGTACACACTAACACACTAACAATCTGTACACACTAACAATCTGTACACACTAACACTCTGTACACACTAACACTCGGTACACACTAACACTCTGTACACACTAACACTCTGTACACACTAACACACTAACAATCTGTACACACTAACACACTAACAATCTGTACACACTAACACTCTGTACACACTAACACACTAACACTCTGTACACACTAACACCCTGTACACACTAACACACTAACAATCTGTACACACTAACACACTAACAATCTGTACACACAAACACTCTGTACACACTAACACTCGGTACACACTAACACTCTGTACACACTAACAATCTGTACACACTAACACTCTGTACACATTAACACACTAACAATCTGTACACACTAACAATCTGTACACACTAACACTCTGTACACACTAACACTTTGTACACACTAACACACTAACAATCTGTACACACTAACACACTAACAATCTGTACACACTAACAATCTGTACACACTAACACTCTGTAAACACTAACACTCGGTACACACTAACACTCTGTACACACTAACACTCTGTGCACACTAACACACTAACAATCTGTACACACTAACAATCTGTACACACTAACACTCTGTGCACACTAACACACTAACAATCTGTACACACTAACACTCTGTACACACTAACACACTAACAATCTGTACACACTAACACACTAACAATCTGTACACACTAACACTCTGTACACACTAACACTCTGTACACACTAACACCCTGTACACACTAACAATCTGTACACACTAACACACTAACAATCTGTACACACAAACACTCTGTACACACTAACACTCGGTACACACTAACACTCTGTACACACTAACACTCTGCACACACTAACACACTAACACTCTGTACACACTAACACACTAACAATCTGTACACTCTAACAATCTGTACACACTAACACTCTGTACACATTAACACACTAACAATCTGTACACACTAACAATCTGTACACACTAACACTCTGTACACACTAACACTTTGTACACACTAACACACTAACAATCTGTACACACAAACACTCTGTACACACTAACACTCGGTACACACTAACACTCTGTACACACTAACAATCTGTACACACTAACACTCTGTACACATTAACACACTAACAATCTGTACACACTAACAATCTGTACACACTAACACTCTGTACACACTAACACTTTGTACACACTAACACACTAACAATCTGTACACACTAACACACTAACAATCTGTACACACTAACAATCTGTACACACTAACACTCTGTACACACTAACACTCGGTACACACTAACACTCTGTACACACTAACACTCTGTGCACACTAACACACTAACAATCTGTACACACTAACAATCTGTACACACTAACACTCTGTGCACACTAACACACTAACAATCTGTACACACTAACACTCTGTACACACTAACACACTAACAATCTGTACACACTAACACACTAACAATCTGTACACACTAACACTCTGTGCACACTAACACACTAACAATCTGTACACACTAACAATCTGTACACACTAACACTCTGTGCACACTAACACACTAACAATCTGTACACACTAACACTCTGTACACACTAACACACTAACAATCTGTACACACTAACACACTAACAATCTGTACACACTAACACTCTGTACACACTAACACTCTGTACACACTAACACCCTGTACACACTAACACACTAACAATCTGTACACACTAACACACTAACAATCTGTACACACAAACACTCTGTACACACTAACACTCGGTACACACTAACACTCTGTACACACTAACACTCTGCACACACTAACACACTAACACTCTGTACACACTAACACACTAACAATCTGTACACTCTAACAATCTGTACACACTAACACTCTGTACACATTAACACACTAACAATCTGTACACACTAACAATCTGTACACACTAACACTCTGTACACACTAACACTTTGTACACACTAACACACTGACAATCTGTACACACAAACACTCTGTACACACTAACACTCGGTACACACTAACACTCTGTACACACTAACAATCTGTACACACTAACACTCTGTACACATTAACACACTAACAATCTGTACACACTAACAATCTGTACACACTAACACTCTGTACACACTAACACTTTGTACACACTAACACACTAACAATCTGTACACACTAACACACTAACAATCTGTACACACTAACAATCTGTACACACTAACACTCTGTACACACTAACACTCGGTACACACTAACACTCTGTACACACTAACACTCTGTGCACACTAACACACTAACAATCTGTACACACTAACAATCTGTACACACTAACACTCTGTGCACACTAACACACTAACAATCTGTACACACTAACACTCTGTACACACTAACACACTAACAATCTGTACACACTAACACACTAACAATCTGTACACACTAACACTCTGTACACACTAACACCCTGTACACACTAACACACTAACAATCTGTACACACTAACACACTAACAATCTGTACACACGAACACTCTGTACACACTAACACTCTGCACACACTAACACACTAACACTCTGTACACACTAACACACTAACAATCTGTACACTCTAACAATCTGTACACACTAACACTCTGTACACATTAACACACTAACAATCTGTACACACTAACAATCTGTACACACTAACACTCTGTACACACTAACACTTTGTACACACTAACACACTAACAATCTGTACACACAAACACTCTGTACACACTAACACTCGGTACACACTAACACTCGGTACACACTAACACTCTGTACACACTAACAATCTGTACACACTAACACTCTGTACACATTAACACACCAACAATCTGTACACACTAACAATCTGTACACACTAACACTCTGTACACACTAACACTTTGTACACACTAACACACTAACAATCTGTACACACTAACACACTAACAATCTGTACACACTAACAATCTGTACACACTAACACGCTGTACACACTAACACTCGGTACACACTAACACTCTGTACACACTAACACTCTGTGCACACTAACACACTAACAATCTGTACACACTAACAATCTGTACACACTAACACTCTGTGCACACTAACACACTAACAATCTGTACACACTAACACTCTGTACACACTAACACACTAACAATCTGTACACACTAACACACTAACAATCTGTACACACTAACACTCTGTACACACTAACACTCTGTACACACTAACACCCTGTACACACTAACACACTAACAATCTGTACACACTAACACACTAACAATCTGTACACACGAACACTCTGTACACACTAACACTCGGTACACACTAACACTCTGTACACACTAACACTCTGCACACACTAACACTCTGTACACACTAACACACTAACAATCTGTACACTCTAACAATCTGTACACACTAACACTCTGTACACATTAACACACTAACAATCTGTACACACTAACAATCTGTACACACTAACACTCTGTACACACTAACACTTTGTACACACTAACACACTAACAATCTGTACACACTAACACACTAACAATCTGTACACACTAACAATCTGTACACACTAACAATCTGTACAAACGAACACACTAACACTCTGTACACACTAACACTCTGTACACACTAACACACTAACAATCTGTACACATGAACACTCTGTACACACTAACACTCGGTACACACTAATACTCTGTACACACTAACACTCTGTACACACTAACACTCTGTGCACACTAACACACTAACAATCTGTACACACTAACAATCTGTACACACTAACATTCTGTGCACACTAACACACTAACAATCTGCACACACTAACAATCTGTACACACTAACACTCTGTACACACTAACACTCTGTGCAAACTAACACACTAACAATTTGTACACACTAACACACTAACAATATGTGCACACTAACAATCTGTACACACTAACACTCTGTGCACACTAACACACTAACAATCTGTACACACTAACAATCTGTACACACTAACACTGTACGCACTAACACTCTGTACACACTAACACACTAACAATCTGTACACACTAACACACTAACAATCTGTACACACTAACACTCTGTACACACTAACACACTAACACTCTGTACACAATAACACACTAACAATCTGTACACACTAACACACTAACAATCTGTACACACGAACACTCTGTACACACTAACACTCGGTACACACTAACACTCTGTACACACTAACACTCTGTACACACTAACACTCTGTGCACACTAACACACTAACAATCTGTACACACTAACACACTAACCATCTGTACACACTAACAATCTGTACACACTAACACTCTGTACACACTAACACACTAACAATCTGTACACACTAACAATCTGTACACACTAACACTCTGTACACACTAACACTCTGTACACACTAACACTCTGTACACACTAACAATCTGTACACACTAACACACTAACAATCTGTACACACTAACAATCTGTACACACTAACACTCTGTACACACTAACACACTAACACTCTGTACACACTAACACACTAACACTCTGTACACACTAACAATCTGCACACACTAACACACTAACAATCTGTACACACTAACACTCTGTACACACTAACACACTAACAATCTGTACACACTAACAATCTGTACACACTAACACTCTGTACACACTAACACTCTGTACACACTAACACACTAACAATCTGTACACACTAACAATCTGTACACACTAACACACTAACACTCTGTACACACTAACAATCTGTACACACTAACAATCTGTACACACTAACACTCTGTACACTCTAACACACTAACACTCTGTACACACTAACACACTAACAATCTGTACAAACTAGCAATCTGTACACACTAACACTCTGTGCACACTAACACACTAACAATCTGTACACACTAACAATCTGTACACACTAACACTCTGTGCACACTAACACACTAACAATCTGCACACACTAACAATCTGTACACACTAACACTCTGTACACACTAACACACTAACAATCTGTACACACTAACAATCTGTACACACTAACACACTAACACTCTGTACACACTAACAATCTGTACACACTAACAATCTGTACACACTAACACTCTGTACACACTAACACACTAACACTCTGTACACACTAACACACTAACAATCTGTACAAACTAGCAATCTGTACACACTAACACTCTGTGCACACTAACACACTAACAATCTGTACACACTAACAATCTGTACACACTAACACTCTGTGCACACTAACACACTAACAATCTGCACACACTAACTATCTGTACACACTAACACTCTGTACACACTAACACTCTGTGCAAACTAACACACTAACAATCTGTACACACTAACACACTAACAATATGTACACACTAACAATCTGTACACACTAACAATCTGTACACACTAACACTGTACACACTAACACTCTGTACACACTAACACACTAACAATCTGTACACACTAAAACACTAACAATCTGTACACACTAACACTCTGTACACACTAACACACTAACACTCTGTACACACTAACACACTAACAATCTGTACACACTAACACACTAAAAATCTGTACACACGAACACTCTGTACACACTAACACTCGGTACACACTAACACTCTGTACACACTAACACTCTGTACACACTAACACTCTGTTCACACTAACACACTAACAATCTGTACACACTAACACACTAACAATCTGTACACACTAACAATCTGCACACACTAACACTCTGTACACACTAACACACTAACAATCTGTACACACTAACAATCTGTACACACTAATACTCTGTACACACTAACACTCTGTACACACTAACACTCTGTACACACTAACAATCTGTACACACTAACACACTAACAATCTGTACACACTAACAATCTGTACACACTAACACTCTGTACACACTAACACACTAACAATCTGCACACACTAACACACTAACAATCTGTACACACTAACAATCTGTACGCACTAACACTCTGTACACACTAACACACTAACAATCTGTACACACTAACAATCTGTACACACTAACACTCTGTACACACTAACACTCTGTACACACTAACACACTAACAATCTGTACACACTAACAATCTGTACACACTAACACACTAACACTCTGTACACACTAACAATCTGTACACACTAACAATCTGTACACACTAACACTCTGTACACACTAACACACTAACACTCTGTACACACTAACACACTAACAATCTGTACACACTAAAACTCTGTACACACTAACACACTAACAATCTGTACACACTAACAATCTGTACACACTAACACTCTGTGCACACTAACACACTAACCATCTGTACACACTAACAATATGTACACACTAACACTCTGTACACACTAACACACTAACACTCTGTACACACTAACACACTAACAATCTGTACACACTAACACTCTGTATACACTAACACACTAACAATCTGTACACACTAACAATCTGTACACACTAACACTCTGTACACATTAACACTATGTACACACTAACACACTAACAATCTGTACACACTAACACACTAACACTCTGTACACACTAACAATCTGTACACACTAACAATCTGTACACACTAACACACTAACAATCTGTACACACTAACATACTAACACTCTGTAAACACTAACAATCTGTACACACTAATACACTAACAATCTGTACACACTAACATACTAACACTCTGTAAACACTAACAATCTGTACACACTAACACTCTGTACACACTAACACTGTACACACTAACACACTGTACACACTAACACACTGTACACACTAACACACTAAGAATCTGTACACACTAACATACTAACACTCTGTACACACTAACACACTAACAATCTGTACACACTAACACTCTGTAAACACTAACACTCTGTACACACTAACACACTAACACACTGTACACACTAACAATCTGTACACACGAACACTCTGTACACACTAACACTCGGTACACACTAACACTGTACACACTAACACTCTGTACACACTAACACTCTGTGCACACTAACACACTAACAATCTGTACACACTAACACACTAACAATCTGTACACACTAACAATCTGTACACACTAACACTCTGTACACACTAACACACTAACAATCTGTACACACTAACAATCTGTACACACCAACACTCTGTACACACTAACACTCTGTACACACTAACACTCTGTACACACTAACAATCTGTACACACTAACACACTAACAATCTGTACACACTAACAATCTGTACACACTAACACTCTGTACACACTAACACACTAACAATCTGTACACACTAACAATCTGTACACACTGACACTCTGTACACACTAACACTCTGTACACACTAACACACTAACAATCTGTACACACTAACACACTAACAATCTGTACACACTAACAATCTGTACACACTAACAAACTAACACTCTGTACACACTAACAATCTGTACACACTAACAATCTGTACACACTAACACTCTGTACACACTAACACACTAACACTCTGTACACACTAACACACTAACAATCTGTACACACTAACACTCTGTACACACTAACAAACTAACATGCTGTACACACTAACAATCTGTACACAGTAACACTCTGTACACACTAACACACTAACACTCTGTACACACTAACAATCTGTACACACTAACAATCTGTATGCACTAACACACTAACAATCTGTACACACTAACAATCTGTACACACTAACACTCTGTACACATTAACACTCTGTACACACTAACACACTAACAATCTGTACACACTAACACTCTGTACACACTAACACACTGACAATCTGTACACACTAACAATCTGTACACACTAACACTCTGTACACACTAACACTCTGTACACACTAACAATCTGTACACACTAACACACTAACAATCTGTACACACTAACAATCTGTACACACTAACACTCTGTACACACTAACACACTAACACTCTGTACACACTAACACACTAACACTCTGTACACACTAACAATCTGCACACACTAACACACTAACAATCTGTACACACTAACAATCTGTACACACTAACACTCTGTACACACTAACACACTAACAATCTGTACACACTAACAATCTGTACACACTAACACTCTGTACACACTAACACTCTGTACACACTAACACACTAACAATCTGTACACACTAACAATCTGTACACACTAACACACTAACACTTTGTACACACTAACAATCTGTACACACTAACAATCTGTACACACTAACACTCTGTACACACTAACACACTAACACTCTGTACACACTAACAAACTAACAATCTGTACACACTAACACTCTGTACACACTAACAATCTGTACACACTAACAATCTGTACACACTAACAATCTGTACACACTAACAATCTGTACACACTAACACACTAACACTCTGTACACACTAACACACTAACACTCTGTACACACTAACAATCTGCACACACTAACACACTAACAATCTGTACACACTAACAATCTGTACACACTAACACTCTGTACACACTAACACACTAACAATCTGTACACACTAACAATCTGTACACACTAACACTCTGTACACACTAACACTCTGTACACACTAACACACTAACAATCTGTACACACTAACAATCTGTACACACTAACACACTAACACTCTGTACACACTAACAATCTGTACACACTAACAATCTGTACACACTAACACTCTGTACAGACTAGCACACTAACACTCTGTACACACTAACACACTAACAATCTGTACACACTAACACTCTGTACACACTAACACACTAACAATCTGTACACACTAACAATCTGTACACACTAACACTCTGTGCACACTAACACACTAACAATCTGTACACACTAACAATCTGTACACACTAACACTCTGTACACACTAACACACTAACACTCTGTACACACTAACACACTAACAATCTGTACACACTAACACTCTGTATACACTAACACACTAACAATCTGTACACACTAACAATCTGTACACACTAACACTCTGTACACATTAACACTCTGTACACACTAACACACTAACAATCTGTACACACTAACACACTAACACTCTGTACACACTAACAATCTGTACACACTAACAATCTGTACACACTAACACACTAACAATCTGTACACACTAACATACTAACACTCTGTAAACACTAACAATCTGTACACACTAACACACTAACAATCTGTACACACTAACATACTAACACTCTGTAAACACTAACAATCTGTACACACTAACACTCTGTACACACTAACACTCTGTACACACTAACACACTGTACACACTAGCACACTGTACACACTAACACACTAAGAATCTGTACACACTAACATACTAACACTCTGTACACACTAACACACTAACAATCTGTACACACTAACACTCTGTAAACACTAACACTCTGTACACACTAACACACTAACACACGGTACACACTAACAATCTGTACACACGAACACTCTGTACACACTAACACTCGGTACACACTAACACTGTACACACTAACACTCTGTACACACTAACACTCTGTGCACACTAACACACTAACAATCTGTACACACTAACACACTAACAATCTGTACACACTAACAATCTGTACACACTAACACTCTGTACACACTAACACTCTGTACACACTAACACCCTGTACACACTAACACACTAACAATCTGTACACACTGTACACACTAACACACACACTAACAATCTGTACACACTAACACTCTGTACACACTAACACTCTGTACACTAACACACTAACAATCTGTACACACTAACACACTAACAATCTGTACACACTAACAATCTGTACACACTAACACTCTGTACACACTAACACTGTACACACTAACACACTAACACTGTACACACTACACACTAACAATCTGTACACACTAACACACTAACAATCTGTACACACTAACAATCTGTACACACTAACACTCTGTACACATTAACACTCTGTACACACTAACACACTAACAATCTGTACACACTAACACTCTGTACACACTAACACACTGACAATCTGTACACACTAACAATCTGTACACACTAACACTCTGTACACACTAACACTCTGTACACACTAACAATCTGTACACACTACACACTAACAATCTGTACACACTAACACTCTGTACACACTAACACACTAACACTCTGTACACACTAACACACTAACACTCTGTACACACTAACAATCTGCACACACTAACACACACACTAACAATCTGTACACACTAACACACTAACAATCTGTACACACTAACACTCTGTACACACTAACACACACACTAACAATCTGTACACACTAACAATCTGTACACACTAACACTCTGTACACACTAACACTAACAATGTACACACTAACACACTAACACTATCACTAACACTGTACACACTAACAATCTGTACACACTAACACACTAACACTAACACACTAACAATCTGTACACACTAACAATCTGTACACACTAACAATCTGTACACACTAACACTCTGTACACACTAACACACTAACACTCTGTACACACTAACAAACTAACAATCTGTACACACTAACACTCTGTACACACTAACAATCTGTACACACTAACACTCTGTACACACTAACAATCTGTACACACTAACAATCTGTACACACTAACAATCTGTACACACTAACACACTAACACTCTGTACACACTAACACACTAACACTCTGTACACACTAACAATCTGCACACACTAACACACTAACAATCTGTACACACTAACAATCTGTACACACTAACACTCTGTACACACTAACACACTAACAATCTGTACACACTAACAATCTGTACACACTAACACTCTGTACACACTAACACGCTGTACACACTAACACACTAACAATCTGTACACACTAACAATCTGTACACACTAACACACTAACACTCTGTACACACTAACAATCTGTACACACTAACAATCTGTACACACTAACACTCTGTACAGACTAGCACACTAACACTCTGTACACACTAACACACTAACAATCTGTACACACTAACACTCTGTACACACTAACACACACTAACAATCTGTACACACTAACAATCTGTACACACTAACAATCTGTACACACTAACACTCTGTGCACACTAACACACTAACAATCTGTACACACTAACACTCTGTACACACTAACACACTAACAATCTGTACACATGAACACTCTGTACACACTAACACTCTGTACACACTAACACTCTGTACACACTAACACTCTGTGCACACTAACACACTATCTGTACACACTAACACTAACACACTAACACTCTGTACACACTAACACACTAACAATCTGTACACACTAACACTCTGTATACACTAACACACTAACACTCTGTACACACTAACAATCTGTACACACTAACAATCTGTACACACTAACAATCTGTACACACTAACACTCTGTACACACTAACACACTAACACTCTGTACACACTAACACACTCTGTACACACTAACACTCTGTACACACACTAACACTACACACTAACAATCTGTACACACTAACACTCTGTACACACTAACACACTAACAATCTGTACACACTAACAATCTGTACACACTAACACTCTGTACACACTAACACTCTGTACACACTAACACACTAACAATCTGTACACACTAACAATCTGTACACACTAACACACTAACACTCTGTACACACTAACAATCTGTACACACTAACAATCTGTACACACTAACACTCTGTACAGACTAGCACACTAACACTCTGTACACACTAACACACTAACAATCTGTACACACTAACACTCTGTACACACTAACACACTAACAATCTGTACACACTATCTGTACACACTAACACTCACACTAACACTGTACACACTAACACTCTGTACACACAATCTGTACACACTAACACTCTGTACACACTAACACTGTACACACTAACACTCTGCACACTAACACACTAACAATCTGTACACACTAACAATCTGTACACACTAACACTAACAATCTGTACACACTAACAATCTGTACACACTAACACTCTGTACACACTAACACACTAACAATCTGTACACACTAACACTCTGTATACACTAACACACTAACAATCTGTACACACTAACAATCTGTACACACTAACACACTAACACTCTGTACACACTAACAATCTGTACACACTAACAATCTGTACACACTAACACTCTGTACAGACTAGCACACTAACACTCTGTACACACTAACACACTAACAATCTGTACACACTAACACTCTGTACACACTAACACACTAACAATCTGTACACACTAACAATCTGTACACACTAACACTCTGTGCACACTAACACACTAACAATCTGTACACACTAACAATCTGTACACACTAACACTCTGTACACACTAACACACTAACAATCTGTACACACTAACACTCTGTATACACTAACACACTAACAATCTGTACACACTAACAATCTGTACACACTAACACTCTGTACACATTAACACTCTGTACACACTAACACACTAACAATCTGTACACACTAACACACTAACACTCTGTACACACTAACAATCTGTACACACTAACAATCTGTACACACTAACACACTAACAATCTGTACACACTAACATACTAACACTCTGTAAACACTAACAATCTGTACACACTAACACACTAACAATCTGTACACACTAACATACTAACACTCTGTAAACACTAACAATCTGTACACACTAACACTCTGTACACACTAACACTCTGTACACACTAACACACTGTACACACTAACACACTGTACACACTAACACACTAAGAATCTGTACACACTAACATACTAACACTCTGTACACACTAACACACTAACAATCTGTACACACTAACACTCTGTAAACACTAACACTCTGTACACACTAACACACTAACACACGGTACACACTAACAATCTGTACACACGAACACTCTGTACACACTAACACTCGGTACACACTAACACTGTACACACTAACACTCTGTACACACTAACACTCTGTGCACACTAACACACTAACAATCTGTACACACTAACACAGTAACAATCTGTACACACTAACAATCTGTACACACTAACACTCTGTACACACTAACACACTAACAATCTGTACACACTAACAATCTGTACACACTAACACTCTGTACACACTAACACTCTGTACACACTAACACTCTGTACACACTAACAATCTGTACACACTAACACACTAACAATCTGTACACACTAACAATCTGTACACACTAACACTCTGTACACACTAACACACTAACACTCTGTACACACTAACAATCTGAACACACTAACACACTAACAATCTGTACACACTAACAATCTGTACACACTAACACTCTGTACACACTAACACACTAACACTCTGTACACACTAACAATCTGTACACACTAACAATCTGTACACACTAACACTCTGTACACACTAACACTCTGTACACACTTACACACTAACAATCTGTACACACTAACACTCTGTACACACTAACAATCTGTATACACTAACACACTAACAATCTGTACACACTAACAATCTGTACACACTAACACACTAACACTCTGTACACACTAACAATCTGTACACACTAACAATCTGTATACACTAACACACTAACAATCTGTACACACTAACAATCTGTACACACTAACACTCTGTACACACTAACACACTAACAATCTGTACACACTAACACTCTGTACACACTAACACACTAACATTCTGTACACACTAACAATCTGTACACAGTAACACTCTGTACACAGTAACACACTAACACTCTGTACACACTAACACACTAACATTCTGTACACACTAACAATCTGTACACAGTAACACTCTGTACACAGTAACACACTAACACTCTGTACACACTAACAATCTGTACACACTAACAATCTGTATACACTAACACACTAACAATCTGTACACACTAACAATCTGTACACACTAACACTCTGTACACACTAACAATCTGTACACACTAACACTCTGTACACACTAACACACTGTACACATACACTAACAATCTGTACACACTAACACTCTGTACACACTAACACTCTGTACACACTAACACTCTGTACACACTAACAATCTGTACACACTAACACACTAACAATCTGTACACACTAACAATCTGTACACACTAACACTCTGTACACACTAACACACTAACACTCTGTACACACTAACACACTAACACTCTGTACACACTAACAATCTGCACACACTAACACACTAACAATCTGTACACACTAACAATCTGTACACACTAACACTCTGTACACACTAACACACTAACAATCTGTACACACTAACAATCTGTACACACTAACACTCTGTACACACTAACACTCTGTACACACTAACACACTAACAATCTGTACACACTAACAATCTGTACACACTAACACTGTACACACTAACAATCTGTACACACTAACAATCTGTACACACTAACACTCTGTGCACACTAACACACTAACAATCTGTACACACTAACAATCTGTACACACTAACACTCTGTACACACTAACACACTAACACTCTGTACACACTAACAATCTGTACACACTAACAATCTGTACACACTAACAATCTGTACACACTAACACTCTGTGCACACTAACACACTAACAATCTGTACACACTAACAATCTGTACACACTAACACTCTGTACACACTAACACACTAACAATCTGTACACACTAACACACCAACAATCTGTACACACTAACACACTAACACTCTGTACACACTAACAATCTGTACACACTAACAATCTGTATACACTAACACACTAACAATCTGTACACACTAACAATCTGTACACACTAACACTCTGTACACATTAACACGCTGTACACACTAACACACTAACAATCTGTACACACTAACACACTAACACTCTGTACACACTAACACACCAACAATCTGTACACACTAACACACTAACACTCTGTACACACTAACAATCTGTACACACTAACAATCTGTACCACTAACACACTAACAATCTGTACACACTAACATACTAACACTCTGTAAACACTAACATTCTGTACACACTAACACTCTGTACACACTAACACTCTGTACACACTAACACACTGTACACACTAACACACTGTACACACTAACACACTTACAATCTGTACACACTAACAATCTGTACACACTAACACTCTGTACACAGTAACACACTAACAATCTGTACACACTAACACACTAACAATCTGTACACACTAACACTCTGTACACACTAACACACTAACACTCTGTACACACTAACACCCTGTACACACTAACACACTAACAATCTGTACACACTAACACACTAACAATCTGTACACACGGACACTCTGTACACACTAACACTCGGTACACACTAACACTCTGTACACACTAACACTCTGTACACACTAACACTCTGCACACACTAACACACTAACACTCTGTACACAATAACACACTAACAATCTGTACACACTAACACACTAACAATCTGTACACACTAACACACTAACAAGCTGTACACACTAACACTCTGTACACACTAACACACTAACAATCTGTACACACTAACACACTAACACACTGTACACACTAACACTCTGTACACACTAACAATCTGTACACACTAACACACTAACAATCTGTACACACTAACAATCTGTACACACTAACACTCTGTACACATTAACACACTAACAATCTGTACACACTAACAATCTGTACACACTAACACTCTGTACACACTAACACTTTGTACACACTAACACACTAACAATCTGTACACACTAACACACTAACAATCTGTACACACTAACAATCTGTACACACTAACAATCTGTACAAACTAACACACTAACACTCTGTACACACTAACACTCTGTACACACTAACACACTAACAATCTGTACACATGAACACTCTGTACACACTAACACTCGGTACACACTAATACTCTGTACACACTAACACTCTGTACACACTAACACTCTGTGCACACTAACACACTAACAATCTGCACACACTAACAATCTGTACACACTAACACTCTGTACACACTAACAATCTGTACACACTAACAATCTGTACACACTAACAATCTGTACACACTAACAATCTGTACACACTAACACTCTGTGCACACTAACACACTAACAATCTGTACACACTAACAATCTGTACACACTAACACTCTGTACACACTAACACACTAACAATCTGTACACACTAACACACCAACAATCTGTACACACTAACACACTAACACTCTGTACACACTAACAATCTGTACACACTAACAATCTGTATACACTAACACACTAACAATCTGTACACACTAACAATCTGTACACACTAACACTCTGTACACATTAACACGCTGTACACACTAACACACTAACAATCTGTACACACTAACACACTAACACTCTGTACACACTAACACACCAACAATCTGTACACACTAACACACTAACACTCTGTACACACTAACAATCTGTACACACTAACAATCTGTACCACTAACACACTAACAATCTGTACACACTAACATACTAACACTCTGTAAACACTAACATTCTGTACACACTAACACTCTGTACACACTAACACTCTGTACACACTAACACACTGTACACACTAACACACTGTACACACTAACACACTTACAATCTGTACACACTAACAATCTGTACACACTAACACTCTGTACACAGTAACACACTAACAATCTGTACACACTAACACACTAACAATCTGTACACACTAACACTCTGTACACACTAACACACTAACACTCTGTACACACTAACACCCTGTACACACTAACACACTAACAATCTGTACACACTAACACACTAACAATCTGTACACACGGACACTCTGTACACACTAACACTCGGTACACACTAACACTCTGTACACACTAACACTCTGTACACACTAACACTCTGCACACACTAACACACTAACACTCTGTACACAATAACACACTAACAATCTGTACACACTAACACACTAACAATCTGTACACACTAACACACTAACAAGCTGTACACACTAACACTCTGTACACACTAACACACTAACAATCTGTACACACTAACACACTAACACACTGTACACACTAACACTCTGTACACACTAACAATCTGTACACACTAACACACTAACAATCTGTACACACTAACAATCTGTACACACTAACACTCTGTACACATTAACACACTAACAATCTGTACACACTAACAATCTGTACACACTAACACTCTGTACACACTAACACTTTGTACACACTAACACACTAACAATCTGTACACACTAACACACTAACAATCTGTACACACTAACAATCTGTACACACTAACAATCTGTACAAACTAACACACTAACACTCTGTACACACTAACACTCTGTACACACTAACACACTAACAATCTGTACACATGAACACTCTGTACACACTAACACTCGGTACACACTAATACTCTGTACACACTAACACTCTGTACACACTAACACTCTGTGCACACTAACACACTAACAATCTGCACACACTAACAATCTGTACACACTAACACTCTGTACACACTAACACTCTGTGCAAACTAACACACTAACAATCTGTACACACTAACACACTAACAATATGTACACACTAACAATCTGTACACACTAACACTCTGTGCACACTAACACACTAACAATCTGTACACACTAACAATCTGTACACACTAACACTCTGTACACACTAACACAGTAACACTCTGTACACACTAACACACTAACAATCTGTACACACTAACACACTGACAATCTGTACACACGAACACTCTGTACACACTAACACTCGGTACACACTAACACTCTGTACACACTAACACTCTGTACACACTAACACTCTGTGCACACTAACACACTAACAATCTGTACACACTAACACACTAACAATCTGTACACACTAACAATCTGTACACACTAACACTCTGTACACACTAACACACTAACAATCTGTACACACTAACAATCTGTACACACTAACACTCTGTACACACTAACACTCTGTACACACTAACACTCTGTACACACTAACAATCTGTACACACTAACACACTAACAATCTGTACACACTAACACTCTGTACACACTAACACTCTGTACACACTAACACACTAACACACTGTACACACTAACACACTTACAATCTGTACACACTAACAATCTGTACACACTAACACTCTGTGCACACTAACACACTAACAATCTGCACACACTAACAATCTGTACACACTAACACTCTGTACACACTAACACTCTGTGCAAACTAACACACTAACAATCTGTACACACTAACACACTAACAATATGTACACACTAACAATCTGTACACACTAACACTCTGTGCACACTAACACACTAACAATCTGTACACACTAACAATCTGTACACACTAACACTGTACACACTAACACTCTGTACACACTAACACACTAACAATCTGTACACACTAACACACTAACAATCTGTGCACACTAACACTCTGTACACACTAACACACTAACACTCTGTACACACTAACAATCTGTACACACTAACACACTAACAATCTGTACACACGAACACTCTGTACACACTAACACTCGGTACACACTAACACTCTGTACACACTAACACTCTGTACACACTAACACTCTGTGCACACTAACACACTAACAATCTGTACACACTAACACACTAACAATCTGTACACACGAACACTCTGTACACACTAACACTCGGTACACACTAACACTCTGTACACACTAACACTCTGTACACACTAACACTCTGTGCACACTAACACACTAACAATCTGTACACACTAACACACTAACAATCTGTACACACTAACAATCTGTACACACTAACACTCGGTACACACTAACACTCTGTACACACTAACACTCTGTACACACTAACACTCTGTGCACACTAACACACTAACAATCTGTACACACTAACACACTAACAATCTGTACACACTAACAATCTGTACACACTAACACTCTGTACACATTAACACGCTGTACACACTAACACACTAACAATCTGTACACACTAGCACACTAACACTCTGTACACACTAACACACCAACAATCTGTACACACTAACACACTAACACTCTGTACACACTAACAATCTGTACCACTAACACACTAACAATCTGTACACACTAACATACTAACACTCTGTAAACACTAACATTCTGTACACACTAACACTCTGTACACACTAACACTCTGTACACACTAACACACTGTACACACTAACACACTGTACACACTAACACACTTACAATCTGTACACACTAACAATCTGTACACACTAACACTCTGTACACAGTAACACACTAACAATCTGTACACACTAACACACTAACAATCTGTACACACTAACACTCTGTACACACTAACACACTAACACTCTGTACACACTAACACCCTGTACACACTAACACACTAACAATCTGTACACACTAACACACTAACAATCTGTACACACGGACACTCTGTACACACTAACACTCGGTACACACTAACACTCTGTACACACTAACACTCTGTACACACTAACACTCTGCACACACTAACACACTAACACTCTGTACACAATAACACACTAACAATCTGTACACACTAACACACTAACAATCTGTACACACTAACACACTAACAAGCTGTACACACTAACACTCTGTACACACTAACACACTAACAATCTGTACACACTAACACACTAACACACTGTACACACTAACACTCTGTACACACTAACAATCTGTACACACTAACACACTAACAATCTGTACACACTAACAATCTGTACACACTAACACTCTGTACACATTAACACACTAACAATCTGTACACACTAACAATCTGTACACACTAACACTCTGTACACACTAACACTTTGTACACACTAACACACTAACAATCTGTACACACTAACACACTAACAATCTGTACACACTAACAATCTGTACACACTAACAATCTGTACAAACTAACACACTAACACTCTGTACACACTAACACTCTGTACACACTAACACACTAACAATCTGTACACATGAACACTCTGTACACACTAACACTCGGTACACACTAATACTCTGTACACACTAACACTCTGTACACACTAACACTCTGTGCACACTAACACACTAACAATCTGTACACACTAACAATCTGTACACACTAACACTCTGTGCACACTAACACACTAACAATCTGCACACACTAACAATCTGTACACACTAACACTCTGTACACACTAACACTCTGTGCAAACTAACACACTAACAATCTGTACACACTAACACACTAACAATATGTACACACTAACAATCTGTACACACTAACACTCTGTGCACACTAACACACTAACAATCTGTACACACTAACAATCTGTACACACTAACACTCTGTACACACTAACACAGTAACACTCTGTACACACTAACACACTAACAATCTGTACACACTAACACACTGACAATCTGTACACACGAACACTCTGTACACACTAACACTCGGTACACACTAACACTCTGTACACACTAACACTCTGTACACACTAACACTCTGTGCACACTAACACACTAACAATCTGTACACACTAACACACTAACAATCTGTACACACTAACAATCTGTACACACTAACACTCTGTACACACTAACACACTAACAATCTGTACACACTAACAATCTGTACACACTAACACTCTGTACACACTAACACTCTGTACACACTAACACTCTGTACACACTAACAATCTGTACACACTAACACACTAACAATCTGTACACACTAACACTCTGTACACACTAACACTCTGTACACACTAACACACTAACATACTGTACACACTAACACACTTACAATCTGTACACACTAACAATCTGTACACACTAACACTCTGTGCACACTAACACACTAACAATCTGCACACACTAACAATCTGTACACACTAACACTCTGTACACACTAACACTCTGTGCAAACTAACACACTAACAATCTGTACACACTAACACACTAACAATATGTACACACTAACAATCTGTACACACTAACACTCTGTGCACACTAACACACTAACAATCTGTACACACTAACAATCTGTACACACTAACACTGTACACACTAACACTCTGTACACACTAACACACTAACAATCTGTACACACTAACACACTAACAATCTGTGCACACTAACACTCTGTACACACTAACACACTAACACTCTGTACACACTAACAATCTGTACACACTAACACACTAACAATCTGTACACACGAACACTCTGTACACACTAACACTCGGTACACACTAACACTCTGTACACACTAACACTCTGTACACACTAACACTCTGTGCACACTAACACACTAACAATCTGTACACACTAACACACTAACAATCTGTACACACGAACACTCTGTACACACTAACACTCGGTACACACTAACACTCTGTACACACTAACACTCTGTACACACTAACACTCTGTGCACACTAACACACTAACAATCTGTACACACTAACACACTAACAATCTGTACACACTAACAATCTGTACACACTAACACTCGGTACACACTAACACTCTGTACACACTAACACTCTGTACACACTAACACTCTGTGCACACTAACACACTAACAATCTGTACACACTAACACACTAACAATCTGTACACACTAACAATCTGTACACACTAACACTCTGTACACACTAACACACTAACAATCTGTACACACTAACAATCTGTACACACTAACACTCTGTACACACTAACACTCTGTACACACTAACACTCTGTACACACTAACAATCTGTACACACTAACACACTAACAATCTGTACACACTAACACTCTGTACACACTAACACTCTGTACACACTAACACACTGTACACACTAACACACTGTACACACTAACACACTTACAATCTGTACACACTAACAATCTGTACACACTAACACTCTGTGCACACTAACACACTAACAATCTGCACACACTAACAATCTGTACACACTAACACTCTGTACACACTAACACTATGTGCAAACTAACACACTAACAATCTGTACACACTAACAATCTGTACACACTAACACTCTGTGCACACTAACACACTAACAATCTGTACACACTAACAATCTGTACACACTAACACTGTACACACTAACACTCTGTACACACTAACACACTAACAATCTGTACACACTAACACACTAACAATCTGTACACACTAACACTCTGTACACACTAACACACTAACACTCTGTACACACTAGCACACTAACAATCTGTACACACTAACACACTAACAATCTGTACACACGAACACTCTGTACACACTAACACTCGGTACACACTAACACTCTGTACACACTAACACTCTGTACACACTAACACTCTGTGCACACTAACACACTAACAATCTGTACACACTAACACACTAACAATCTGTACACACGAACACTCTGTACACACTAACACTCGGTACACACTAACACTCTGTACACACTAACACTCTGTACACACTAACACTCTGTACACACTAACACACTAACAATCTGTACACACTAACAATCTGTACACACTAACACTCTGTACACACTAACACACTAACAATCTGTACACACTAACAATCTGTACACACTAACACTCTGTACACACTAACACTCTGGACACACTAACACTCTGTACACACTAACAATCTGTACACACTAACACACTAACAATCTGTACACACTAACAATCTGTACACACTAACACTCTGTACACACTAACACTCTGTACACACTAACACTCTGTACACACTAACACACTAACAATCTGTACACACTAACAATCTGCACACACTAACACACTAACAATCTGTACACACTAACAATCTGTACACACTAACACTCTGTACACACTAACACACTAACAATCTGTACACACTAACACTCTGTACACACTAACACTCTGTACACACTAACACACTAACAATCTGTACACCAACAATCTGTACACACTAACACACTAACACTCTGTACACACTAACAATCTGTACACACTAACACTCTGTACACACTAACACACTAACAATCTGTACACAAAAACAATCTGTACACACTAACACTCTGTGCACACTAACACACTAACAATCTGCACACACTAACAATCTGTACACACTAACACACTAACAATCTGTACACACTAACAATCTGTACACACTAACACTCTGTACACACTAACACTCTGTACACACTAACAATCTGTACACACTAACACACTAACAATCTGTACACACTAACACTCTGTACACACTAACACACTGTACACACTAACACACTGTACACACTAACACACTTACAATCTGTACACACTAACAATCTGTACACACTAACACTCTGTGCACACTAACACACTAACAATCTGCACACACTAACAATCTGTACACTAAAAACACTCTGTACACACTAACACTCTGTGCAAACTAACACACTAACAATCTGTACACACTAACACACTAACAATATGTACACACTAACAATCTGTACACACTAACACTGTACACACTAACACTCTGTACAAACTAACACACTAACAATCTGTACACACTAACACACTAACAATCTGTACACACTAACACTCTGTACACACTAACACACTAACACTCTGTACACACTAACACACGAACACTCTGTACACACTAACACTCGGTACACACTAACACTCTGTACACACTAACACTCTGTACACACTAACACTCTGTGCACACTAACCCACTAACAATCTGTACACACTAACACACTAACAATCTGTACACACGAACACTCTGTACACACTAACACTCGGTACACACTAACACTCTGTACACACTAACACTCTGTACACACTAACACTCTGTGCACACTAACACACTAACAATCTGTACACACGAACACTCTGTACACACTAACACTCGGTACACACTAACACTCTGTACACACTAACACTCTGTACACACTAACACTCTGTGCACACTAACACACTAACAATCTGTACACACTAACACACTAACAATCTGTACACACGAACACTCTGTACACACTAACACTCGGTACACACTAACACTCTGTACACACTAACACTCTGTACACACTAACACTCTGTACACACTAACACACTAACAATCTGTACACACTAACAATCTGTACACACTAACACTCTGTACACACTAACACACTAACAATCTGTACACACTAACAATCTGTACACACTAACACTCTGTACACACTAACCCTCTGTACACACTAACACTCTGTACACACTAACACTCGGTACACACTAACACTCTGTACACACTAACACTCTGTACACACTAACACTCTGTACACACTAACACACTAACAATCTGTACACACTAACAATCTGTACACACTAACACTCTGTACACACTAACACACACTCTGTACACACTAACACTCTGTACACACTAACACACTCTGTACACACTAACAATCTGTACACACTAACACACTAACAATCTGTACACACTAACAATCTGTACACACTAACAATCTGTACACACTAACACTCTGTACACACTCTGTACACACTAACAATCTGCACACACTAACACACTAACAATCTGTACACACTAACAATCTGTACACACTAACACTCTGTACACACTAACACACTAACAATCTGTACACACTAACACTCTGTACACACTAACACTCTGTACACACTAACACACTAACAATCTGTACACACTAACAATCTGTACACACTAACACACTAACACTCTGTACACACTAACAATCTGTACACACTAACACTCTGTACACACTAACACACTAACAATCTGTACACACTAACAATCTATACACACTAACACTCTGTGCACACTAACACACTAACAATCTGCACACACTAACAATCTGTACACACTAACACACTAACAATCTGTACACACTAACAATCTGTACACACTAACACTCTGTACACACTAACAATCTGTACACACTAACACACTAACAATCTGTACACACTAACACTCTGTACACACTAACACACTGTACACACTAACACACTGTACACACTAACACACTTACAATCTGTACACACTAACAATCTGTACACACTAACACTCTGTGCACACTAACACACTAACAATCTGCACACACTAACAATCTGTACACACTAACACTCTGTACACACTAACACTCTGTGCAAACTAACACACTAACAATCTGTACACACTAACACACTAACAATATGTACACACTAACAATCTGTACACACTAACACCCTGTGCACACTAACACACTAACAATCTGTACACACTAACAATCTGTACACACTAACACTGTACACACTAACACTCTGTACAAACTAACACACTAACAATCTGTACACACTAACACACTAACAATCTGTACACACTAACACTCTGTACACACTAACACACTAACACTCTGTACACACTAACACACGAACACTCTGTACACACTAACACTCGGTACACACTAACACTCTGTACACACTAACACTCTGTACACACTAACACTCTGTGCACACTAACACACTAACAATCTGTACACACTAACACACTAACAATCTGTACACACGAACACTCTGTACACACTAACACTCGGTACACACTAACACTCTGTACACACTAACACTCTGTACACACTAACACTCTGTGCACACTAACACACTAACAATCTGTACACACTAACACACTAACAATCTGTACACACTAACAATCTGTACACACTAACACTCTGTACACACTAACACACTAACAATCTGTACACACTAACAATCTGTACACACTAACACTCTGTACACACTAACACTCTGTACACACTAACACTCTGTACACACTAACAATCTGTACACACTAACACACTAACAATCTGTACACACTAACACTCTGTACACACTAACACACTAACACTCTGTACACACTAACACACTAACACTCTGTACACACTAACAATCTGCACACACTAACACACTAACAATCTGTACACACTAACAATCTGTACACACTAACACTCTGTACACACTAACACACAACAATCTGTACACACTAACAATCTGTACACACTAACACTCTGTACACACTAACACACTAACAATCTGTACACACTAACAATCTGTACACACTAACACACTAACACTCTGTACACACTAACAATCTGTACACACTAACACTCTGTACACACTAACACTCTGTACACACTAACACACTAACAATCTGTACACACTAACAATCTGTACACACTAACACTCTGTGCACACTAACACACTAACAATCTGTACACACTAACAATCTGTACACACTAACACTCTGTGCACACTAACACACTAACAATCTGCACACACTAACAATCTGTACACACTAACACTCTGTACACACTAACACACTAACAATCTGTACACACTAACACTATGTACACACTAACACACTAACACTCTGTACACACTAACACACTAACAATCTGTACACACTAACACACTAACAATCTGTACACACGAACACTCTGTACACACTAACACTCGGTACACACTAACACTCTGTACACACTAACACTCTGTACACACTAACACTCTGTGCACACTAACACACTAACAATCTGTACACACTAACACACTAACAATCTGTACACACTAACAATCTGTACACACTAACACTCTGTACACACTAACACACTAACAATCTGTACACACTAACAATCTGTACACACTAACACTCTGTACACACTAACACTCTGTACACACTAACACTCTGTACACACTAACAATCTGTACACACTAACACACTAACAATCTGTACACACTAACAATCTGTACACACTAACACTCTGTACACACTAACACACTAACACTCTGTACACACTAACACACTAACACTCTGTACACACTAACAATCTGCACACACTAACACACTAACAATCTGTACACACTAACAATCTGTACACACTAACACTCTGTACACACTAACACACTAACAATCTGTACACACTAACAATCTGTACACACTAACACTCTGTACACACTAACACTCTGTACACACTAACACACTAACAATCTGTACACACTAACAATCTGTACACACTAACACACTAACACTCTGTACACACTAACAATCTGTACACACTAACACTCTGTACACACTAACACTCTGTGCACACTAACACACTAACAATCTGCACACACTAACAATCTGTACACACTAACACTCTGTACAAACTAACACTCTGTGCAAACTAACACACTAACAATCTGTACACACTAACACACTAACAATATGTACACACTAACAATCTGTACACACTAACACTCTGTGCACACTAACACACTAACAATCTGTACACACTAACACTGTACACACTAACACTCTGTACACACTAACACACTAACAATCTGTACACACTAACACACTAACAATCTGTACACACTAACACTCTGTACACACTAACACACTAACACTCTGTACACACTAACACACTAACAATCTGTACACACTAACACACTAACAATCTGTACACACGAACACTCTGTACACACTAACACTCGGTACACACTAACACTCTGTACACACTAACACTCTGTACACACTAACACTCTGTGCACACTAACACACTAACAATCTGTACACACTAACACACTAACAATCTGTACACACTAACAATCTGTACACACTAACACTCTGTACACACTAACACACTAACAATCTGTACACACTAACAATCTGTACACACTAACACACTAACACTCTGTACACACTAACACACTAACACTCTGTACACACTAACAATCTGCACACACTAACACACTAACAATCTGTACACACTAACAATCTGTACACACTAACACTCTGTACACACTAACACACTAACAATCTGTACACACTAACAATCTGTACACACTAACACTCTGTACACACTAACACTCTGTACACACTAACACACTAACAATCTGTACACACTAACAATCTGTACACACTAACACACTAACACTCTGTACACACTAACAATCTGTACACACTAACAATCTGTACACACTAACACTCTGTACACACTAACCCACTAACACTCTGTGCACACTAACACACTAAAATCTGTACACACTAACAATCTGTACACACTAACACTCTGTACACACTAACAATCTGTACACACTAACACACTAAGAATCTGTACACACTAACAATCTGTACACACTAACACTCTGTACACACTAACACACTAACACTCTGTACACACTAACACACTAACACTCTGTACACACTAACAATCTGCACACACTTACACACTAACAATCTGTACACACTAACAATCTGTACACACTAACACTCTATACACACTAACACACTAACAATCTGTACACACTAACAATCTGTACACACTAACACTCTGTACACACTAACACACTAACAATCTGTACACACTAACAATCTGTACACACTAACTGTCATGTATTGTCATGTTGTGTCTTTCTGTCCTTTCCTTTCACCCTGTCTCCCTCTGCTGGTCGTATTAGGTTACCTTTTCTCCCCCGCTTTCCCCCAGCTGTTCCTTGTCTCCTCTTGACTACCTCGTCACCCCTTCTCCCACCTGTTCCCCTTTTCCCTCTGATTAGGTCCCTATATCTCTCTCTGTTTCTGCTCCTGTCTTTGTCGGATTCTTGTTTGTTGTGTTTCATGCCTGAGCCAGACTATCGTCATGTTTGCTGTAACCTTGTCCTGTCCTGTCGGAATCTGCCGGTCTATCTGAGCCTACCTATGTTTGGTTATTAAAGAAGCTCTGTTTAAGTTAGTTCGCTTTTGGGTCCTCATTCACTCACCGTAACAGAAGAATCCGACCAAGAATGGACCCAGCGACTTCGGATCCTCTCCACTCAGCCGTCGGGATCCAGGGAGCGATGCTAGGCAGACACGAGCAGGAATTGTCTGCTGCTCGACATGCCGTTGAGACCCTGGCCACCCAAGTCTCCAACCTCACAGAACAGGTTCACCATCTCCGCCTCGATCCACCGGCCACTTCCAGGGCTTTCGAATCTCCGGAGCCCAGAATCAATAACCCGCCGTGTTACTCTGGGGAGCCCACTGAATGCCGCTCGTTCCTCACCCAGTGTGATATTGTGTTTTCTCTCCAGCCCAACACTTACGCCAGGAGCACTGCTCGTGTCGCCTACGTCATATCTCTCCTTACTGGACGGGCTCGTGAGTGGGGCACGGCAATCTGGGAGGCAAGGGCTGAGTGTACTAACCAGTATCAGGACTTTAAGGAGGAGATGATACGGGTTTTTGATCGATCTGTTTTTGGGGAGGAGGCTTCCAGGGCCCTGTCTTCCCTATGTCAAGGCAATCGATCCATAACAGACTACTCTATTGAGTTTCGCACTCTTGCTGTCTCCAGTGGCTGGAACGAGCCGGCCTTGCTCGCTCGTCTTCTGGATGGTCTCCGCGCAGAGGTAAAGGATGAGATTCTCTCCCGGGAGGTTCCTTCCAGCGTGGATTCCTTGATTGAACTCGCTATTCGCATTGAGCGACGGGTTGATCTTCGTCACCGAGCTCGTGGAAAGGAGCTCGTGCTCTCCGTCGCCCCCCTCTCCGCATCACTACCATCTTCCTCTGCCGGCTCGGGAGCTGAGCCTATGCAGCTGGGAGGTATCCGCATCTCGACTAAGGAGAGGGAACGGAGAATCACCAACCGCCTCTGTCTCTATTGCGGTTCTGCTGGTCATTTTGTCACTTCATGTCCAGTAAAAGCCAGAGCTCATCAGTAAGCGGAGGGCTACTGGTGAGCGCTACTACTCCTGTCTCTCCTTCAAGATCCTGCACTACCTTGTCGGTCCATCTACGCTGGACCGGTTCGTCAGCTTCCTGCAGTGCCTTAATAGACTCTGGGGCGGAGGGCTGTTTTATGGACGAGACCTGGGCTCGGGAACATGACATTCCTCTCAGACAGTTAAGGGAGTCCACGGCCTTGTTCGCCCTGGATGGTAGTCCTCTCCCCAGGATTCAGCGTGAGACGCTACCTTTAACCCTCACTGTTTCTGGTAATCATAGCGAAACCATTTCTTTTTTGATTTTTCGTTCACCTTTTACACCTGTTGTTTTGGGCCATCCCTGGCTAGTTTGTCATAATCCTTCCATTAATTGGTCTAGTAATTCTATCCTCTCCTGGAACGTCTCTTGTCATGTGAAATGTTTAATGTCTGCTATCCCTCCTGTTTCCTCTGTCTCTTCTTCACAGGAGGAGCCTGGTGATTTGACAGGGGTGCCGGAGGAATATCACGATCTGCGCACGGTGTTCAGTCGGTCCAGGGCCACCTCTCTTCCTCCACACCGGTCGTATGATTGTAGTATTGATCTCCTTCCGGGAACCACTCCCCCCCGGGGTAGACTATACTCTCTGTCGGCTCCCGAACGTAAGGCTCTCGAGGATTATTTGTCTGTAGCTCTTGACGCCGGTACCATAGTCCCCTCCTCCTCTCCCGCCGGAGCGGGGTTTTTTTTTGTCAAGAAGAAGGACGGGTCTCTGCGCCCCTGCATAGATTATCGAGGGCTGAATGACATAACAGTTAAGAATCGTTATCCGCTTCCTCTTATGTCTTCAGCCTTCGAGATCCTGCAGGGAGCCAGGTTTTTCACTAAGTTGGACCTTCGTAACGCTTACCATCTCGTGCGCATCAGGGAGGGGGACGAGTGGAAGACGGCGTTTAACACTCCGTTAGGGCACTTTGAATACCGGGTTCTTCCTTTCGGCCTCGCTACGCTCCAGCTGTCTTTCAGGCATTAGTCAATGATGTCCTGAGAGACATGCTGAACATCTTTGTTTTCGTTTACCTTGACGATATCCTGATTTTTTCACCGTCACTCCAGATTCATCTTCAGCACGTTCGACGTGTCCTCCAGCGCCTTTTAGAGAATTGTCTTTTTGTGAAGGCTGAGAAGTGCACTTTTCATGCCTCCTCCGTCACATTTCTCGGTTCTGTTATTTCCGCTGAAGGCATTAAGATGGATCCCGCTAAGGTCCAAGCTGTCATTGATTGGCCCGCCCCTAAGTCACGCGTCGAGCTGCAGCGCTTTCTCGGCTTCGCGAACTTCTATCGTCGTTTCATCCGTAATTTCGGTCAGGTGGCAGCTCCTCTCACAGCCCTTACTTCTGTCAAGACGTGCTTTAAGTGGTCCGTTTCCGCCCAGGGAGCTTTTGATCTCCTCAAGAATCGTTTTACATCCGCTCCTATCCTTGTTACACCTGACGTCTCTAGACAGTTCGTTGTCGAGGTTGACGCGTCAGAGGTGGGCGTGGGAGCCATTCTTTCTCAGCGCTCCCTCTCTGACGACAAGGTCCACCCATGCGCGTATTTTTCTCATCGCCTGTCGCCGTCGGAACGTAACTATGATGTGGGAAACCGCGAACTGCTCGCCATCCGGTTAGCCCTAGGCGAATGGCGACAGTGGTTGGAGGGGGCGACCGTTCCTTTTGTCGTTTGGACTGACCATAGGAACCTTGAGTACATCCGTTCTGCCAAACGACTTAATGCGCGTCAGGCGCGTTGGGCGCTGTTTTTCGCTCGTTTCGAGTTCGTGATTTCTTATCGTCCGGGCTCTAAGAACACCAAGCCTGATGCTTTATCTCGTCTCTTCAGTTCTTCAGTAGCCTCCACTGACCCCGAGGGGATTCTCCCTGAGGGGCGTGTTGTCGGGTTGACTGTCTGGGGAATTGAGAGGCAGGTAAAGCAAGCGCTCACTCACACTCCGTCGCCGCGCGCTTGTCCTAGGAACCTTCTTTTCGTTCCCGTTCCTACTCGTCTGGCCGTTCTTCAGTGGGCTCACTCTGCCAAGTTAGCCGGCCACCCTGGCGTTCGGGGTACGCTTGCTTCCATTCGCCAGCGTTTTTGGTGGCCCACCCGGGAGCATGACACGCGTCGTTTCGTGGCTGCTTGTTCGGTCTGCGCGCAGACTAAGTCCGGTAACTCCCCTCCTGCCGGCCGTCTCAGGCCGCTTCCCATTCCCTCTCGACCGTGGTCTCACATCGCCTTAGATTTTGTCACCGGACTGCCTTCGTCAGCGGGGAAGACTGTTATTCTTACGGTTGTCGATAGGTTCTCTAAGGCGGCTCATTTCATTCCCCTTGCTAAGCTTCCTTCTGCTAAAGAGACGGCACAAATCATCATCGAGAATGTTTTCAGAATTCATGGCCTTCCGTCAGACGTCGTTTCGGACAGAGGTCCGCAATTCACGTCTCAATTTTGGAGGGAGTTTTGCCGTTTGATTGGGGCTTCCGTCAGTCTCTCTTCCGGCTTTCACCCCCAGTCTAACGGTCAAGCAGAACGGGCCAATCAGACTATTGGTCGCATCTTACGCAGTCTTTCTTTTCGCAACCCTGCGTCTTGGTCAGAACAGCTCCCCTGGGCAGAATACGCCCACAACTCGCTTCCTTCGTCTGCGACCGGGCTATCTCCTTTTCAGAGTAGCCTCGGGTACCAGCCTCCGCTGTTCTCATCTCAGTTCGCCGAGTCCAGCGTCCCCTCCGCTCAGGCTTTTGTCCAACGTTGCGAGCGCACCTGGAAGAGGGTCAGGTCTGCACTTTGCCGTTATAGGACGCAGACTGTGAGGGCTGCTAATAAGCGTAGAACTAAGAGTCCTAGATATTGTCGCGGTCAGAGAGTTTGGCTCTCCACTCAGAACCTTCCCCTTAAGACGGCTTCTCGCAAGTTGACCCCGCGGTTCATTGGTCCGTTCCGTATTTCTCGGGTCATTAATCCTGTCGCAGTTCGACTTCTTCTTCCGCGATACCTTCGTCGCGTCCACCCGGTCTTCCATGTCTCCTGTATTAAGCCCGTTCTTCGCGCCCCCGCTCGTCTCCCCCCCCCCCCCCCCCATCCTTGTCGAGGGCGCACCCATCTACAGGGTCCGCAGGATTTTGGACATGCGTCCTCGGGGCCGTGGTCACCAGTACCTCGTTGATTGGGAGGGGTACGGTCCTGAGGAGAGGAGTTGGGTTCCCTCTCGGGACGTGCTGGACCGTGCGCTGATCGAGGATTTCCTCCGTTGCCGCCAGGTTTCCTCCTCGAGTGCGCCAGGAGGCGCTCGGTGAGTGGGGGGGTACTGTCATGTATTGTCATGTTGTGTCTTTCTGTCCTTTCCTTTCACCCTGTCTCCCTCTGCTGGTCGTATTAGGTTACCTTTTCTCCCCCGCTTTCCCCCAGCTGTTCCTTGTCTCCTCTTGACTACCTCGTCACCCCTTCTCCCACCTGTTCCCCTTTTCCCTCTGATTAGGTCCCTATATCTCTCTCTGTTTCTGCTCCTGTCTTTGTCGGATTCTTGTTTGTTGTGTTTCATGCCTGAGCCAGACTATCGTCATGTTTGCTGTAACCTTGTCCTGTCCTGTCGGAATCTGCCGGTCTATCTGAGCCTACCTATGTTTGGTTATTAAAGAAGCTCTGTTTAAGTTAGTTCGCTTTTGGGTCCTCATTCACTCACCGTAACACTAACACCCTAACACTCTGTACACACTAACAATCTGTACACACTAACAATCTGTACACACTGTACACACTAACACACTAACACTCTGTACACACTAACACACTAACAATCTGTACACACTAACACTCTGTACACACTAACACACTAACAATCTGTACACACTAACAATCTGTACACACTAACACTCTGTGCACACTAACACACTAAAATCTGTACACACTAACAATCTGTACACACTAACACTCTGTACACACTAACACACTAACAATCTGTACACACTAACACACCAACAATCTGTACACACTAACACACTAACACTCTGTACACACTAACAATCTGTACACACTAACAATCTGTATACACTAACACACTAACAATATGTACACACTAACAATCTGTACACACTAACACTCTGTACACATTAACACTCTGTACACACTAACACACTAACAATCTGTACACACTAACACACTAACACTCTGTACACACTCACACACCAACAATCTGTACACACTAACACACTAACACTCTGTACACACTAACAATCTGTACACACTAACAATATGTACACACTAACACACTAACAATCTGTACACACTAACATACTAACACTCTGTAAACACTAACAATCTGTACACACTAACACTCTGTACACACTAACACTCTGTACACACTAACACACTGTACACACTAACACACTAAGAATCTGTACACACTAACATACTAACACTCTGTACACACTAATACACTAACAATCTGTACACACTAACACTCTGTAAACACTAACACTCTGTACACACTAACACACTAACACACTGTACACACTAACAATCTGTACACACGAACACTCTGTACACACTAACACTCGGTACACACTAACACTGTACACACTAACACTCTGTACACACTAACACTCTGTGCACACTAACACACTAACAATCTGTACACACTAACACACTAACAATATGTACACACTAACAATCTATACACACACACGAACACACTAACAATCTGTACACACTGTACACACTAACACTCTGTACACACTAACACTCTGTACACACTAACAATCTGTACACACTAACACACTAACAATCTGTACACACTAACAATCTGTACACACTAACACTCTGTACACACTAACACACTAACACTCTGTACACACTAGCACACTAACACTCTGTACACACTAACAATCTGCACACACTAACACACTAACAATCTGTACACACTAACAATCTGTACACACTAACACTCTGTACACACTAACACACTAACAATCTGTACACACTAACAATCTGTACACACTAACACTCTGTACACACTAACACTCTGTACACACTAACACACTAACAATCTGTACACACTAACACTCTGTACACACTAACACTCTGCACACACTAACACACTAACAATCTGTACACACTAACACACTAACACTCTGTACACACTAACAATCTGTACACACTAACAATCTGTACACACTAACAATCTGTACACACTAACACTCTGTACACACTAACACACTAACACTCTGTACACACTAACAATCTGTACACACTAACAATCTGTATACACTAACACACTAACAATCTGTACACACTAACAATCTGTACACACTAACACTCTGTACACATTAACACTCTGTACACACTAACACACTAACAATCTGTACACACTAACACACTAACACTCTGTACACACTAACACACCAACAATCTGTACACACTAACACACTAACACTCTGTACACACTAACAATCTGTACACACTAACAATCTGTACACACTAACACACTAACAATCTGTACACACTAACATACTAACATACTAACACTCTGTAAACACTAACAATCTGTACACACTAACACTCTGTACACACTAACACTCTGTACACACTAACACACTGTACACACTAACACACTGTACACACTAACACACTAACAATCTGTACACACTAACATACTAACACTCTGTACACACTAACACACTAACAATCTGTACACACTAACACTCTGTAAACACTAACACTCTGTACACACTAACACACTAACACACTGTACACACTAACACACTAACAATCTGTACACACTAACACACATCCTCATTGAGATTCAAACCAGACTATTATAAACACTTATATACAGTATTGACACTTCCTCTTTGTTCTTTGTCTCTCACAGTGTTGTCCCGGGCTGTTCCAGGAGTAGATCCTGTCTACAAAACACACAGCAGCACGATACCTGGGAGAGAAGACAGAACACGACACAGACACACCCTCACACACAAGGCATTTATTTTTAAGTACATTCATAACACAGTAGTGGATTGAACTATGCTGAACTGATCTGAACATTCACCAAAGCACTCTCCCACTGAACATGACATAGAATGTCACATGCAAGCAGAGCATCATTCATCACCTACCCCAGAGGGATGTTCCACCCATAGTCAACTACCATAAACACCATTCCATGTGTCTCACCTCACATCTTTCAGCTCAGCACAGGTCTCAGATAGACAGGGGGTGACTATGTCTTGGGGAGGTCCTCATTCACTTTGTTGCCTTGTTGCACCAGTATGGGACTTAATAACAGAGGAAGCAGACTGGTTTTGTAAAGATATTAGGGACAGATACTGTGTTTTGGGGTGTGCAGTACCCAAAGGAATAGTACTAATCCCTGTGACTTTGACATGAATTGATAGAGATTTGTGTGTGTGTGTGTGTGTGTGTGTGTGTGTGTGTGTGTGTGTGTGTGTGTGTGTGTGTGTGTGTGTGTGTGTGTGTGTGTGTGTGTGTGTGTGTGTGTGTGTGTGTGTGTGTGTGTGTGTGTGTGTGTGTGTGTGTGTGTGTGTGTGTGTGTGTGTGTGTGTGTGTGTGTGTGTGTGTGTGTGTGTGACAGAGAGAGAAAAAATAACTCTTTCACATGGTCTGATTTGCTGCTCAGTGATTTATTTTAGAGTTTACATAGTATTTTCCAGCTCTTCGGAACAGAGGGAGACACAGCTAGACTGGACAGTGATCAGGAAGGACAGAACAACAATGCAGTGCAGTCAGGAGGCTCCCAGTCCTCCAACAGACAGTGTTCTCATCTTCTCAGAGGAGGAGAGGACTCATCTGTCTCTTATTCCATGTGTCCAATCTACAGCACAAGCAAAGGACTATAATGTCCAGATACAGTTGATATATATTTGAATGTATTCACCATTCATTAATCTATTACTTCATCTAATAATGTATTTATTAATTCATCCATTTACATTTCCAATATACAGTTATTATAGCAGAGCAGATTAAGCTATGTACACCAGTTGAGAAGGATGTGGGTGAAGGAAGTGCATAATACCAGGGCATTAGTGTTAGAAGCAACCTCAATGATAAGGCACAATGTGTATAGTAGTAGAAAGCTGAGTTACTTCCTGTAGTAGTAGGAAGCTGAGTTACTTCCTGTAGTAGTAGGGAGCTGAGTTACTTCCTGTAGTAGTAGGGAGCTGAGTTACTTCCTGTAGTAGTAGGAAGCTGAGTTACTTTCTGTAGTAGTAGGGAGCTGAGTTACTTTCTGTAGTAGTAGGGAGCTGAGTTACTTCCTGTAGTAATAAGTGTGCTGACTGAGGTGTTTAGTAAAGCTGAGAGGGATGGGGTCAGGGGTTGGGCTGGAGCATTTACGAAGGGGGAGTATATAGATTATTTAAGTACATTTTCTTAAGTACATTTTCTTATTATTCTTTATCAACTAATACAGGTAATGTTTCATATTCAGGTTTACTCCCCACTGGAAGCGTTACACCTGCCCTCTCCATCCTACCACCCCAACCCCACCCTGTAACTCTGAGGATATATTTATCATTTTTAAATGTAACCTTTGTTTAACTAGGCAAGTCCGTTAAGAAGAAATGATTATTGACAATCGCGGCCTCCCCTGATACTATGGTATCCAGTGACTGAACAGTCCATCCTCCTGTACCTGTTCAGTTCTCAGTTCTAATTAAAGGTTCAGCATTTAGGGGGCCTTTGGGGTAAATGGTAGGGTCTGAGTAGCTCTCTCTCTGTTTCCTTTATCCTGCCTATGCTTCCTTGACCTTATCCTCATAGGTGCCCTTGCCCTTGTAGGCCCCCACATAGCCACTGGCATCTGGGATCTCCTCTCGCCCAGCCTTGCCCTTCCCTTTGCCAGTCTCGTCAAAACGCTCCTTGTGTGCCCCCGTGAATTTGGTGGTGTCTGTCAGTCTGTCCACTGCCGCTGCCTTGGCCACTTTCTATGAGCAGGAAAAAGAGAGAAGGAAAGAGAGAATGAGAGATGAGCATACAAAGCAAGAACTTACCCACCCCTTACACATATGCAAACACACAGCGCACACACACACACACTCTTGCTCTCTCTGGGACCAGCATTATCAGGCAGTGTGCTGCTGACAGGTAGACACTCACGGTGACGCCCGCGTTGGAGGGCTCCTTCCCTGCTATGAGGCCATAGAGCTGCTGCAGCGTCTCCTCCTGGCCCTTCCCTTTGAAACGTTTCGGGGCCAACTCTGACAGGGCCTGGCTGAATTGCTCAAAGGTGATCACACGAGCTGTCTTCGCCCTAAAATACATAGACACAAAATATTGTGATCGTTTTCCCTCTCGTTTTCCCTCTCACTAGAAAGATGACTGTGGATCTTTCAGTGTGGAGATTTGAAACTGGACGGAGTTTCTCACTTGACTTTAGTGAAGACGATGTCCACGTCGGTGGCGGTGACGTTCTTGCCGTCGATAACCCGGCAGTCCTTGCAGAGTTTGGCAAAGTTCTTGCCGTTCATCTCCTTCCCAGTAGCCTTGGTGTCCCCATGAATGGCAAACTTCTTGAAGGCCGTCTCTACCTCTGCTTCTGATACTGAGCCCTCTGCCATTCTGTCCTATACAGAGAGGGAGGGAGAGAGAGGGATGATGCGAGAGAAGGATGAGAGAGGGATGAAAAAGGGATGAGAGAGAGAGAGAGGATGAGAGAGCGAGAGGGATGATGAGAGAGGGGGGATGATGAGAGAGAGGTGGATGATGAGAGCAAGAGAGATGATGAGAGAGAGGGGGGGTGATGAGAGAGAGGGGGATGATATGAGAGAGAGAGAGAGAGAGAGAGAGAGAGAGCGGATGATGAGAAAGAGAGAGAGAGAGAGAGAGAGAGAGAGAGGCAGATAATGAGAAAGAGAGGGGTAGAGATGATGAGGGAGAGGGGGGATGATGAGAGAGAGAGAGGGGGGGGGGTGATGAGAGAGGGGGGTGATGAGAGAAAGATAGAAGCGGATGATGAGAGAGAGAGATGATGAGGGAGAGGGGGGATGATGAGAGAGAGGGGGGGGGGGTGATGAGAGAGGGGGGTGATGGGAGAGAGATAGAAGCGGATGATGAGAGAGAGAGATGATGAGAGGGAGAGGTACAACATTAAGGATGGGATGTATGAGAAAGGCATACAGTTGAGAGAGTTGTTGTTTCTCACACAAAGACCAGGTTCCCTGCCATAATATTGAAAGAACATTGGGAGGACGCGGTGTGTCCACGAACAGGAAATGAGGTATTAACTATTGGGAGAGATTTGGTCGTTAAGGCAAGACATTCAGCACACCATGTCTTCTGGGCATTACTCACATGCTCACTTGTTTGTAATAAATCCATTAGCTGGATTGATTCCCTGCCCCACCAAGAAATGGCTGCTGTGGTCGCTGACTTATGGTGAACACACACACACCCATATCCACACACACACACACACACACACACACACACACACACCCCACACCCATATCCACACAAACACACCCATATCCACACACACACACCCATATCCACACACACCCATCTTGAACTGTTACTGGTGTTTCAGCTACTCTCTGGCAGCTACTTAATTAAATAACGTTCCATGATGTATCATTCCTAGAGAGCAGCCTGTTGTTGCGGAAAATATCTCAATTATTTTCACTAAATGAGACCACCAGACTGCTCACTCTCTCTGTTTTATAATGGGTCTTGTCCATTCATGATGGCTAACAAGTTCATGTATTTTATCCAAGACTGGGCCATGGAGCATTTGTTATTCAAAATGTAAAGAAATATTATTATTATTATCTTGAAGTCATTTTTTACAGTACAGGAACATTCCACAAGTTAAACACAAACATTATGCAATATAGCCCCATAACATATAATATACACTGAGTGTACAAATCATTAAGAGCACATTCTTCTGCCCTCAGAACAGCCCTGAATTCATCAGGGCATGTACTCTACAAGGTGTCGAAAGCGTTCCAACGGGATGCTGGCCCATGTTGACTCCAATGCTTCCCACAATTGTGTCAAGTTGGCTGGAAGTCCTTTGGGGGGGTGGACCATTCTTGATACACACAGGAAACTGTTGAGTGTGAAAAACCCAGCAGCGTTGCAGTTCTTGACACACTCAAACCGGTGCACCTGGCACTTACTACCATACCCCATTCAAAGGCACTTAACTCTTTAGTCTTGCCCATTCACCCTCTGAATGACACACATACACACAATCCATGTCTCAATTGTCTCAAGGCTTAAAAATCCTTCTTTAACCTGTTTCCTCCCCTTCATCTACACTGATTAAAGTTGATTTAACAAGTGACATCAATAAGGGATCATAGCTTTCGCCTGGATCCACCTGGTCAGTTGATGTCATGGAAAGAGCAGGTGTTCCTAATGTTTTGTACACTCAGTGTATGTATGTCTACACGTATGTTCATTTCAAATGAAGTATGACAACAGAGTCTAGTAAAGATGCCTGAAAGCACAAAATAAAAGTAAACCGAAAAGAGGACAGTGAGCACATTAAATGATGTCAAACAAATGGCTTCTCATTTCTATGATTTTCTGTCATGCATTGTGTTTGAACCTCAACATTTCTGGTCCATAGACTCGGTACAGGATAACTATAAATATAGACATGTTTACCTTTTAGATGAAGGGATGCTGAGTGATGATGCTGGGGATGCCCGTGCTAATGCTGTGTGTCCTCCTCCTAGCCCTGCCACTCACACCACCTTCACAATGATGAGAGAGGTGGAGAGAGAGGGGAGGGAGATGAAGAACAGAGGGTGGGGAGAGAGAGAGAGCACAGACCAGCACAAGCCATGACATCATATGCTGCCTGTCACTCTTGGGCGCATGCGTTTGCTCGTTCACTCCCTCTTTCTCTCAACCTTACCCCCTCCCTTTCTCCCCCTCCCGGGCTCCTTCCCCCTCCCCTCTCTGTCCTTTATGATTTGGCTCACAACTGGTGCAACCACGCCCTGTCCTCTGTCTGTTCGCTGTCTGCCTGTCCAGAGCAACAAAGAGGGCCTTTGTTTTGACAAACATGAAGAACAGCCTATAAAATGAGGATAGCACTAATCTGTACATGAACAGTAAACATCTAATACTTGTATTTATTTATTTAACCTTTATTCAACTAGGCAAGTCAGTTGAAAACAAATTTACAACGACTACCCTGGACGACGCTGGACTAATTAATTGTGCGCCGCCCGATGGGACTCCCAATCACGGCCGGACGTGATGCAGCCTGGATTCAAACCAGGTAGTGCAGTGATGCCTCTTGCACTGAGATACAGTGTCTTTGACCCCTGCGCCAGTCAGGACCTTATTTAAACTAACATGATACACAAATCCATACGCAGCAATTCTGTTTATTTGTTACTATTCACTGCCTTTCGCTCTGTCTATGAAGCATATTAGTTTTTTTTAACACTGACTCAATCATAACCCTCACCCCATGTTTGACACATCTTTAACACGTGGTCATTACAATTGAACAGTGAAACCCATTCCTTTAATGAGAAAGGATGTAGGATGGAACCCCACCCTCTAGTGGCTAATCTGGTACTGGCACCACAAATATCATGTGGATAATGTTCTGTTCCGTCTAGAGAGTGGGAATTATCTAGAATAATGTTCTGTTTACAAGATACACATACAGTTGAAGTCGGAAGTTTACATACACTTAGGTTGGAGTCATTAACACTTGTTTTTCAACCACTCCACAAATTTCTTGTTAACAAACTATAGTTTTAGTAAATCGGTTAGGACATCTACTTTGTAATTTGTCCCAAAAATTTTTACAGACAGATTATTTCACTTGTATCACAATTCCAGTGGGTCAGAAGTTTACATACACTAAGTTGACTGTGCCTTTAAACAGCTTGAAAAACGACAGAAAATTATGTCATGGCTTTAGAAGCTTCTGATAGGCTAATTTATATAATTTGAGTCAATTGGAGGTGTACCTGTGGATGTATTTCAAGCCTACCTTCAAACTCAGTGCCTCTTTGCTAGACATCATGGGAAAATGAAAAGAAATCAGCCAAGACCCCAGAAAAATAATTGTAGACCTCCACAAGTCTGGTTCATCCTTGGGAGCAATTTCCAAACGCCTGAAGGTACCACGTTCATCTGTACAAACAATAGTACACAAGTACAAAGACCATGGGACCTCGCAGCCGTCATACCGCTCAGGAAGGAGACGCGTTCTGTCTCCTAGAGATGAACGTACTTTGGTGTGAAAAGTGCAAATCAATCCCATAACAACAGCAAAGGACCTTGTGAAGATGTTGGAGGAAACAGGTACAAAAGTATCTATATCCACAGTAAAACGAGTCCTATATCAACATAACCTGAAAGGCCACTCAGCAAGGAAGAAGTCACTGCTCCAAAACCGCCATAAAAAAGGCAGACTACGGTTTGCAACTGCACATGGGGACAAAGTTCGTACTTTTTGGAGAAATATCCTCTGGTCTGATGAAACAAAAATAGAACTGTTTGGCCATAATGACCATCATTATGTTTGGAGGAAAAAGTGGAGGCTTGCAAGCCGACGAACACCATCCCAACCGTGAAGCATGGGGGTGGCAGAATCATGTTGTGGGGTGCTTTGCTGCAGGAGGGACTGGTGCACTTCACAAAATAGATGGCATCATGAGGGAGGAAAATTATGTGGATATATTGAAGCAAGACATCAGTCAGGAAGTTAAAACTTGGTTGCAAATAGGTCTTCCAAATGAACAATGACCCCAATCATACTTCCAAACTTGTGGCCAAATGGCTTAAGGTCAACAAAGTCAAGGTATTGGAGTGGCCATCACAAAGCCCTGACCTCAATCCTATAGAAAATGTGTGGGCAGAACTGAAAAAGTGTGTGCGAGCAAGGATGCCTACAAACCTGACTCAGTTACACTAGTTCTGTCAGGAGGAATGGGACAAAATTCACCCAACTTATTGTGGGAAGCTTGTGGAAGGCTACCCAAAACGTTTGACCCAGGTTAAACTATTTGAAGGCAATGCTACCAAATACTAATTGAGTGTATGTAAACTTCTGACCCACTGGGAATGTGATGAAAGAAATAAAAGCTGAAATAAATCATTCTCTCTACTATTGTTCTGACATTTCACATTCTTAAAATAAAGTGGTGATACTAACTGAACTAAGTCAGGGAATTTTTATTAGGATTAAATCTCAGGAATTGTGAAAAACTGAGTTTAAATGTATTTGGCTAAGGTGTATGTAAACTTCCGACTTCAACTGTAGATTATTAAACTGTGTGATTCAGAGGGCATGTTGACCCAGATGGGACAGGCAGAGATTTGACCTTGTCCTTTAGGCTGTTTACTGTAACTGTGTTGTGTACGTATAAACATGATGGTGCTGTGTCCTAGATTTAGGGTTCTCAAACCTCTCCGCAGGGACTCCCAGACGGTCCATGTATTTTAACTATTCCACAGCTAGCACACCTGATTCAAATTGTCAACTAATTAATCATCAAGCCCTTAACTAGGTGAATCAGGTGAGTTAGTTCAGGGCTACAACAACATTGGGAAACATCTGGGGGTCCCAGAGGAGAGGTTTGAGAACCACTGTCCTAGATTTATTTTACAGAGAAGAAGCAGGACAGACTGTTTTGACCGTGGACGTTGTCGGCCACCATTAAACTCTCACTGCTGTTGTGTCAACAAAAACATCTGAGTGTCTTTTCATGTATTCTCTGTTTACACTAAAACACAGCCTCACCTTTAAATACCTGTGGAGGGGGACTGGGCTCTGGCTTTACTCTCTTTAAACACAGGTCAGTGGAGAATCATTCTGTGATCAGTCAGTTCTTTTCTCCTAACAGGTTATTTCCCTGTCTCAGACAGTCTGACCCAGCAGGACCATGGCTGAGTCTAACTTCCCCCTGCCTCCAGATGGCTACACATGTCTTCTGTGTGCAGACATGCTGCGAGACCCCGTCACCATCTCCTGTGGAGACACCTACTGTCTGGAGTGCATCAAGATCTACTGGGACCAGTACGACCACCTGGGGGTGTACAGCTGCCCCCAGTGCCGGGCCACTTTCAGCCCTCGCCCCGTGCTGAGACGCAATGTGCCCAACGTGACCCAGGAGCTCGAGCTGCAGCCCTTCCCCTACCTCCAGAGGGATTCACTGTGTGACTTCTGTGTAGGCCGCCGCAGCAAGGCTGTCAAGTCCTGCCTGATGTGCCTGGCCTACTACTGCGAGACGCACGTCAAGCCTCACTACGAGTCGGCCACCTTCAAGAGGCACAAGCTGGTGGATGAGACGGGTCACCTAGACAGGAAAATCTGTCCGCAGCACCAGAAGGGCCTGGAGCTGTTCTGTCGCTCTGACCAGATGTGTATCTGTGTACTGTGTACAGTCAGGGAGCACCGCAGCCACAACATCATCTCTGCTGAGGAGGAGCGCGCTGAGAAACAGGCAAGACTGCTCTTACACACTGGAACAACCTACCCTCACCGCTCTACCAGTACATGACAACTGCAATGCTATGGCTGAAACTCATTTGAAACTTCTAAAGACAAAAGGGTCTTGTGGTTCCTCTTCTTCAACAGAAAAACCTGTTGGTGACCCAGTCTGAGGTCCAGCACATCATTCAGGAGCGGATGAAGGAACTGCAGGAGTTGAGACACAATGTTGACGTTCTCAAGGTTAGGTCCATTTCCTAGGTCAATTTCTGGTACTTTTTATGAGACTACATCCCTTCATTAATGGTATATTTGGTTGATCATAAACTTTTGTCTTAGAGGCACAAAATCATTACTATGATATAGTATATGAATTAAAACAATGTGAGTTAGCAATGTTTTGTTTTTAATTATATATATATACACATATAAAACAACACAATGATATTTGTGTAATATACAGTATCTCCCTCCCCTAACGTCAGAGCAATGCCCAGCGGGTGATATCGGACAGTGATAAGATCTTCAGTGAGATGTTGCAGGCAGTGGAGCGATGGCACGCTGAGGTGAGCCAGCTGACTAAGGCCAACATGCAGGTGGCCATGTCACAGGCTGAGGGATACGTGGAGCGGCTGGAGCAGGAGATCCTGGAGCTGCAGCGCAAAGATGTTGAGCTGCGCCAGATCCTGGACACAGAGGATAACATCCACTTCCTACAGGTAGTGGACTAGAGGGAGGGGGGACACTGGGCTGTCGGAACAAGGATCAGTACAATATTCAACAAAATATTATGACTCTAGCATTGGCATTACAATGAAAAGCAAGTCTATTCAATTCAAATATGTTATTCTCCTTGTGTCTATTTAATAAAAAATGACTCACTGAAACAGTATTTCATATCTTACTTCTGCACTACGTAGAGTTTCCCCACGCTGTGTGTTCCTCCTGAGCCCATGGTGCCCAAAGTACTAATCAACCCCCAGTTCTCCTTCGGAGAGATCACGAAGACTGCCACCGACATGAAGGAGCATCTAGATGACATCTGTAAGAAGGAGCTGAGCAAAATCTCCAAGCTAGGTTAGTATATTAATGCGACTTAGACGCCTATAACACAGCCTTTGTACAGCAAGAATATAGCATTACATTGTGATAACCAACTGTCATTTTACATTTCCAGTAAGTGATACCCCTGTTTACATACTTTCACCAAGAGGTGGAGACAAACAATTCAAAGGTATATATTTATGAAGTTTAAACTGGTTTATTATCTGTGAAAAATTCTAATTTGTTCAATCTGACTATCTCTGATGATATAATCCATAATTTGTTCTGGCACTAATACAGCACCCTCCAGGGCAGATTTTCAGGAACCCAAAACTAGGGCAGACTTCCTGAGATGTGAGTGGTCTGTTCTTGTCTGTTCTTCATACCAACTCAATCATATCATTTTCTGATAACGCCAATAAATATTACTTTTCCATCAGATTCCTGTCCGCTCACCTTTGACCCCAACACAGCCTACAAAGAACTGGTTCTGTTTGAAGGGAACCACAAAGTGATGCGGAAGAAGACAGTCCAGTTTTACCCGGACCACCCTGAGCGATTCGATGGCTTCTCCCAGGTTCTATGCAGGGAGTCACTAGGTGGGTTCAGGTACTACTGGGAAGCAGAGTGGAGCGGGGAGTTCTCAATCGGAGTGGCCTATAAGAGCATCAGCCGCAAGAGTAAGAACTCTCACAGTCTGCTGGGCTACAACGACAAGTCCTGGAGTCTGCTCTGCTCTGACTCGGGCTACTCCGCATGGCACAACAAGATGGACAAAGACCTGCCAGAGGCCCCGCGGGCCACACGGGTTGGAGTGTACTTGGACTACACTGCCAACACGCTGGCCTTCTACTCTGTGTCAGAGGCCATGGAGCTGATCCACAAATTCAAGGCCCAGTTCTCTGAGCCCCTGTATGCAGGCTTTGGAGTGGGTTCTTCCGTGTCCCTCTGCCAACTAAAGGAGAACCTCCAACCTTACGGAGCACAGTGATAACAGACTGAAGGGCATCTACTCAGTGAAAATACGACTATGTAAACTACACATTGCTAATGTTGCACACATTACGAAACATTTAAATTGAACACATTTCAATAAAATATAAAACCGTATGAGTGAAGAGTTAAGGATATTGCAAATGATAAAAACAGAAACTATAATCAAATCATTCCTTTGACTTTATTACTGTGACATGTAATCTTAGTCAAAGAAAATTCCTAAATTGGAAATATATCAATGGTTCTCTTTACAAACTGTGCAAGTAAATAAATATGAACATCCTCCAGCTACAGTATCTGATACAAATGTGTATACAGTCTATTCGGAAAGTATTCAGACTCCTCCCCCTTTTCCACATCTTGTTACAATATAGCCTTATTCTAAAATGGATTTTTAAAAATCTCATCATTCTACACACAATACCCTATAATGACAAAGTGAAAACAGGTTGACATTTTTGAACATTTTATAAAAATAAAAAAATAAAGAAATTGAGCTCAGGTGCATCCTGTTTCCATTGATCATTTTTTAGATGTTTCTACAACTTGATTGGAGTCCACCTGTGTTAAATTCAATTGATTGGACATGGTTTGGAAAGGCACACACCTGTCTATTTAAGGTCCCACAGTTGACAGTGCATGTCAGAGCAAAAACCAAGCCATGAGGTCGAAGGAAATGTCTGTAGAGCTCCGAGACAGGATTGTGTTGAAGGTAAATGTCTGGACAAGAGTACCAAAAAATTACTGCAACATTGAAGGTCCCCAAGAACACAGTGGCCTCCATCATTTTTAAATTAAAGAAGTTTGGAATCAAGAAGACTCTTCCTAGAGCTAGCTGACTGGCTGGCCAAACTGAGCAATCGGGGGAGAAAGGTCAGGGAGGTGACCAAGAACCTGATGGTCACTGACAGAGCTCCAGAGTTCCTCTGTGGATATGGGAGAACCTTCTAGAAGGACAACCATCTCTGCAGCATTCCAACAATTAGGCCTTTATGGTAGAGTGGCCAGACGGAAGATACCCCTTCGTAAAAAGCATACAACAGCCCGCTTGGAGTTTGCCAAAAGGCACCTAAAGTATTCTCAGACCATGAGAAACAAGATTCTCTTGTCTGATGAAACCAAGATTGAAGTCTTTGGCCTGAATGCCAAGTGTCACGTATGGAGGAAACCTGGCACCATCCCGAAGGTGAAGCGTGGTGGCAGCATCATCATGCTGCGGGGATGCTTTTCAGCAGCAGGGACTGGGAGACTTGTCAAGATCGAGGGAAAGATGAACGGAGCAAAGTACAGAGAGATCCTTGATGAAAACCTGCTCCAGAGCGCTCAGGACCTTTAGACTGGGGCGAGTGTTCACCTTCCAACAGGACAACGACCCTAAGCACACAGCCAAGACAACGCAGGAGTGGCTTCAGGAACAAGTCTCTGAAAGAGCTTGAGAGGATCTGCAGAGAAGAATGGGAGAAACTCCCCAAATAAAGGTGTGCCAAGCTTATAGCGTCATGCCAAACAAGACTCAAGGCTGCAATCGCTGCCAAAGGCGCTTCAACAAAGGGTCTGAATACTTACAGTAACCAGTCAAAAGTTTGAACACACCGACTAATTCAAGGGTTTTTCTTTATTTGTACTATTTTCTACATTGTAGAATAATAGTGAAGACATCAAAACTATGAAATAACACATGGAATCATGTAGTAACCAAAAGAGTTAAGCAAATCAAAATATACTTTATATTTGAGATTCTTCAAAGTAGCCACCCTTTGCCTTGATGACAGCTTTGCACACTCTTGACATTCTCTCAACCAGCTTCATGATGTGCCTGGTTTAAAGTTAACCTGTCTAGGACTGGGGTTCCTCGCCAACAGCCAATGAAATTGCAGGGCGGCAAATACAAATCAACAGAAATCCCATAAATCAAATTTCTCAAACATACAAGCATTAGGCATTTATTTTTAAATTCCAATTGTTAGTAGTTACTATCTTGTCTCATTGCTACAACTCCCATATGGGCTGGAGAGAGACGATGGTCGAAAAGCCAATGGTCCTCCGAAACACAACCCAACCAGGCCGCACTGCTTCTTAACACAGCGCGCATCCAACCCGGAAGCCAGCCGCACTAATGTGTCGGAGGAAACACCGTACACCTGGCGACCTGGTTAGCGTGCACTGCGCCCGGCCCGCCACAGGAGTCGCGATGAGACAAGGATATCCCTTCCGGCCAAACCCTCCCTAACCCGGACGACGCTAGGCCAATTGCGCGTTCAGGTCCAGTCGGACAAAAAGTTCAAAAAGTTATATTACAGGTTGAAAAAAACTTGTCAAACTAAGTATAGAATCAATCTTTAGGATGTTTTTATCATAAATGTTCAATAATGTTCCAACCGGAGAATTCCATTGTCTGTAGAAAAGCAATAGAACGAGAGCTACCTCTCATGTGAAATGCGTGTTACTGAGAACGAGGCTGCTGGCAGACCCCTTAGTCAAACAGCTCTCATCCGGCCGCCCTTCACTGTAGAAGCCTGAAACAACGTTCTAAAGACTGTCATCTAGTGGAAAATAACCCATATCCCACTGTGTATTCGATAGGGGCTGAGATCAAAAACTACAAACCTCAGATTTCCCACTTCCTGTGGATTTTTTCTCAGGTTTTTGCCTGCCATATGAGTTCTGTTATACTCACAGACATCATTCAAACAGTTTTAGAAACGTCAGTGTTTTCTATCCAATACTAATAATAATATGCATATATTAGCATCTGGGACTGAGTAGGAGGCAGTTTACTCTGTTCTGCTCACGCTATTCATCCAAAAGTGAAAATGCTGCCCCCTATCCCAAATAAGTTATTTTGTGGAATTTCTTTCAGTCTTATTGTGTTTGAGCCAATCAGTTGTGTTACAGGGTAGGGGTGGTATACAGAATACAGTCCTATTTGGTAAAAGACCAAGTCCATATTATGGCAAGAACAGCTCAAATAAGCAAAGAGAAACAACAGTCCATCATTACTTTAAGACATGAAGGTCAGTCAATACGGAACATTTCAAGAACTTTGAAAGTGTCTTCAAGTGCAGTCAAAAAAAACATCAAGCGCTATGATGAAACGATCTCATGAGGACCGCCACAGGAAAGGAAGATCCAGAGTTCCCTCTGCTGCAGAGGATAAGTTCATTAGTTACCAGCCTCAGAAATTGCAGCCCAAATAACTGCTTTGAGTTCAAGTAACAGACATCTCAACATCAACTTTTCAGAGGAAACTGCATGAAAATCAGGCCTTCATGGTCAAATTGCTGCAAAGAAACTACTACTAAAGGACACCAATAATAAGAAGAGACTTGCTTGGGCCGAGAAACACGACAATGGACATTAGACCGGTGGAAATCTGTCCTTTGGTCTGACGAGTCCAAATGTTCGATTTTTTTTACCCCAACCGCTGTCTTTGTGAGATGCAGAGTAGGTGAACCAATGATCTCCGCATGTGTGGTTCCCACTGTGAAGCATGGAGGAGGTGTGGTGGTGCTTTGTTGGTGACACTGTGATTTATTTAGAATTCAAGGCACGCTTAACCAGCATGGCTACCAAAGTATTCCGCAGCGTTACGCCATCCCATCTAGTTTGCTCTTAGTTGGACTATCATTTGTTTTCAACAGGACAATGACCCAACACACCTCCAGGCTGTTTAAGGGCTATTTGACCAAGGAGGAGAGTGAAGGAGTGCTGCATCTGATGATCTGGCCTCCACAATCACCCAACCTCAACCCAATTCAGATGGTTTGGGATGAGTTGGACTGCAGAATAAAGGAAAAGCAGCCAACAAGTGCTCAGCATATGTGTGAACTCCTTCAAGACTGTTGGAAAAGCATTCCAGGTGAAGCTGGTTGAGAGAATACCAAGTGTGTGCAGAGCTGTCATCAAGGCAAAGGGTGGCTACTTTGAAAAATCTAAAATATATTTTGATTTACTTCACCCTTTTCGGTTACTACATGATTCCATGTGTTATTTCATAGATTTTATGTCTTCTATTATTCTACTATGTAGAAAATAGTCAAATAAAGAAAAACCCTTGAATGAAGGTGTCCAAGCTTTTGACTGGTACTGTACATACATCATGCATAAAACATATTGATTCTAAAAATAAATACAGTACACTGTCACACAATGTTTTCTGATCTCTGTTCTGAAAATAAGTACTACCATGATCACAAACAAATAATTAAAGATTAACTATCACAATATCAAAATGCATGAAATACCTATATCTTGGATCAAGGGCATCTACAAAAAAAGAATAAATAAAGAACAAGTAATTTGAGCTTGTTTACATGGAAACATGGGAGCGATGTTCCACCAACCAGTTCACCTGTGAAACCCAAAGCAGTGTCCTCCGTTTATGGAACACGCCAACAGAAAACACTGGTAGTTCTCACAAATACATCTGCCTACGTAGGACATTTACAGAGAAAGCCACCTGACCAGTCCTACTTCAAGTCATTGTTGTGTGTCAATTCTCATGAGGCCTCCTCCCAGCCAGGTGAAGTGCTGATAGTTAGAGTATCAGCGTGAGTGAGAGAGGTGACGTACCCCTGGCCCTGTCTTGCTGTGGGAAACCTGGTGCCTCTTCATGGTGTCTTTGAGTTTGAAGGTCTGTCCACAGTCAGTACATTGAAAGGGTCTCTCCCAGGAGTGGATGCGTGTGTGTTTGTTGAGGGTGCGGCGGTGGCAGAAGGCCTTCCCACACACCCCACAGACGAAGGGCCTCGCTCCCGTGTGAATGTTCCTGTGCTCCTCCAGGTTCCTCTGCTGGGCGAAGCAGCAGCCACAGTCTGGGCACTGATGGGAGGGCGAGGGTGATGGCTGGCGAGTGTGGAAGGAGGGTGAAGGAACACCCGAGAGGGTCCTCCAGGTCAACTGTCCATCTTCAGAGATTAGTCTTGTGCACCTGGCAGTAAGCTCAGTCTCGTCACTAGAAGCATTACTCCGCAGTCCGTCTATCACTGGGCTGTCCTGGACATGTGGATGATAGGCATCAGGAGCTAGGGGTGGGGGTGACTGTGGGGAGGGGATCTGACTGGACACTGTGGGTGTTGGATGTGTGTACATGGTGGAGGAGAGAGGGTTGTTTCTGGGAAGGAAGATGTAAGGTGTGTCCACAGACATGCTTTCATGTTCTGTTGTTCTCACAGACATTTGGATGGGCTCTGGAGGAGCACTCTCCTGATGCCAGTCAGGATCTTCCACTTCCTGCTTACACACAAAGATGGACCCTTCCTCTGGGACCCTCTTATGCTCGTCCTGCTCCTCCTGATAGCTGGTCATCCCCACGTCAGGAATCTCCAGGCTGAAATGGACAGCCTCCAGTTTAACTGTCTCCAGCTGGTTGAGAAATGACTTGGTCAAAGCATCTGGCTGATCACTGGTGCTCTGCATCTTGACACTCCTTTAAATCAAAAAAATGAAATACAATCAAGGGCACTTACATTTCAAGAGATAAAGGTTAATCATAGTGAATCGTTGTTGTGATATGAATGTGACTAAACAATTAAAAACTTAAAACACTGAGGATGATAGAATAACTGAAGATACGATAAGATCAATAGCAGCCACACATTGACCTACCCTTGTTCATGTACCTCTGTTGAGCTCTGTGCTGTGTCTGTCTGTGTAGGGGCAGGCGAGGAGACGGTGAAGACCCCAGACCGAAGCCGCTGCTCAGCCATGCTGATTGCTTCCTCCATATCCCTGGGCTGCTGCTTCTGCACCCAGGCACCAGCCTCCTTTGGCAATAGGGACAGAAACTGCTCCATGGCAACACACTGCTCTACTTGTGCAGCAGTCCTTAGGTCAGGCCTAAGCCAGTGCTTAGCAGCTGAGTCAAGCCTCTGCCCCAGCTCTCTGGCTCCCTTCTGGGTGTCGTACCTCAGGGACAGGAAGTCCTGCCTGCTCTTGTCCTCCACAGTCCACATCTGTCCCTGTACCCTGGTCTGGGAGGCATTAGTCAACCCCTGGGGTCTGATCGGTTGACTCTTCTTCTGTGTCTCCTCTTGCAGCAGCCCAGCCAGCCTAGCAACCCAGTCCTCTGGGTCTTTATCTCTCCCTGTTGTCATCCCAGGCCTTCTCTGTTCCGCTTCATCCTGCGGTGAAGACCGGTCAAGGGTTTTGGTTAAACCATCCTTGACCAGCTGGCTGAGGACCTTTTCCTGGATCTCCCCCTGTCTGGTCAGTGCTTTCAGCTGTTGTTTATGCACATCCAGCAGGGACACCAGGAACTCAACTACATTCATATTGATTGCAGGTGCCTATGGTGAGAGCAGTCAAATAAATGGACTACTGGATCACAAAGGCATATATTACCCCAAAATCATTGCTAGCTAATTATTAGAGTCAAATTTCCAGTAGCTTCACTGCAACATAACTAGTTAGCAAGGTGGACAACGTTAAGTGGGAGATTTAAACGTTTTTTGTTTTTTTTAAACGACAGCAAAATGATATTATCTGAAAAGGTATTACACAGAATAAAACATAACTCAAAGTAATAGAATTTACCTGTGATTGTTAATTACTCGCCGTGGACGTTTCAGTAGCTAGCTAGCTACACATAATATTTTGACAACAATGGACGAGAGGAATGTTTACAATGTTACACCACACAGGCGTCGTCACAATCAAATGGTACCCCCGGAAACAATATAAAACTGTTTACGTAACGTTATCTAGCTAACTGTAGACTAACTTGCACGAAATACAATACGAGTAAAATACCAAAAGAAGCCTTAGCCTCACGGTCAGTAACGTTATTTTTCTACCTGTGGTTTTGGTCAGCTTGATAGTCGGTGAAAGTTGTCTATAGCCTTTCTGGTAACGTTAACTTAGCTAGACTACTGAACTGCGCTAACGTTAGCTGGTTAGCTAGGCCAGTTAGCTAACGTTATCCCTCATCCAGAGATACATTTAAATGAGTTAGCTAGCCAGATGTACAGCCTTTTAAACTTTCACAACCTCTTAGATCACGTGTTAGAAACATAGCCAATCAAGGCTTAGGTGGCTATCAGCATTGTATTTTCACAGAATGTATTATAAAGTTACATCCAAGTTATCGTCATTGTCCAGTGGCACAATCATTACCAAATGTTTATAATCATAGAGACTCCAAGAGTGGAACCATGGAAGTGGTGCGGTTATTTACAGACCTACTAGCAGTGCACAGACAGCAGCTACAAGCCCTGACTGTACAGGGAGAGATCCAGACTCTATGGTACAGTTACTGGAGAATGAGGTGCTCAGGAGAATGGAGCCCAATGTGAAGCTGGAGGAAGTGGCGGATCAAGCCTGGGCCCAGTCAGGGCAGAACAGAGACTACAGCAGCAGGGCTTCAGCTCTATAAGGTACGACCCAGAGAGACCGCCCAGGGAGCTGGGGAAAGGGCTGGAGAGTGCTGCCCATTACTGTCTCCGAGGAGGACAGCTGTGGATGTGGTGAGGTGTGTGGCCCTGCAGAGTTCTGTATCCCTTCTCCCCAAAGACGTTGGAGACTGAGTGCTGAAACAGTGCCCCCAGGAGATGGAGGAAACTATCTGCATGGCTAAGGAGTACCTGAACAACACACCTGGGGAGTAGAGCAGTGAGATGGACAACCACTCTGATGGAGGGGTACTCTGTAGACCAACAGAGAGAAGAAACAGCAGGGTATGGACAGATCATGTTTTGAGTATTTCTTACACTCATATGTTGCCTACAAATATTGTGGGTTTATTGGAATGCATTTGTTGATATGTCTATTTCAATTTATTTTCAGACATGCAGAACCTAAAGTTAACTGTGAGAAGATTAAAGTCACAGGACTGTGCCCAAGGTTGTTTCTGAAGAGGATAGATGTGTCGAGTCTGCCTGTACTTTAGTTTCAATATAGATGCCAGACATCTGGATGGCATTTACAGTGAGGATAGGAGACTTGATGGGGAAGATGATTTTGCTGAACATGAGGACTGGGTTAAGGAGGAGATAAAATACAATAGCCAGTCTGAAGTAAAGGTTGAGATCGGGTCAGCCTCTGAGATGGGACAGTCTATTGACATGGCTAGAAATACTGAGAAGGTTGAGAGGGGTCAGCTAAGAAACATAGCAAATCAGATGCCTGTCTCTGGGAGGGCCAAGAGATGTGTATCTGCCCATCATCTCCTCGTCCAGCCCTAACACCGCTGAGACCCTCTCCTACCTGAAACGTAAAAACAAAAGATCCCTCCCATAGACCAAGCCACTGCTGTCCTGACTGTGGTAAGAACTACAAACAGGCTGACTTTGTCAGTAAACACAGTTGCAGTGCCTTCCCTAAATTCCACTGACTGTGACCAAACCTTTACTTCTCAGACATGCCTGACCCACCACCCCAGAATCAATAATACGGTTGTGGGCTGCCCTGAGTGTGGAAAGCAGTTCAGGGACAAGTATAATCAGAAATCTTACAAGGACCCACACAGGTGAGACCACGTATACATGTATAGACTGCGGGGACGTCTGTTTTCAGCTGAAAGGGCAGCAACATCTACACAGAAAAAGGCCATTCCGCTGCAGTGTGTGGGAGGGCTTCCATCACAGCCACAACCTGACAAAACACAAGCTTCTTCACTCCCAGGCAAAGCCCTTCCTCTGTACCCGCTGTGGAAAGAGCTTAACCTCAATGACAAGATGCTGAGGCATCTGAGGACGGTGCACGATGAAAGCATGCTCCCTTGGATGTGGGACAGCGGAAGGGCATCTTCCCCTAACCCTGCCTTGTTAATAATGCTTACATCTCAGATCCTTTCAACTGCTTTAGTCCCAAACCAGCTAACTAAATTACTCCATATGTTCAACAATAAACATTTAACATCAGCCTACTTTAGTGGACATAATTTATTATCCACATTAATCTAGCAACATTTAAGTTACTACACCAGTTTCCCCATGATGAACATTTAAAGAAGCACAAATACTATTTTGGATCTACAGACTGAGTCCCTGGCAAGTGTGACCAATGGGTGCAGGTACTATGATTGTAACGGGCGGCAGGTAGCCTAGTGGTTAGAGCTTTGGGCCAGTAACCCAAAGGTTGCTGGATCAAATCCCTGAGCTATTCTGTTCCCCGGGTGCCATGGATGTCGATTAAGACAGTCCCCCGCACCCCTCAGATATTAAACAGCATGATCATTACACGGGTACCCCTTGTGCTGGGGACAATAAAAGGCCACTAAAATGTGCAGTTTTGTCCCACAACACAATGCCACATGTCTCAAGTTGACTGTAGGAATGTCCACCAGAGCTGTTGTCAAGATAATTTTATATTAATTTCTCTACCATAAGAGACTTATTTAAATTGACTTTTTTCCTTATATGAACTGTAACTCAGTAAAATCTTTGAAATTGTTGCATTTGGCGTTAATATTTTTGTTCAGTATAATTATGGAGCCTCGGCTCCCGGATGCTGTAACTGTATCTGTATCGAAGCTGTGCATGGAAGTAAAGCTTGGCTACAACTTTGATACAGAATCCATACTGATGAGTGTTCAGGGAAAATAAACAGCAGACACTGCATATCCTCTTAATACTCTATACATTTTACAGTTTTATTACAATAATCATGTAGACATCATGCTCCTGCTGACGAGCAAATACAGAGGCATCCTAGCCTGTCAAATCACCAGTCAATCCTTTTTCAAAAGAATACAAAAATAAGTCAAAAATACAGAAAGCGAATATACACCAGATTAAACCCTTGTTCTGGAGGGTCGCCGTGTCTGCTTTTTGTAGCTGTCTTTAATTTGTGAACTATACATCAAATGAACTGAATGACATCACTCCAGGGTATTCCAGGGATAGTCGTCAGGCCCTCTTTAGAGCACTCATAGTCAGGAACTGATTCATTACTGAAATTGTCACATCACATTACCCTCTACCCATGTGATAGGTCAAAAAATCTCAACTCATATAGACTTGCAGAGGTTCCCAAATGCCGTTAAACGATCATTTATTTCAACTTGAGGCAAAGATGATTTAGCAATGTGTTGAGTTTGCCCCTCTCTTTTCTCCTCCCATCCCTTGTTAACTACTTACCTTGGCATGCATAAACCTCTCTCTACCTTATATACATTCACGTCTTCCCCTAACCCTGCCTTGTTAATAATGGTAACATCTCAGATCCTTCTAACTGCTTTAGTCCCAAACCCACATCTCTCATCTATAGCCTTAAAGATAGAATCCGCAGTAGGGGAAACTGTTTTTGTTTTGTTGACGAAGCAGAGCTGGGGAGCGTTGGGTCTCATGGTAAAAATAAATGCACTATATACACTGCTGTTCTATCTCGCGTCCAATCATGTTCGAGAGAAAAACACAGTTCATTGTTTGCAGTAACTTCTTTGTTGTTGTCATATCTCAAACGGGTGTGGCAGTTTCAACATGAAGGACTCCAGCTTTAAAGTTGGAATCTGTAGTGGTGAAACTGGCAACTAGTTTGACAGAACACAGCTTTTGTTTAGATCATTCTCCCATGCGTAAGGTAGGCAACACTAGTCTTGGCAAGCTTAGCTCCAGACAAACACTAAAACCATGTGACCCAACTAACATTAGCTTACCCCCTGCACAATGTAAAGGAACTAAATTGACACAGGAACAACTGATCAATTAAATCGAATGACTTAAGTCCGGACTGGGTTGAGAACTTTACCTACTCTGCAGCCTTGCTATATACAATTTACAGGCACACATACATACACGAACCACACACACACAAATGCACATGATGCACATCAATCGCTTAGCCCAACAGCAGCGCCATGACTCCATGTGGCTCAGGTTCCATGTTCATGGTTAGTGCACTCGTTGTCCATTGATAACAACGTCATCAAACTCCTACAGGAGGCAAACGCAGAGAACAGCAGAGTTAATATGACTCCAGTGTCATGGAGTCATATAAACCCAATAGTAACACTTACAGCCATGATGGACACTGTGACTTCTGAAATATCAATAGATCTATGACAGACAAATAAAGAAGTTCATATCTGCAGTGACAACTAATTCCCCCAGACCACCCTCACCTCTTCACTCTCCCTCTCCTCTTCGTCCTTGGCCTGTGCGTCAGAGGCCCCTCCAGCCTTGAGCAGGGCCTGTACCTCCTTGTTGGGCCTGTGCAGGGAGCAGTAGAGGGCTGTGTGGCCTGCATAGGAGGGCTGGTCTACATTGGCTCCCCTCTGCAGCAGCAACTGCACCACCCTGGGGCTCTGGGACTCCACGGCCCAATGGAGAGGGGAACGGCCTGAGCCTGGGTCCTGGGTGTGCAGAAAGGGAGAGAGAGGCAGTGAGTGGATCATCATAACCTTTAAGTGTAATTATCTTGCTCAGCAGGTGAGGTGACCTTTAATGACTTTATTGAATGAAGTGCTGAGGCATGTTGGAACCCAGCAGGCATGGAGGACCCACCCTGTCTATATCAGTCTACTCACCCTCTGGTTAACATCAGCTCCTGCCTCAATCAGCATGCTGATTATATCCTCCTTGCCCCTCTGTACTGCCAAATGCAGTGCACTCACCCCTAAAGGAGGGACAGAGAGAGGGAAGGTGACATTACAAATAGAGAAACCTAAAAGGTAAAACAGGGATGATAAAGTTACGGTATGTAAAGTTTCTAACGGTACAACGACAGGCTACACGTCGTCTGGGCGATCTGTGTACCCGAGTAGTTGGTGACGTATAGATAGTCGGTGTTCTGGCAGTTGGAGGTGATCTCTCGTACACAGTCCTGCCTCAGCTCCCTGACAGCCAAGTGCAGTGGTGTGTTCCCTCCTCTCTCCTGGAGCTCAGCACTCGCACCACCCCACAGCAGCCCCCGCACACACTGGGACTGGTCCACTATGACAGCCAGGTGGAGGGCAGTCTGACAGAGGAAGTAAGGAGGAGGAAGAAAAGAAGTGGACATTGAAAATAGAGGAAAACACAATAGAGACAAAAAGTCCCCAAAGTAGGAGATTTGAGAGGGCCAAATGAAGAGTGAGGAGACCAATAAAATGAAAGTGGACACATGTTAATTACATGTTAATAAACCCCCCCATTGGGAAACCTCCCTATGCTGGTGTGGCTGATCTCAGCTCAGAAGAGCAGTGTGTCCCTGTGCTTACCTGTCCCAAGTGGTTCTGGATGTCCAGGTAAGGCACCCAGCTCCTGTCCAGAGCGATCACCCCCAGTAAGTATTGTACGAAGGCCCAGTGCTCGTGGATAAGAGCCAAGTGAAGAGCCCTATGAACAAAGGAGATGTTTGAGATAACAATGACAAATAGCCAACAAACTGCTGTTCATCATGTGAATAGTAACGAGAGCCTACTCACGTGTCTCCATCCTCAGACACAAAGTTCAGTGTGTTGAGCATCTCGTCTCTCCTTTGTCTTTCCTCCTCCAGGCTCGGTGCTGCTTGCCTCCCACGGTCGTCGACTGTGTAACTGATAACTGGTTCATTCAGGTGCATGGTCCCCAGCCCCTGTGATATACTCCCCACCGTCTCATCTGTAATTGAGTCCCCTATAGCCGAGTCCAACCTCTCTCCACCACCCAGTGAACTAAAGTCCATAGGGTGCTTGTCAGTGTCATCCAGTGAGGGGTAGGAGGCCGTGTGAGGAGGGGACCTGGGCCCCCAGGTTTTGGATGTCTCAATGCTGAAGGAGTCATCCAGGCTCAGCGCTGTTCCACTCAGACATTCTAGCCCACTGTCGCACCAATCATCCGGTGCAGAAGTACCCAGAGTTTCGTGTTTGTCAAGCCCGAAGCCAAGCATAGGCCGTGCATGCTGCTTTCCAATATCGCACCTGGGCTGAATACCAGCCATCACGAATACTGTTGCTAGCTAGCTATTCGTTTTTTATAATAGACTATTTTGCAACAGCTGGTTAAAATCGATTGATTCTAGTAACCAGTTTGCGAAAGCAATGTAGCAGGCTAGCTGTGCTTTCAAGCTGGTAACTGATGTCCAAGCAGTTAGTTAGCTAGCTAGCACGCTAAAGGTGCTAGAGGACCAAGTCTACGAAAACAGTACAGGGCGCTGCATCTAAGCTCTAACTGATATCATCAAAGTTCAACTTTGATGGTTTTTCACGGAGTAAAATAAATATTAACGTTACCGTGCTAAATTGTTTACAGGTCAAGTCGTCTCGAGAAAGGAGATGTCCTGGGGAATTCCCAAGCCTCTCCAGCCAAGTCTGTTAGAAGGAGTAGGTCCTGTGCGCATGCGTGAAATTGCATATCGGATAGGTCCTTTATTACGGTACCACGGACAGAACAATGAGAAAAACATATTTGACTGTACTGCTGTTATAGTGAGATCAAATCAACGTTTATTGGTCGCGTTCACAGTTTAGCAGATGTTACAGCGGGTGCAGCGACATGCTTATGTTCCTAGCTCCTAACAATACAGTAAAATGTCAAACAAGTACACAAATAACAATAAACATTTAAAAAACACAACGCACACTAAGAATTATATGAACAGCAGTAGAGTCTGGAATATAAATATCACTTAGAAATGTCCTCGTTTTTGAAAGAAAAACACATTTTTTGTCCTTTAAAATAACATCAAATTGATCAGAAATACTGTGTAGACATTGTTAATGTTGTCAATGACTATTGTAGCTGGAAATGGCAGATTTTTTATGGAATATCTACATATGCGTACAGAGGCCCATTATCAGCAACCATCACTCCTGTGTTCCAATGGCACGTTGTGTTATCTAATCCAAGCTTATAATTTTAAAAGGCTAATTGATAATTAGAAAAACCTTTTGCAATTATGTTAGCACAGCTGAAAACCGTTGTTCTGACTAAAGAAGCAATACAACTGGCATTCTTCAGACTAGTTGAGTATCTGGAGCATCAGCATTTGTGGGTTCAATTACAGGTTCAAAATAGCCAGAAACAAAGAACTTTCTTCTGAAACTCGTCAGTCTATTCTTGTTCTGAGAAATGAAGGCTATTCCATGCGAGAAATTGCCAAGAAACTAAAGATCTCGTACAACGCTGTGTACTACTCCCTTCACAGAACAGCGCAAACTGTCTCTAACCAGAATAGAACGAGGAGTGGGAGGCCCTGGTGCACAACTGAGCAAGAGGACAAGTACATTAGAGTGTCTAGTTTGAGAAACAGACGCCTCACAAGGCTTCATTAAATATTACCCGCAAAACACCAGTCTCAACGTCAACAGTGAAGAGGTGACTCCGGGATGCTGGCTTTCTAGGCAGAGTTGCAAAGAAAAAGCCATATCTCGGAATGGCCAATAAAAATAAAATATTAAGATGGGCAAAAGAACACAGACACTGGACAGAGGAACTCTGCCTAGAAGGCCAGCATCCCGGAGTCGTCTCTTTACTGTTGACGTTGAGACAGGTGTTTTGCGGGTACTATTTAAAACTTCTTCGGGATCGGTGTCCCTTTCATGGGACGGTTGAGTTAACGCAGGCTAATGCGATTAGCATGAGGTTGTAAGTAACAATAACATTTCCCAGGATATACACGTCTGATATTGGCAGAAAGCTTATATTCTTGTTGATCTAACTGCACTGTCCAATTTACAGTAGCAATTACAGTGAAATAATACCATGCTATTGTTTGAGGAGAGTGCACAATTTTGAACATAAAAAGTTATTAATAAACAAGTTAGGCATATTTGGGCAGTGTTTATTAAAAAAAAAATAACCGAAATGCAATGGTTTCAGTGGATCCCTCTAAAACTTTGCACATACACTGCTGCCATCTAGTGGCCAAAATGTATATTGTACCTGGGCTGAAATAATACATTGTGGCCTTTCTCTTGCATTTCAAAGATGGCGGTACAAAAAATAATACAAAAGAACGGTTATTTTTTTCTTTGTATTATCTTTTACCAGATATATTGTATTATATTCTCCTACATTCCAAGAGAAGCCAGACTTCCACCAAAAATGTCTCAATTAAAAAACGAAATAATATGTCTTTGGTCTCTGTGTTTCATAATTTTCCTTCAATTTGCAAGAGGCTGAATGTATCTCACAGGAGAAAGCATCTGTCTATCTACGTGTATGCCATCTATCTGAAGCGATCTGAACTCCGTTGACAGAAAAAGTATAACAAATGTGCCAATCAGCGTTGAGCTAAACCAAGCGAGCTCAACTGTGAATGGTTCTGGCGCACCCAAAAAAAGAATCAAGGGGAGACAGTTTGGATTTGGCGTCACTCCTATCAAATCCCATTGAGAGCATATGTCATTGACAGAAAACTCTTGAATTGTTGCATCTCATTGTGTTGGGCCTTTCCTAAATTAGCCATGGATGGAGATAGGGATTTGGACTTCTGGTTTTACTTAATTCTCCGTACTGGCCAATGATTATAACAGCGATTCTGATCCAACCATTAATTCATACATTGTTGTGGCCCTGGCCTGAGAGGATGGAAGTTCAATATGTAGCTAGATGTAGAAGGCTAATGTTAACTAGCTAACATTGCCCATGAATGAAAGGGCTTGGCTTCCCCAGGGATTTGACCCACGCACCACTACTGATGGCCTGGAGATAGAAGCTGTTTATCAGGCTCTCGGTCCACCTTCTAGACGGTAGTAGGGTGAACAGGCCGTGGCTCTGGTGGCTGAGGTCCTTGATGATCTTCTTGGCCTTCCTGTGACACCGGGTGCTGTAGAGGGCAGGCAGTGTGCCCCCGATGATGCGTTGGGCTGACCGCACTACTCTCTGGAGATCCCTCGGGTTGCGGGCGGTGCACTTGCTGTAACATGAGGTAATACAGCCTGACAGGATGCTCTTGATGGTGCATCTGTAGAAGTTTGTGAAGGGCCAGGACACATTTCTTCAGCCTCCTGAGGTTGAAGAGGCTCTGTTTTGCGTTCTTCAATGTGCTGTCAGTATGAAGGGACCATTTCATATCATCAGTGATGTGCACGCAGAGGAAATTAAAGCTTTTGCCCCTCTCCACTGCAGATAATACATTATTAATACAAATTTGGGCATCATTCATCTCAATCAATACATGACTTACTTTACATAACAATTGCTGGGTTTGCTCAGAAAGCCTGCTTTATGTTGCATAGGTGTCTGTCTTTTGAAGAGCACAATTATCAAAATGGTATTGATCCTTGATATCACCATCAATTTGTTTGATGACATTAACTGTAATAATCACTAAACAAACAAAGATAATTTGCAGTAGAAAATAGCACTTGAAGTCAAATATGCATTTTATGAGGATACACGGGGTGGCGCCAGAGACCTATACGAAAACCATCTTTTGTTTTCCTCTTTGTCATCTGTAAGCAAAATGATCATTAACAAAGGTTATCAAGGACAAACAAAGCTCTATTTTATAGGATTCATTAGCAACTAATTCGCTGCATGAAATAATGGTATGAGACGTTCCAAAGATAGGCTAAAACATTTCAGAGAAGTAAAATACATTTCTGAAAAAAGTCAAAAGGAAATGGAGCGATGAAAGAGGCTACACGACATGTCGTGCTTTTGCGTGAAAAGGATATTCAAAGAAACTGAACAGGAATAACTAAGTGTCAGAGAATTAAGAGGGTTGTTTGAAGGTGAGGTGTGTATGTGTGTGTGTGTGTGCACGTGCTTGCATGCGTGTGTGAGAAGGAGGCACTTAATTATAATACCTTACCGCACTCTCTCCTCCAGTATCACCATCCAACGGAAGTGAAATAGAGAGAGAGAGAAAACATGGTCAGCCTCCATCCATGTATTGATTTGGAAGGTGGATGTGCTTGTGTGGTGGTATGGAGTTAGAGATGGGAGGGAAGGGGTTAGTAAAACACCTGGCCAAGTACATTCATTTCAGCAAGCTAGTGGCCCATGGAAAAGTATGTACTGTGTAGGGATGATGGAGATGGTGGGGTTTAGTTCAGCATAGCAGAGTAGCATGTGGCTGTGCCAAAGATCTGCTGCTGCAGATTAACATATGGATGACTCGCATGGGAGCTGAGCTCAGTCTGGGGGTCCTGCTCTGTACACTATGTGAGGAGGGGAGAGGAGGCACTCCTAGGGGAGGCTCAGGATGTTGGGCTGATGGGGGAAGAAGAGGGTGGGAGGAGGTAGAGGAGGTGGAGAGATAACCACTCTACACTACAGCAGCTCGGGCCCGGATCCACAAGGTGGCAAAAGGAAACTTGTGTCCCCTCTAGTTTTATGTCCCTATATTAAAAAAAGCAGAGTGACAGGTTAGCAGAGTGTGCCTGGTATGTGTAGGGGGGCTATGGAAAGCTTAGGTTTGACTCCTTTGGGTTTCCATACATTTTTTACAAAAAAGGTATCATCTGTTGTATGCTAAATTAATAACGTGATATGCCTCTGTCTTTAATATTTGATTTTGATTTATAAGGGTGGAGTCAAGTTTATCATTGTAGCAGCTTCACTCAACATGCCTCACCACTACAGTGTTTAGTTAGTTTCTGAGCTAGCTGTAAAAACCATTAGCTTTATTAGCCTATTTAGCTAGCTCGGACCTAACAATGGATAACATAAATTGGCTTCGCCAAAGTACCCAAACAAAGCCAAAGGAGAAGGGGACACCTGGTTACTGGTGTCAGTGGATGTTAAAAGTTGTGACAGTATTGTGAAGTTCTAGTATGTGGTGGACAGTACAGTAGGCCAGGAGGACAGAGGAGAAGAAACTGAGTGTAAAAGACTGTTCTTGGATGCTGTCATTGTTGAAATGTCAGAACGATTCAGAGAACACAACAGCCAACTGGTGGAGGCCCTGTGTGCCCTTGACCCAGAGAGCCATTACTTTCTAGATGTTAAAAAGGGGAAACCACCGCTGGATCTAAGCAAATCCGATTTGGTGGAAGCGTAGTGTGTAGGGCGCTGTCCATGGTGCTGATAGAGTGCAGCGGAGATTTCGAACCAACCTGTCACTTCTTTGTCAAAAGCACTCAATGGTCTCTGCATTTAAACGTTTATGTTTATTGTGGTATAGAATGATATAAATAGAATTCAATATAATTCCAATGTAAGAACCCAAATGACACCCCTGGGTAAAGCTACATATGGGTATGTTTCATCATTGAAATAGATACATTCTACTATTGTTTTCTTGGTAGCCTATTGGTTTGAGTTGTTGTAAATGGAACTGTACGTATTAGAAACGTGTTCATGGTAGGCTGGCGTTGCTTAAATGATTACGTGGGTCGAATTTGATCCACAGAAGTTACTGAAGCCATGAGCGGCTTGATTGTCCATGTTTGAAGCAGGCCTGTGCATGGCTGCATCTCACTGTAGGAGGTTGTAGGATATGTTTTGGTTATTTCCATCTCCAACTGTTTAGTTACTGTTAATGTAACTAGCGTAAATATAGATTGTGTCATGCCTTTATCCATCTGATATTGTGTTTACTAGGCCTACTTGGTGCCACTGTTTTGTTCTGTTCACATTCATTTGTTCACATTCGCAGTTGTGTTGGTATTCTAAGCCAAACTGTTGTTCAGTGTTTTTGTTTGCATGCATGACTAACTAGGCTACTACTTTCAGCATTTAGTTTGCGTTATTTTGGTAAGACAGTTGTGTGTACGGCTGCATTCAGATAGGCTGTTTGCACAGGAGGTTGGTGTCACCTTATTTTGTGAGGACGGGCTTGTGGTAATGGCTGGAGCTGAATGAGTGGAATGGTATCAATTGCATCAAACACATAGTTTCCATGTGCTTTAGTGTGTAGGACGCTGTCCAATGTGTTGATGCAGCGCAGCAGAGATAGGCTACAGATTTCGTGTCAACCTGTCACTTCAAAAGCTAGCATTCAATGGTCTCAGAGTCTCAGCATTTGAACTTTATGTTTATTGTGGTATATACGCAGAATTCAATATAATTCCAATGCAAGAACCCCCCCCCCAAAATTGTGCCCCTTCATCGATTTCAACTGCCCCCCTAAGTCACTTTATTCTGGTGCCGGGTCTGCAGCAGCTCTCTGAAAAGTGCTGACCTGCGCTCTTCTGTGGACATTCTTCAATGCTGGCAGCAGCACAGGAATCCCCTCGTCCATTCACCCCTTCTCCATCCCAACTCAAATTCCCTTTCCCAGGTCAGAGTGGTGATCTCATATATAGTCATTGGATGATCTTAGAGGAGAAATGAGGTTAAGTAAGCTTAAGTAAGCTTTCTGCCTATCTTAACAGATGTACGAACAGACTTTGGACACATCTACTCATTCAAGGGTTTTTCCTTCTACATTGTAGAATAATAGTGAAGATAAAAACTATGAGCTATGAAATAACACATATGGAATCATGTAGTAACCAAAAAAGTTTTACACAAATTAAAATATATTTTATATTTGAGATTCTTCAAAGTAGCCACCCTTTGCCTTGATGACAGCTTTGCACACTCTTGGCATTCTCTCAAACAGCTTCACCTGGAATGTCTTAAAGGAGTTCCCACATATGCTGAGCACTTAATGATGGCTTTTCCTCTGCGGTCCAACTCATCCCAAACCATCTCAATTAGGTTGAGGTCAGGGGATTGTGGACGCCAGGTCAGCTGATGCAGCACTCCATCACTCTCCATCTTGGTCAAATAGCCCTTACACAGCCTGGAGGTGTGTTGGGTCGTTGTCCTGTTGAAAACAAATGATAGTCACACTATGCTGTCAGAGCAGCTCACAGATCACTACACCTGTGCATAGTTCATCTGTAAATAGCCCATACAATCTACCTCATCCCCATGCTGTATTTATTAATTTATTTATCTTGCTCCTTTGCACCCTAGTATCTCTACTTGCACATTCATCTTCTGCACATCCTACCATTCCAGTGTGTTTAATTGCTATATTGTAATTACTTCGCCACCATGGCCTATTTATTGCCTTACCTCTCTTATCCTACCTCATTTGCACATGCTGTATATAGATTTTTCTACTGTATTATTGATTGTATGTTTGTTTATTCCATGTGTAACTCTGTGTTGTTGTATGTGTCGAACTACTTTGCTTTATCTTGGCCAGGTCGCAGTTGCAATTGAGAACTTGTTCTCAACTAGCCTATCTGGTTAAATAAAGGTCAAATAAATACATTTTAAAAAGTGCAAACCAGATGGGATGGCGTATTGCTACATAATGCTGTGGTAGCTATGCTAGTTAAGTGTGCCTTGAATTCTAAATAAATCACAGACAGTGTCATCAGCAAAGCACCCCCAAACCATCACAACTCCTCCTCCGTGCTTCACGGTGGGAACCACACAATGCGGAGATCATTCGTTCACCTACTCTGCGTCTCACAAAGACACGGCGGTTGGAACCAAAAATCTGAAATTTTGACTAATCAGACCAAAGGACAGATTTCCACCGATCTAATGTCCATTGCTCATGTTTCTTGGCCCAAGCAAGTCTCTTCTTATTATTGGTGTCTTGTAGTAGTGGTTTCTTTGCAGCAATTCGACCATGAAGGCCTGATTCAACAGTCTCTTCTGAACAGTTGATGTTGAGATGTGTCTGTTACTTGAACTCGGTGAAGCATTTATTTGGGCTGCAATTTCTGAGGCTAGTAACTCTAATGAACTTATCCTCTGCAGCAGAGGGAACTCTGGGTCTTCCTTTCCTGTGGCGGTCCTCATGAGACCCAGTTTCGTCATAATGCTTGATGGCTTTTGCGACAGCACCTTCAAAGTTCTTGACATTTTCCGCATTGACTGACCTTTGTGTCTTAAAGTAATGATGGACTGTCGTTTCTCTTTGCTTAATTGAGCTGTTCTTGCCATAATATGGACTTGGACTTTTACCAAATATGATTGGCTCAAATGCATTAAGAAGGAAAGAAATTTCACAAATGAACTTTTAAGAAGGCACATCTGTTAATTGAAATGCATTCCAGGTAACTATCTCATGAAGCTGGTTGAGAGAATGCCAAGAGTGTGCAAAGCTGTCATCAAGGCAAAGGTTAGCTACTTTGAAGAATCTCAAATCTCAAATATATTTTGATTTGTTTAAAACATTTTTGGTTACTACATGATTCTTCATGTATGTGTTATTTCATAGTGTTGATGTCTTCACTATTGTTCTACAATGTAGAAAATAGTAAAAATAAAGAAAAACCCTTGAACGAGTAGGTGTGTCCAAACTTTTGACTGGTACTATATGTGCTCCTACTGTAACTGACTCTCAGCTGCTCAGGCCTTCTGTGTTTTGATTCATTTAGGCACTAGAAGACATGAAAATAACTCTCCAGATGTTCCTTAAATCAGGCATGGAGGATGGGAGACAGCAGGTTATTTAGGGAATTATGGCGGTTGTCACGGATCCCTCCGGAACTTTCATCACGCACACCTGTCCACTATTCCCACTGATTAGTATTTGTATATATGTGCCCTTTGGTTTCCAAGGACTTGTCGATTATTGTTACTATGTGCGTGTGTTGTGTGTACCTGTGCTGTGTGTTTTGGCTGTCGTGCCATTGTGGATTGCGCAGATGATTACGGGTCTCGTCCTGTGTGTTAATCATTGTGCGTGTGTGTATGTATTCGCGAGGGTTTCAACCCTGTGTTTTGTGTAGTGTTTGTTCGGTCTTCGTCCCCATGCTTTTACACGGCACGTCGTAATTTGGGGTATAATAATAAAAAAAATATTACACATTCCTGCGCCTGTCTCCTGAATCTCTTCATACCAACGTGACAACGGTACCTGCAAAAAAATAACTCTCCAGATGTTCCTTAAATCAAGCACGGAGGAAGGGAGACAACAGGTTATTTGGGGAATCAGGACGGTACCTGTAAAACAGATTTTTTTTTTGGGGGGGGGGGGGGGTGTCTATGAGAATTACAGCTGTAGTGTTGTAGGAGTCTTATTGAATAGCTGCCAAGCTGTGTTATCTGTTTACTTGGGGAGCTGGCCTGGTAACAGAGTGTTTTAAACCTGCCAATGGCTCTTTCCTCTGGCTCTAAATCATAGCCCTGGGAGATGGACTGTCTGGGGGGGTGTGCAGCTCTCTGCATCTGCTAGACACACGGATCAGAGAGTAGACCTGGGTCAAGGGTGTAGAAATATAATCCATGGACTCTACAATATTGTCAAGGCACTGAGATAGATGTCTTCCACATGTCATAATAGGAATAGGAGGCAGTCCAGGAATTCAACGGTTAATCCAAGCTCTGTATAGCTGTTGGCATATGGTGACAGGAAAATGGTGTTCACATCTTTAATACATAAGGGTACCAGTGTATCATTCGATAATAGAATGCAGACCCAAGCAGTTTTGAAAAACGAAGAATCAGCAGAAACGAGCCATGACTGCTCTGATCATCAAGCTAGTAGTCAATCTCTAAGCACAAAGTAATAAGGGAGACTGTTCTGTGTAGGCTGCACATAGCCAGTCAGTATTAAATACACGGGCAATTTATTTATTTGCTGTAAAGGCTGTATTGGGCTTTCACCAGAAGATTATGTTCACCTAATTAACTAGAGTCATTAAAACTAGACTCATTAAGGAAGAAGGTGTGTGTGTGTGTGTGTGTGTGTGTGTGTGTGTGTGTGTGTGTGTGTGTGTGTGTGTGTGTGTGTGTGTGTGTGTGTGTGTGTGTGTGTGTTGGGGGGGTGTATAGTATGTATGAGTGTTTGTGTTAGAATGGCTGATCATTAGGCAAGAGAATGATGTGTGTCTGTGTGGGGTGGGGGGGGGGGGGGGTGTGGGGGGTGTAGCAATCAATGCATTTTTAAAGCCGGATGTCTTCATTTTATGAGCTGACCATCAATGGCTGTATTAAGGGGTACTGAAATGTCTAACTGTATGTTTTGTGTCATTGAAGCCACTAATGAACACACGGATGGTGGTATAAATCAAATCAAATCAAATCAAATTTTATTTGTCACATACACATGGTTAGCAGATGTTAGAGTGTAGCGAAATGCTTGTGCTTCTAGTTCCGAAAATGCAGTAATAACCAACAAGTAATCTAACTAACAATTCCAAAACTACTGTCTTGTACACAGTGTAAGGGGATAAAGAATATGTACATAAGGATATATGAATGAGTGATGGTACAGAGCAGCATAGGCAGGATACAGTAGATGGTATCGAGTACAGTATATACATGAGGTGAGTATGTTAACAAAGTGGCATAGTTAAAGTGGCTAGTGATACATGTATTACATAAGGATGCAGTCGATGATATAGAGTACAGTATATACGTATGCATATGAGATGAATAATGTAGGGTAAGTAACATTATATAAGGTAGCATTGTTTAAAGTGGCTAGTGATATATTTACATCATTTCCCATCAATTCCCATTATTAAAGTGGCTGGAGTTGAGTCAGTGTCAGTGTCAGTGTGTTGGCAGCAGCCACTCAATGTTAGTGGTGGCTGTTTAACAGTCTGATGGCCTTGAGATAGAAGCTGTTTTTCAGTCTCTCGGTCCCAGCTTTGATGCACTGATCTGTAGAAGTTTGTGAGTGCTTTTGGTGACAAACCGAATTTCTTCAGCCTCCTGAGGTTGAAGAGGCGCTGCTGCGCCTTCTTCACGATGCTGTCTGTGTGAGTGGACCAATTCAGTTTGTCTGTGATGTGTATGCCGAGGAACTTAAAACTTGCTACCCTCTCCACTACTGTTCCATCGATGTGGATATACAGATGTGCAGTTAGGATGTGCAGCTCCTCCATGTTTGTCCTGGATTCCCTGTGACGTGAAGTCATGTAGTGATGTCAGAGATGTCGGGGCAATGTGACAAAGATTAACCCTTCTTCTCCTGACCATCACTGTGATGAATGTCAAAGCACACCCCTGGCACTCTCTGCCATTCACTGCAACACTCCCTCTCTCTCTCCCTCTCCCTGCCTTCTTCTCTTCCTCTCTCTCTGCCTCTTTCACTCCCCCCCCCTGCCTTCTTCTCTCACTCTCTCTCTTGCCCCTCAAACACCAGCCTTGTGTCTCCACCAGCTTCTCCTTTGCCCTGGCTGTCTCCATCCAACCCTCCTTCCTTCTAAACCTGACAATACAGTTTTCTTTTCTGTCTTTCATTTTATTTTTCTCTCAATCTCCCTCTCTCTCATTCTCTCACTAGATTTTAATGTTTCGTATGCAATCTTTGGCTGACTTTATTTTGCAATTATCCTCCAAGTTGAGCGAAAGCTGACTGATCCTCTTGTGAAGAAGTACCATTTCAGATATCAAACGTTACTAATTTAAAATGTCACACATCTTGGCTAATAATAACACTTCATGGTCTACTCTAAAATATGAATGACAACCATGACCATCACTATTTCTACATTCTCTCTGACATAAGGATGTCCACTTAATGGGATAATAGAATACGGACACCATGGGGGGGGGGGGGGGTTATAAAATATCCCTTTATTAGGACCACACCCTAAAACCGATGATTAGATAAGATGATCATGGTTAAATTAGCATTGGAACCACAGAAATGGTTTGATACCATTAACCGTTCTATCTCAAGATTTTTATTGGAGACAGGAAAAGGCCAGGATTAAACTTTCTAAATTGCAACACGGTAAACTCAAAGGTTGATTAGGAGCACCAGATTTCAAAAATATTATTTGACCTTTCAAATTACTACCATAGCCAAATGTCTCAATTATCCGAGTGCAAACTCACCTTCCTGGATTGAAATAGAAGATTCCTATCTAAAACCACTTAAGACGTGCCTTATATTTCCCAATCTGTTAAAAAAGTGATTAGGCTAAACTGGAAAAGCAGATTGAATGTTTCAACCATACACTGGCTTAACCTACTGTCTGAACCTGGCCTCCTTGGAGAGATCTACCTTCAGCTAACAAACTGAAGGACTTTAACCCAATCTGGGAAACATTCCTATCCTACATTGCCCTCAGAAACCCCAGACAACGTCAAGTATGGCACCTCCTACCTAGTTTACAGCCCTATGCTAACCAGCAGCTTATCCACCAGTCTTGTTTAGTCCGGTCCTGTCCTGTCTTGTCCTGTTCCTTCCTGTCCTGTCTTGTGTTTACCCCAACCCTGGTAATTAAACAACCTGAGAGTATCTTTAGTGGTTTTGTCTTGGTATGTTTGGTTTTGAATATTGTATTGTCTGTTATTTGTGACTTGTTAGTCCTCGTAAACGGTCTATAAAAAAATGGTAAGTCATGGTGTGATGTACATGGTATGGTGCACTCAGTTGTGTGAAAACATACAATGCTTATTTTCTTTAAGAAGTTATGGCTTACATTTAATTTCCTAACAGGAATGGAATTCTGCAATCAGTCAATGCCATCACACCTGTACTCTTGTACAAAGCACTGATGAAATGTGGGCTACATTGCTTGTACTGTATGTATTCCATGTACACAGGTATCTGCGGTCAGCACTAAACCTAATGAAGACTTTGAAACATTGTAATCTGTATCAGTGCAGCAGGAAAGACTGTATGGAGCAGTGAACAGTGAGTCAGTATTCATTTCTGTTGATTGTGGACAATGGTGGTGGTGGTGGTGGTGGTGGTGTGTGTGCCCTCCTATGGCCTCTTGGAGCTAATAAAGGTCTCCACTAAGTAATCCACCCCAGTGGAAATCATCTGAGCTGAAGCCAACATATGGTTCCTCAGTTTTATTTCTCCATCGCCTGCCCATGCATATTCTATCAGACAGCATGCCGTGCGCCAGCCTGTTTCATAATGGAGACTTTGCAAGGCAAGATGGTGTGTGTTTTTGTTTTATGTATTCCGTTCACTGTAAATCAGATTTCATATTCCATGTACAAGTCACGTAAAATGGCTTCCCAATATCCTTATAGTTGGATACACCCCAAAACATGCTGGGTTGTTTTGATGACCCAGCTGCTGGGTTGCAGGCGTTGGATCACTTACAGCAGTTGGGTTGTTTTCTTTAAAAAGAGAATGGTTTGGTTGTTGAGGCTGGGTTATTAATGCTGAGTTATTGAGATATGACCCAGCAGTTCAGAACAGAAGACTGGGAGTGTGGCTAAGTAGGGGCGTGGCTTTCAGATTGTTATTTTTGGCTAACCATGAGAGTAAATGTCATTCTGGTTCATCTGTTCTGTTATATTGTTAAAGGAAAATTCCATCCAAAAAGTATATTTTGTTATTTGTTTCATTAGTTCATTGTTGATAGTCCCAAAATGTTTCGTTTGTCAGCAATCAAGTTTTCAAGATATGTAACTTTCAGAATACAGAAATACAGCCAGTATATGTTAAGGTGGAACACTGACAGTTTAGTAGCTTTAATTAAGTTTACAAATATGTAAGAGTTCCTTAAAAGCCTATGCAAATCCCAATGTTGGGATAGTTACCACTTTTTTACAATATGTAAATAATTATGTTATTAATGTTACATTAAAATATGTAATGTGTTGATTTTTTAATGAAAATTGAAATGGCAATGCACCAACTTATCGTGATGTACAGGAAAGGCATTTACTCTACCAGTGATTAAAAATAACAATGTGAAAGCCACACCCCTAATAAGACATGCCTCCTGAAATAACCCATGGAATGGCATTGACTCAAACAAATCAAATCAAATTTCATTTGTCACATGCACCAAATACAACAGGTGTAGACCTTACAGTGGAATGCTTACTTACAAGCCCTTAAACCACAATGAAGTTTTAATAAAATACCTAAAAAAGTAAGAGATAAGAAACACAAATAATTTAGGAGCAGCAGTAACTAACAATAGCATGCAGGTAGGTTTATTAAAGTGGCTATGCATAGATAATAACAGACCTACTATATTTATTTCTCAACTAATATTAAGCACATTTCTTATCTTTACAACAGGAGTACAGCCTACCTGGCTGGCATGAAAATGAACCACAGGAAAAGCGGTCCTCCATTTGCTATTGAAGTGCATAGATGACATGTATTTTTTCCCCTGACCCTGTTTCGAGACAGGTGCATGATAATGGTCCATGCTACGGAGCGCGCAGCACTCAGGGAAAAGGGCACAATGCAGCATTCCGGGCCAAGGGCACAGCGGCCACTGGCCACAAAAGGCATGGATTTTTTGGGGGGTGCATTACGGCCACACAAAGGGGATGCCAAGCGTGAAATTCAAGGCAGTATCAAGTGCTTGTCGAATTCTGAATGAGAGACTGATGTAGTGTGTACATCCTGCGCAAAAAAACAAAGCAGAGCTCATGCCTTTCAAGCTGATTTTTTTAGTTACATTAACAACTCTAAATTAAGCATATAGGAGTACCTATTCCATTGTTAACCGCTCAACAAAGAATAGCCCCATATGCTCCCTCCCTCAAATCTTTTAGAGAAAATATCCTTTCTATTTTATTCAGCTTTGTTCATTTGTATTCTTCATACTATAAAATAATGTCACGGAATTCTAAGCAAATCTTGTCTGCTAAATGAACTAGTGTAGCAGAGTATGTTATTCTGTTCTTCTGAAATACACTACATTTTCTTCATATCATGCTTCTTTAGACCCGTCTAAAATAAATAAGGGATTCATTGTGAAAGTTTAGGCTATATTACATGGATTTATTAGACTTTTTAAAATGTAGATGTTCCAAAGGTCTGCATCAGTGTCTTGTAGGCTATATGTGGAGGTGCTAAATGTGTTTATGTTAATTAACAGTAAATTACCGTAAGACCGACAGTTATTTGCTTGACAATCACCGGCTGAAGAAATTTCGTGCCCGCCACAGCCCTATGAGGGAGGATGATAATTTTTTAAATGACTATGGCCTTATTTCTATCACAGCACATTAGATAACTGTCATTCATATTAAATTTACCCAGTTCAATGTAACATCAATAGGTTTAGGCTACTACATGATACTTGAATTTTCCCTATACCCATCACGAGGTTGCTACAACCTAGCCTATGAATGAAAGTTTACAAAGTAGGTGCACAGGTTCGAGAGAAAATTTGGTGACAGTGACACATTCAATACCGCCGTGCACACTCTTTCCTGCATCTAGCTGTTTAAAAAAGTAACAGTGAAACCTTTATTTAACTCTTATTTACAATGACAGCCTACACCGGACACCGCTGGGCCAATTGTACGCTGCCCTATGGGACTCCCAATCACAGCCAGTTGTGATACAGCCTGTATTCGAACCAGGGTGTCTGTTGTGAGGCCTCAAGCACTGAGATCCAGTGCCTTGGACTGCTATGCCACTCGGGAGCCCAATGGGTGTAATCATTAGTCCAACAGTTGCGAACAAGAGTTTCTGTTGGACAAATTCAGGTATGTTTATCCCCGTTTGCTTCCGTTTAAGATTTTTTTTCAACAGAAACAGAGGAATGAATTTCAAATTCAATATTATTTATCAGATACCGTGAAATCCTTACTTACAAGCCCTTAACCAAACAATGCAGTTTTAAGAAAAATAAGAGTTAATAAAATATTTCCAAAATAAACTAAAGAATAAAAGTAACAAGATAAAATAACAATAACGAGGCTATATACAGGGGGTACCGGTACCAAGTCAATGTGCGGGGGTACAGGTTAGTTGAGGTAATTGAGGCAATATGTACATGTAGGTAAGGGTAAAGTGACTATGCGTAGATAATAAACAGCGAGTAGCAGCAACGTAAAAAAAAGGGGGGAACGGTCAATGCAAATAGTCCGGGTAGCCATTTAACTATTTGCAGTCTTATGGCTTTCGGTAGAAGCTGTTAAAGGAGCCTTTTGGACCTAGACTTGGTACCCGGGTACCAGTTGCCATGCGGTAGCAGAAAGAACAGTTTATGACTTGGGTGGCTGAAGTCCTTAAAAAAAATTGGGCCCTTCCTCTGACACCGCCTAGTATAGAGGTCCTCGATGGCAGGAAGCTTGGCCCTAGTGATGTACTGGGCCGTACACATTACCCTCTATAGCGCCTTATGGTCGGATGCCGAGCAGTTGCCATACCAGGCGGTGATGCAATCAGTCAGGATGCTCTTGATGGTGCAGCTGTAGAACCTTTTGAGGATCTGGGGACACATGCCAAATATTTTCTCCTGAGAGGGAATAGGCATTGTCGTGCCCTTTTCAAGACACGCTTGGTGTGTTTGGACCATGATAGTTTGTTGGTGATGTGGACATCAAGGAACTTGAAGCTCTCGATCCGCTCCACTTACAACCCTGAGGATGTTAATGGGGGCATGTTCAGCCCTCCTTTTCCTGTAGTCCATGATCAGCTCCTTTGTCTTGCTCACTTTGAGGGAGAGGTTATTGTCCTGGCACTACACTGCCAGGTCTCTGACCTCCTCCTTATAGGCTGTCTCATTGTTGTCGGTGATCAGGCCTAACACGTTGTGTCGTCAGCAAACTTAATGATGCTGTTGGAGTAGTGCTTGGCCACGCAGTCGTGGGTGAACAGGGAATACAGGAGGGACTAAGCATGCACCCCTGAGTGGCCCCCATGTTGAGGATCAGCGTGGAAGATGGAGTTACAGGGGGAGGTGTTTAGTCCCAAGGTCTTGTACACATGCAAACACAGTTCACTTTCATAGCAGCCATGCACAAACAGCATGATCACATAATTCCTTCTCGCAACTACGTGCTTTCCTCCTCTCACCTTTCCCCTTCGCATGTGGACTTTAGTGCACAACAAATCAGCTGTCTGTGACCAGAAAAAACCTTTCCAAGCCAAACCTTCATATTATAACCACTAACGGCTACACCCAACCTACATCGTTATCACCATAATAGCTAACGTCATAGTCAGCATGGCTCCTAGAACTAACGTGTTACAAACCCACTACAATCATGCAGTACACTGTAAAGTCAGCAAGCAGTTTAGCAGTTACACCAGCGGGTCCCGGTGGCAATAAATAAAAATAAAGAATTCTAGTGTTGGATACCATAGCCAGCTAGCTAACCTAGCATCCCTCTCTGTTTGAGCCGGGTGTTTGAGTAGCTGCATTCACTATCTAAGTGAAAGTGAAAGTAAAGATATATATATACTAGCTAGCTCTCTCTTTCTCTCTCTTTTTCTCTCTCTTGCTCATCCTTCATTTTTAAAGAAATGAATATGTTCAAAACTGTTCAACTATTGTCTTGCTCTTTGAGCCAACTACTCACCATACTTTATGCACCACAGTGCTAGCTAGATGTAGCTTATGCTTTCAGTACTAAATTCATTCTCTGATGCTTTGATTGGGTGGACAACATGTCAGTTCATGCTACAAGAGCTCTGATAGGTTGGAGGATGTCCTCCGGAAGTCAGAATTACTCTGTAAGTCTATGGACTGTGGTGAGAACTATGAGCCACCTAAGTTTTGTTTTGAAGTCAATGTACGCAGAGGAGGATGGAAACTAGCTGTCCTCCGGCTACACCATGATGTTATCCTACAGAGTGCTTTTCACGCTATTGTAGACCTTAATTGCAAAACAATGTATTTTAATCAATTATTTGGTGACATGGGAATATATTTAGTATAGTTTCCCCCAAAAGGATACATTTTTAATGTTTCACTATTTAAAAATAAAATGAAATTCACTGAGGAGGATTTTCCTCCCCTTCCTTCTCTGAGGACCCTCCACTGATGCCAAATGCCATTTGATTGTAGATCTATAGTGTGCAACATTACGGACTCTATGGCTGACCTGTAGCAAGTAATGTAATGAGTGTATGACACAGACTGACCTGTGTTAATGTAGTGTAAGACACAGACTGACCTGTAGTAATGTAGTGTAAGACACAGACTGACCTGTAGTAATGTAGTGTAAGACACAGACTGACCAATAGTAATGTAGTGTAAGACACAGACTGACCTGTAGTAATGTAGTGTAAGACACAGACTGACCTGTAGTAATGTAGTGTAAGACACAGACTGACCTGTAGTAATGTAGTGTAAGACACAGACTGACCAATAGTAATGTAGTGTAAGACACAGACTAACCTGTAGTAATGTAGTGTAAGACACAGACTGACCTGTGTTAATGTAGTGTAAGACACAGACTGACCTGTAGTAATGTAGTGTAAGACACCGACTGACCTGTAGCAAGTAATGTAATGAGTGTATGACACAGACTGACCTGTGGTAATGTAGTGTAAGACACAGACTGACCTGTAGTAATGTAGTGTAAGACACAGACTGACCTGTAGTAATGTAGTGTAAGACACAGACTGACCTGTAGTAATGTAGTGTAAGACACAGATTGACCTGTAGTAATGTAGTGTAAGACACAGATTGACCTGTAGTAATGTAGTGTAAGACACAGACTGACCTGTAGTAATATAGTGTAAGACACAGACTGACCTGTAGTAATGTAGTGTAAGACACAGATTGACCTGTAGTAATGTAGTGTAAGACACAGACTGACCTGTAGTAATGTAGTGTAAGACACAGATTGACCTGTAGTAATGTAGTGTAAGACACAGACTGACCTGTAGTAATGTAGTGTAAGACACAGATTGACCTGTAGTAATGTAGTGTAAGACACAGACTGACCTGTAGTAATGTAATGTAAGACACAGACTGACCTGTGTTAATGTAATGTAAGACACAGACTGACCTGTAGTAATATAGTGTAAGACACAGACTGACCTGTAGTAATGTAGTGTAAGACACAGATTGACCTGTAGTAATGTAGTGTAAGACACAGACTGACCTGTAGTAATGTAGTGTAAGACACAGATTGACCTGTAGTAATGTAGTGTAAGACACAGACTGACCTGTAGTAATGTAATGTAAGACACAGACTGACCTATAGCCTAATCTCTCTGGGCTGAGCTGCTGCTTCTCATGTGGAGGCAACATGAGCAGTTAAACAGACCGTCTGCTCTGCTGCTTTGTGTCTCCCTCCTCCAGCACTCTGTCCGTTTCCTCTCCTCTTCTGATGTGTTTGTTCTTGCCTCCTCCCACTTTACTTCTGCTTTACTTCTGCTCCTCCCCTCAAGGGATCACTAGTGCCAAGAGTGTTGGCTTGGGACCGAAGGTTGCTTGTTTGAATCTGTGAGGCGGCAAGGTGAAAAAATCAGCTGTTCTGCCCTTGAGCAAGGCAGTTTACCCTCACAACAACTGCTCCCCGGGTGCTGATGACATGGACATGGATTATGGCAGCCCACCGCACCTCTCTGATTCAGAGACATTTCGGTTGAATGCGTTCAGGTGTGCAACTGACTAGGTATCCCATTTCCTGCCAATACCCCAGACACTCATGTTAATTTTGTACTGTAATTTCATGAGTGTAAAAATATGATTAGATTGTCCTGACACTTAAACTTGAACTGGAAAATCGAGACCCCAAAGCCTGTCTCTTTGTAACACGATAGCACCCTTACCCAGAAGGGATAACAATGGGTGAAAGTGATTTAATTAGTTATTCCATAGACTGTGAAGTATTCCTAGATTACAGTCACAGAAAATACATTACACAATTGTCATCTGCTCTCCCTTTATTGATCTTCTGATTGATGAAAGTCAAGAGCTACCTCATGAACATTTTCGAATCAAAGTTTTCATCTCCCTGGCTGAGGCGGCTTCCCTGTCATTTCCCTCATTTGATTTACCTCCCTTCATTTCAGTTGCATAAACACACAGAGCCCAAACCGCTCGCTCCTGTGACTGGCTGCACACTGGGAGAAATAATTGACTTACATGCGTCAATGCATGAATAAGCTAGTAGTAATATGTATGTCTAAGGTACACTGTTATGTGTTTGTTATGTATGTATTTGTGTGTGTGTGTGTGTGTGTGTGTGTGTGTGTGTGTGTGTGTGTGTGTGTGTGTGTGTGTGTGTTGTGGCGCTGTCCTGTTTTGAATGCAATCAGCATCTGTACATTGTGGAGGCTCATCCCTTACCATAGGCAGTCATTCATACAGCTGTATTCCACTGGTTCAGGGAATTAGCTAGAGTGATATAAACCAGTGACAGGCAGAGAGGATGTCATAGACCTTGGTTCAATATAGATATTCATAAATTAGAACAAAAAGGGAACACGTAAACAACATGGGAACCAACTGTTCCAATTGTTCATTCAGTCCATTTGGTTACTAGTGCAGAAGACTTGGTGAAGATTTATGAAGCCACTGTCTAACCCTGGTATGTACAGTCCATTCGGAATGTATTCAGACTCCTTGACTATTTCCACATTTTGTTAAGTTACAGTCTTATTCTAAAATGGTTTAAATAAAACAAATCCTAATCAATCTACACACAATACCCCATAACGACAAAGCAAAAACTGTTTTCTAGAAATGTTTGCAAATTTATAAAAAAATTAAAACAGAAATACCTTATCTACATAAGTATTCAGACCCTTTGCTATGAGACTCGAAATTGATCATCTTTGAGATGTTTGAGATGTTTCTACAACTTGATTTTAGTCCACCTGTGGTTAATTCAATTGATTGGACATGATTTGGAAAGGCACACACCTGTCTATATAAAGTCCCACAGTTGAGAGTGCATGTCAGAGCAAAAACCAAGCCATGAGGTCGAAGGAATTGTCCATAGAGCTCCGAGACAGCATTGTATCTAAATAGGGAGAAAGCTAGAGGCATGTTTTGAGTGGTAGCAATTAGGGTTTGGCCGACATATTATAATATCGAGAATCAGCGATATGTGGAAGATATTGTGATGTGCAAGACAATACTTGACTTTAACTTTACAAATCAAAACTGTGCAGTTTTATCTGTTCGGCTGTATCAATATGTCAAAATTAATTAACTAGGGCTTATTTTTTGCCATAAGAGTATAATGACTTTAATGTCATAAATAAACCAAAAAAACAGCCCAGTGTAATGGGTGCGTGCTGGTGGCAGGGAAGTTAGGCGCAGGAGAACGAACTTGGTATAAACAGAGTCGTTTAATAAGTGCTCACAAACTCCGAAAACCAACATGTACAAAAATAATGAAAGTGGGTACAAAACCCATCGCACACCAGAATGATAACTAGCACCAATACATACAACAAACAATCACCAACAAGGACATGAGGGAAAGAGAGGGTTAAATACACAACATGTAATTGATGGGATGGAACCAGGTGTGATGGAAGACAAGACAAAACCAATGGAAAATGAAAAATGGATCAGTGATGGCTAGAAGGTCGGTGACGTCGACCTCCGAACACCGCCCGAACAAGGAGAGGGGGCGACTTCGGCGGAAGTCGTGACACACAGTGTGAAATTATTTATAAATAATTACTGGTGCATCAATCTAAGTTAAATAACAAAAACTCCCCATTAAGTCAGTTTAATATAGAGATCTGTATTTTCTTTGCATTGGATGCGTCTCAATCCACCACATCACCAGTGCCACACTTCCGCATCTGAAAGGTGACAGAGCTAGAGAGGTGTTAGTCAGACCATGAGACCAAAAATCGGTCTTCTCTGGAAAACTTATGTAGCATCTGAACTGTTTGACCTACAAAACTACTATAACCGCTCTATGGAAAGGTCAGAGTCTCTCGTGGGACTCATCTGAAGGTAACCGGTACCGGTTTAAAAAAAACGTATGAAGTATGAAGGTAGTTTTGTGCCTTCCCAAAAAAAGGGGTTAAATATGTGCAATGAATATACATATACAATTGCAGTCGAAAGTTTGGACACACCTACTCAATCAAAGGGTTTTCTTATTTTTTTGACTATTTTCTACAATGTAGAATAATAGTGAACACATCACAACTATGAAATAACACATATGGAACCATGTAGTAACCAAAAAAGTGTCAAACAAATCTAAATATATTTGAGATTTGAGATTTTTCAAAGTAGCCATGTCTTGATGACAGCTTTGCACACTCTTGACATTCTTTCAAACAGCTTCATGAGGAATGTTTTTCCAACAGTCTTGAAGGAGTTCCCAAATATGCTGAGCACGTGTTGGCTGCTTTTCCTTCACTCTGCGGTCCAACTTATCCCAAACCATTTCAATTGGGTTGAGGTCGGGTGATTGTGGAGGCCAGGTCATCTGATGCAGCACTCCATCACTCTCCTTCTTTGTCAAATAGCCCTTACACAGCCTGGAGGTGTGTTGGGTCATTGTCCTGTTGAAAGACAAATGATTGTCCCACTAAGCACGAACCAGATGGGATGGCGTATCACTGCAGAATGCTGTGATAGCCATGCTGGTTAAGTGTGCCTTGAATTCTAAATAAATCACTGACAGTGTCACCAGCAAAGCACCCCCTCACCATCACACCCCCTCCTCTGTTCTTCACGGTGGGAACCACACATGCAGAGATCATCCGTTCACGTACTCCGCGTCTCACAGACACGGCGGTTGGATCCAAAAAATCTCAAATTTGGACTCGTCAGACCGAAGGACATTTCCACCTGTCTAATGTCCATTGCTCGTCTTTCTTGACCCCAGCAAGTCTCTTCTTCTTATTGGTGTCTTTCAGTAGTGTTTTCTTTGCAGCAATTCGACCATGAAGGCCTGATTCACGCAGTCTCCTCTGAACAGTTGATGTTGAGATGTGTCTGTTACTTGAACTCTGTGTTATTTGGGCTGCAATCTGAGGTGCAGTTAGCTCAGCTCTAATGAACATATCCTCTGCAGCAGAGGGAACTCTGGGTCTTCCTTTCCTGTGGCGGTCCTCATGACCGGCAGTTTCATCATAGCGCTTGATGGTTTTTGCGACTGCACTTGAAGAAACTTTCAAAGTTCTTGACATTTTCCATATTGATTGACCTTCATGTTTTAAAGTAGTGATGGACTTTCATTTCTCTTTGCTTATTTGAGCTGTTCTTGCCATAATATGGACTTGGTCTTTTACCAAATAGGGATATGCTCTGTATACCACCCCTACCGCGTCACAACACAACTGATTGGCTCAAAGGCATTAAGAAGGAAAGAAATTCCACAAATTAACTTTTAACAAGGTACACCTGTTAATTAAAATCCATTCAAGGTAACTACCTCATGAAGCTGATTGAGAGAATGCCAAGAGTGTGCAAAGCTGTCATCAAGGCAAAGGTTAGCTACTTTGAAGAATCTCAAATATAAAATATATTTTGATTTGTTTAACACTTCTTTGGTTACTACATAATTCCATATGTGTTATTTAATAGTTTTGATGTCTTCGCTATTATTCTGCAATGTAGAACATAGTCAAAATAAAGAAAAACCCTTGAACGAGTAGGAGTGTCCAAACTTTTGACTGGTACTATATGTGCTCCTACTGCAACTGACTCTCCGCTGCTATCCTAGATATAGGACAGATACTTCCAAACCTTGTTTCCCAACATCTTACACTCTAGAGAATTAACAGCGCAAAACGATAATATTGGATATCTGCGTTACTTGAAATAGCCTATTGTGGAATAGGTCTCCCCAAATATCGCCCAACTCTAGTAGTGTGGATAAAAGTCCCTTTAAAGGGCAACACAATGATTTATTTGATGGTCGACTATAGTTTTATGAAGAGGGGAATGAGGAGGCAGTGCTGCACACTGATACTGATACAGTAATCTCTGTGGTGCTTAACATCGTTACTGTCCTCTCTCCATCACCACAGCAACCGGCCTGGCAACCAGCCTGCTAACAAAATCAATCTCAACTCTTCTGTGACAACCGACTCTTTTGATTAGGAGTTGGATGACTTGTGACTTGTGTGTGCTGAGGTTGTGCTTGCTTGTCAGCGGGTGTCGTTGACATGATAATGATATGTTGGTTTTCAGCACCTGCACACACTCCTATTTTCCTCCTGGCCACATGTCAATGGGTTCATAACACAGCCTTGATGTGAATAAATAAGCCGTGAAGGTTTAATCTCACTAAAAGGTTCCACACCCCACCCACTCACTCTGGACCACTCTTAACACCAACGCCATTAGATCTATGATCACTGCTGCTCTGATTTCCCATCGTAATGTCATATCAGAGGTAGGGTTAAGATTTCCATAGATTATACATAGATATTGATATTGTTTTGACGGTAAGAGGCTTTGTGTTTTGGGTGAAATTCTCATTAGTTGTATTCGTTTCTGTCTGCTTCCTCTCTCCTACCCAAATGAATGATAATCGTGATGTTGAGGAGTCGTCGAGGCCAGGCAAGTGTACTAGGACTCAGTATGTGTGTGTGTGCGTGCATGTGGATGCGCGTTTGTGTGTGCGTGCATGTAGGCGCATGTGTGTCAGCTGGAGTGGGTGTGAGACGAGGGAGTCATGTCTGGGTTAAACCCACTCTGTTGTGTTACAGTACAATACACTCAATAGAAGAACTGACTGCATAATGTTTGAGTCTCTTATCCTGAATCAAATCATATAACATTTGAATTGTCACATGCTTCGTAAACAACAGGTGTAGACTAACAGTGAAATGCTCAGACCATTCAGGTCAGGAGCTTAACTTTCATATCCAGACTGAACCGGTGAAATATCAAGGATTCATGAGTAGAAACTCAGACTCTACACAATAGTGTAACATAGCCTCTGAGAGAGATGTATCATTTTTGTTTCTTAAATAATTGATGTAAAGCAGGTTTTGAATCTTTGTGCAGCTAAAAACAGCTGGAATGTTAAGCTGTCACTGTGTATTACATGAGATAGACTGCAGAGCAGAGGGAGTGCAGTGGAGACATTTTCCACTCTATAGAGCAGCGCACACCAACCGGTCAACCGAGATCCACTGGTCAATCTTCAAGGCATTCCTAGTCGATCACCAAACATTTCTGTAGAAAAGCCAACGATAAAGCCTTGCACTCCGATGTCTTTTTTTTCTATTCGTCTTGCACTGTTGGCGGTAGGTGCAGTTGATTCAGTAGTCCTGCAGGCAAAGTGTTCCCATTTTGAACCATTTCATTTGTCTGAAGTGATAAACTCCGCCTACCTGGCGGACCAGGAAAGCTAAATCAAATGCTCCTACTGCGCTGGCCAATTGGATAGCTCAACTCACTGTAAACTCAATTTACAGCTTCCACAAACCCACAGCAAAGTTTGATACTAGTCTAGGTGAGATTCATAACTTTTAAAACCATGACCAAAGAGAGACTGTCAAAGAATACAGCAACGAGCTTCTGTTTTTATGAGTGAGTTCATGTTTAAATTTTTATTCAGCACTGTCACTGTTTTTATTCAGCACTGTCACTGTTTTTATTCAGCACTGTCACTGTTTTTACTCAGCACTGTCACTGTTTTTATTCAGCACTGTCACTGTTTTTACTCAGCACTGTCATTGTTTTTACTCAGCACTGTCACTGTTTTTATTCAGCACTGTCACTGTTTTTATTCAGCACTGTCACTGTTTTTACTCAGCACTGTCACTGTTTTTATTCAGCACTGTCATTGTTTTTACTCAGCACTGTCATTGTTTTTATTCAGCACTGTCACTGTTTTTACTCAGCACTGTCACTGTTTTTATTCAGCACTGTCACTGTTTTTATTCAGCACTGTCATTGTTTTTATTCAGCACTGTCACTGTTTTTACTCAGCACTGTCACTGTTTTTACTCAGCACTGTCACTGTTTTTATTCAGCACTGTCATTGTTTTTACTCAGCACTGTCATTGTTTTTATTCAGCACTGTCACTGTTTTTACTCAGCACTGTCACTGTTTTTATTCAGCACTGTCATTGTTTTTACTCAGCACTGTCACTGTTTTTACTCAGCACTGTCACTGTTTTTATTCAGCACTGTCATTGTTTTTACTCAGCACTGTCACTGTTTTTACTCAGCACTGTCACTGTTTTTACTCAGCACTGTCACTGTTTTTATTCAGCACTGTCATTGTTTTTACTCAGCACTGTCACTGTTTTTACTCAGCACTGTCACTGTTTTTGTCAACACCTTTACAAAACATGAATGCGCTTCTCCCTACTTCCACTTGCTTTTACTTCTACCCCGCTTACATAAACCAATCAGTTAGAAGTAGAGGTATGGGGTAGCCGTGTATCGATAGGCCTGAGTTTTTATTATTAGCAGCTCCTCATGTCTATTTTAATATCAAGGAATATTTCACTTTATCTGGTCATAGGAATAACATGAATTTGTGCAATGTGGTGTGACTCGAGTTTCGCCATCAGGTGGAAGACTGTGTCCCCCCTCTCCGGTCAGTCTCACCAGCCTGGTCTCATAGACTAGACATAACATAGTAAATGTATATCCGGGACACTCAAATTAGTATGATATGTTACGTTTGGTATGCTTACATAAGACAGAAGGTTACTTAAGGCAAACATGAAAGGAGGTGGTTTGTCAGGGTGAATGGGTGGGCATATAATGCGAATGTCTAGCATCCCAAAGGTTGCGTGCTTAAACCTCATCTTTACTTTAGCAACTTTTCAACTTCTTACTACTTTTTAGCTACTTTGCAACTACTTAGCATGTACGCTAACCCCTACCCTAACCTTAATCCTAACCCTAACCCCTAGCCTAGCTAACGTTAGCATTAGCCACCTAGCTAACATTAGCCACAACACATTGGAATTCGTAACATATCATACGTTTTTCAAATTCATAACATATTATACATTTTGCAAACTCATAACATGTTGTATGTTTTGGAAATCCATGACATATCATACGAATTGTAGTTCGTAACATATCGTACGAAATGGATCATGGACATCCACAAATGAATACATATCATACGAAACGTGGCATATCATACTAGATGGAGTGTTACTTACAGAATAATATGAAACGTCTCACCAGAGGAAAGGAGAGAGTAGGGACGATGAGAGGCGAACCATCTGCTGCAGGTAGGCCTACCATCAGTACAGCAAAATAAAAAGCAAATTATTCAAATTTATGCTCAGCTGTGCCTCGCAAGTAATACAACAACTGATCTACTTTGTTATCAAAGGCTCAAAGCTTGAGTTTTGAAATATAATATGGTCTGAAAATAATATTGGCAGGCCAAGCATATGCAGTGATCAGTGGTGGATTTAGGCATAGGCGACATGGGCAGCCGCCCAGGGCGGCATCTTGCCGGGGCAACATCTTGCCAGGGGCGGCATGGGGCGCCCGCACAACAAAATATATACATATCCCGAATTGAGACATTTGCGCGATCGGTTTTCTATCGCTCATTTGCACTTCACATCAATGATATCATGTCACTGTGTGGGACTGTGGGTCAATTAACCTTGTTGGAGTGGGCACCCTGATTCTATTTTGTGAGCTAGGTAGGCTACTGTCTGGGAAGGTCTCCCACTCAGAAGTACGAGATGGGGAGGGGGGCGTGGGTAGGTTGACCTCAGGTCTCTCCACTGGAAGCCCGGGGAAGGGGGAGCGGGGGAATGTGTCAAATAGCGCACCTCTAACTTTGTACACTACTAATGTAATTAGTTGTGCAATTTAGTTTGTGTGTTTCTGTGGAATAGTGGAATAATCAGGTTCTCTTCTTTATAAGTGTGTTATTCTATTTGTGTATTTTTGTGATATAGGATTTGTGCAATTTAGATGTATTTGTGTGTTTTTTGTTAGCAATAGGGTAATAGTGTAATAATTCAATTATCTTTTTTATTTCTATTTATATACTACAATTTGTCAGAGACCTGGCCGGGTGGTGCCAGAATAACAGCCTATCCCTCAACGTAACCAAGACTAAGGAGGTGATTGTGGACTACAGGAAAAGGAGGACCGAGCACGCCCCCATTCTCATCGACGGGGCTGTAGTGGAGCAGGTTGAGAGCTTCAAGTTCCTAGGTGTCCACATCAACAACAAACTAGAATGGTCCAAACACACCAAGTCAGTCGTGAAGAGGGCACAACAAAGCCTATTCCCCCTCAGGAAAATAAAAAGATTTGGCATGGGTCCTGAGATCCTCAAGAGGTCCTACAACTGCAACATAGAAAGCATGGTTGCATCACTGCCTGGTACGGCAATTGCTCGGCCTCTGACCGCAAGGCACTACAGAGGGTAGTGCATACGGCCCAGTACATCACTAGGGCTAAGCTGCCTGCCATCCAGGACCTCTACACCAGGCGGCGTCAGAGAAAGTCCCTAAAAATGGTCAAAGACCCCAGCCACCCCAGTCATAGACGGTTCTCTCTACTACCGCATGGCAAGAGGTACCGGAGTGCCAAGTCTAGGACAAAAAGGCTTCTCAACAGTTTTTACCCCCAAGCCATAAGACTCCTGAACAGGTAATCAAATGGCTTTAGAGATCATCTGCACCGTAAAGACTATCAACACCCTAGAGACTATCTACACCTTAGAGATTATCAACACTTTAGAGAATATCAGCACTTTAGAGAATATCAGCACCTTAGAAAATATCAGCACTTTAGAGAATATCAACACTTTAGAGATTACCAACACTTTAGAGATTATCAACTTTAGAGACTACCAACACTTTAGAGATGATCAACTTTAGAGACTATCAAAACCTTCGATTATCAACCCTTTAGAGATTATCAACACTTTAGAGATTATCAACACTTTAGAGATTATCAACACTTAAGAGATTATCAACACTTTTGAGACTATCAACTTTAGAGACTATCAACTTTAGAGACTATCAACTTTAGAGACTATCAACACCTTAGATTATCAACACCTTAGAGATTATCAACACTTTAGAGACTATCAATTTTAGAGACTATCAACACTTTAGAGACTATCAATACTTTAGAGATTATCCACATTTTAGAGAATATCAACACTTTAGAGATTATCAACACCTTGGAGACTATCAACACTTTAGAGATTATCAACACTTTAGAGACTTTCTGCACTGACTATCCACACATCCAACTCTTACACAAAAATGTACACACAAACACCACACAAGTACAAACACACACCCATACAGACACAGACACAGACAGTCAACGCTGCTCTGTTATATATTTCATTCTACTGCGTGACCAAGACACTGCACACTTTATATTTGTAAATACTGACTATGCAAACTACCTCTTCTATTACAGATATAGGATCTTAAATTGACTTTATTGTCACAGCAAAATAATCCTGCAGCAACAGGATTTGAACGTTTGGCCATAATGTTGCTTGATTGGTAGTTAAGCTACAAGCTGGCCAAAAGTAGGCTACATGAAAAGTGCAATACTGTTCATATAAACGTGTTAGTGTGGGTTTTCAATTAATTTATGTAAATCACAAAGCTCTCCTGCATTTCCTGCGGTGCAAGAAAATTCTCAGCAACAAAAGAGTGATCAAATTGAGATCCGACATCTGTACTTACTATTTTTGACTCAACTCTGATTGTTATTATTGATATTGAATAACGTACTGCATTGTTGAGGGAGCTAGCACACAAGCATTTTGCTGCACTTTGTATAGCTGCTGTAAACTGTGACGAATAAAATTTGATTTGACCATGACCTCATTGAATCTCCTAACCATAAACAACAGGAAGATTGACCAGAGATAGCCAGCCACTCCCAAAATGTGTAAAGTTATTCATCTCTTACTCAGAGGACTGAGTGAGATCAGTTGGATGAGCTCACCTGGGAATGTTCTGCTGTCTGTCAGTCTTCCTGGACTGCAGCAATCATAGTCTCCCTCCCTCTCTCTCTCTCTCTCTCACACACACACACACACACACACACACACACACACACACACACACACACACACACACACACACACACACACACACACACACACACACACACACACACACACACACACACACACCTCAGTTCTCGGAATCCTCCAGTGGGGACAAGGGCCATAAGCCTCCATCAAAGAGCCCTAGATGAAAGCCCAAATCAAAGCACCTGGGTTGTGATTTGTGATTAGCACTTGGGTCAATTTTTGGATTTGATCAAAGCTAGATTCTGTTAGTGTGGAGGTCTCTGCTGGAGTAACTGTTTGGATTTGATCAAAGCTAGATTCTGTTAGTGTGGGGGTCTCTGCTGGAGTAACTCTGTTTGGATTTGATCAAAGCTAGATTCTGTTAGTGTGGGGGTCTCTGCTGGAGTAACTCTGTTTGGATTTGATCAAAGCCAGATTCTGTTAGTGTGGGGGTCTCTGCTGGAGTAACTCTGTTTATTTTCTGTCTTACTGAATGGATTTTGGGTCCGTGGCAACTAACTCTGCCTAGCTGACTTTGTTTATCTAACTTATTAATGTTGTTTCCTTTTCATGACAAAGTCAAATGAATTTGCCTGGTGGTTTGTTCATGTCTGGCCTAGGTACACAACTTTAATCACATATCCTCTGTTATTAGAACAATATTCACATTGTCATAAAGTATTTGCACCGGAATTCAAAGTATCCATTGTACTGTATATCTTGTCATCAGTGTCCATAAATGTGCCGTTTTATGTTAATTTTCACTCTGTAAACATTTTTGGTTTTTGCTACTCAATGTCTGAAACTGTTCTCTTGATGCGATTTTAACCTTGTGCCCTAGTCTTATTCTCATAGCCTGGACACACACTTCAGCAGAAAATATGAGGCTTTTTGATATTTATATATATTTATTCATTTATTTTTTTCTGCAATATAATATTAATATTATTGCTGCAATTCTGGAGCCTTTCCAATATTCGCTCCCCATATCCCCGTTACAGGGTGCTATGTTCACATCTCATATATCATTTTTAATCTTAACACATGCTGATTATTACATGTCACAGGAGCAGGATGCAAATAAATGAAACAGTCTCTTTTTTTATTACATGTCATAACACAATCTATCCATTCTATGAATGCTTCAGTACATGCCTTTTTCAAAGTCCACAGGAGGGGAAAAAATACTTTTTTGGAACTTACAGTTTCCATTATAGAACAAAAGCTTAACAAAGAGCACATGAACATGATATATTCTTAAAGCTGTCAATCTATGATTAATCTCCAGCACCACCCAAATCCCAGCACCCAACCCAACACCGCCATTCCCCCACCCACCCATGCCTCATAGGGGAATAAGCTGGCTTTATGCAATTATTATTACATTCAATTATTTACAGTAACTTGGAAATATGGCACCAAATTCGATAGTAAAGCAAAAACTTGTGGGTTAAAAACGTCCAAATGTTCTGTGAGTAAATACTTCTGTTTCCTGTGTAATGGAGGAATAACGGCTGGTTGGAATCCCATTCATTCCTTTAGTGCTTCATACTGTAGTCAGTCTTATAAAATAATGCATTATACAGCGATGGGGGGATGTGGGGACAGGGGGGGGGGGGGGGGGGCGGGGGGGCTATGGGAGGAATGCTAGTGCAGGGAGTGGGGATGGGGACAGGACGGGGACGGGGACGGGGGGGGGTTCCAGTTTGTGCTGAGGTATAGTTTTGGTGTTGATTTTTGAAAACATTTTAAAGCCTTCTTTTCTGGGTTTCTAAGGGGATGATAAAAGGTGCATCTCCTCTGCTTGGCTCCTCCTTATAGTGGATCTGCCGCAGGGAAGGAAAATAACGGAAAGAAGGAATGTTTTCATTCCCTCAGCAACTCAACTTCACCCATCGTCTCTGCTCTGACTCTGCAGAACAAAGGACATACACACTGCCTTATCTCTTGCGCACACACACACACACACACACACATGCGCATGCATGCTCACACATACGTTCTTGCATATGCAAACATACTTAAATAAATGAAGGGACAATGTTTGACCTCTCACAAAGGCAAAGATAATATATTTATGTGAGACTTATTTCTTAATTTGAACTACCCTTAATTCATATTGTTACAGTAATTAGTTCCATCTCCTCTTTATCCAGTGTGTTCTCTTGGACGGCACAACACTCCCAACAGTTTAAATCTAACTTTAGTTAGTACCTCAACTGCCATTTAGGTACTTTCTCTCCCCTGTAGAGTCCAAAAAGCTCTTCTCTCCAATAATCCTCCGGTATGGCTATGTAAAGTCCCTCTGCATCCCTGAATAATGTTGCAGTGTAAAGTTAGTGCCCCTCAGGGTGGGGGGAGCTGGATTAAGTGTTCGTCCTCCCCAGAGAAATCTGTGCTCGGTCCAGAGGTCCAGGTCCCCCATGTGGAGGAGCCTCTGTCAGACATAGGCTGACTCACTGGACTGGGTCCTGCCCAGGTTGGGAGCCTGGGACACATGCGACACGTCCTTCTTACGCACCTCACAGATGGACTTCCTGCGGGCCTGAACACCCCTGACGGCCGTCTTGATCTTCCTCCAGCCCAGGTGGTTGAGCTCGGCCAGGTTGAGCAGCACACAGATGCCGCTCACCGCAAACATGAAGATCAGGAACACCGTCTTCTCTGTGGGGCGTGACACGTAACACTCCACCTCCTTCACGCAGGGGTAACGGTCACACTCAAACATCCCTGGCACGTTGAAGCCATACAGGAAGTACTGGCCTGCCAGGAAGCCGATCTCCAGCACGTTACGAAACACCACCTGGATGACGTAGAAGCGGGAGATGCCCTCCTGCCGCCGCACCTTGGAGCTCTTGGCCTGCGTGAGCCCCCGGGGTACATTTGGGATCTCCTTGACCTCCAGGTCCTGCTCCTCCTTGCCGCTGTCGGGGTTCTGCACCAGGATACCGTTGATGTTGCGCAGCTTGCGGGCGTGGTGGTCGCCTCCGCGACTGTGGTGACTTGCATGACCGTGGTCTATGTAGGGGTGCAGCATGGAGTAACTGCGGTCACGCTGCTTGGCGGACTGGTGCACAGAGTAGGTGATGAAGCATAGGCTGGGCGTACACACCAAGATGATCTGGAAGACCCAGAAGCGGATGTGGGATATGGGGAAGGCCTTGTCGTAGCAGGCCTGGTTGCAGCCCGGCTGCATAGTGTTGCAGATGAACATTATCTGCTCGTCCTCGTAGACTTTTTCACCCACTATACCTACTATCAAAATACGGAAGATCACTACTACGGTCAGCAGGATCCTGGAGAGAGGGAAAGAGAGATGGGTGGGGAAGACACAATGTCAGTTATGTGTTAAGAGGAGTGTTAAATGTAGCTACGGTTGCACAATTCTGGGATCTTTCAATAAATGTCCTGGTTTCACAGTCATCCTGGTTGGAGGATTTCGGATTTCGTACTTATTTCCTCCTGATTCTGGGAGTCCTCCAACCAGGAAATGTATTGAAAGTTTTGCAACCCTAGTCAGATGTGACACAGAGTAGAACAAATAATCATTGTAAGTACTGTGATATTGACATGATTAATTAGACCTGTTACTCGTCTATTATCATGAATTGAAAGCCAAAGCTAATGTGTTTGCAGGTTGGCTTTGGCTTTTGTCATGTGACTTGTCTCTACTGTATTATTGACTGTATGTTTGTTTTACTCCATGTGTAACTCTGTGTTGTTGTTTGTGTCGAACTGCTTTGCTTTATCTTGGCCAGGTCGCAATTGTAAATGAGAACTTGTTCTCAACTTGCCTACCTGGTTAAATAAAGGTGTGAATTATAGTGACATCATTTGTCTTAAGCCAATAAAAGCTGTGTTTTATATGTACCTCTGCTCAACCGTAGCATATCAATGGAGACAAAAGCAGCTCTCACACCAAGGACAAGTTTGATGCTTGTGTGTGTGTGTGCTTGCGCGTGTGTGTGAATGCGTGTGTGTGTGAATGCGTGTGTGTGTGAATGCGTGTGTGTGTGAATGCATGTGTGTGTGTGAATGCGTGTGTGTGTGTGAATGCGTGTGTGTGCACGAATCCCTCAGCTGCTGCAGTGTGAAACGAAGAAAGGTAGGGGAGGAGAGATAGTCTCAGTCATTTCTGTGGATAATGAACATGTGGAACCCTGCATGAATATCCATCATGTTGCTGGCTGAGCGTAACCCTCCTGTCTCCTATCCAGCCAGCATCTCCATTCATTTTTCAACAGCAGACAGACAAGAGATGAGCTCTCTCCCTCTCAGCTCTGCCTGTGGAGAGCTTAATCCCACTCCTCCTCAATCTACCCAGTACTACTACATCCACACACACACACAGACGATCTAAACCCCATTGAATAGGCTACTATACTTTATCAATGCTTCCTCACCTAAACATGGTTTATGTACTGCAATATGCTCCACTGGCATCAGTGAAAATGTCAACCAAATGACATCAGCAATGTTTAAAATTCACCGCTAGTGCTGTCCTAAAGCAATGCCCCACCCCTCATGCTCTCTCCCTCCCTTCCTGTGTATTGATTATTTAGCCCATATTATTGGTTTGACAGATGGTGAAGTGTTCAATGGGACATTGATTGAGTGTGTGCACTTCATTTGGAGCAGCAGGTTGTAGAGTTCCTCAGAAGATGCAGACCCTCATTTTACTGTTGCTAAGCAGCTTAGATAGCCTCCATTTACGTGAAAAAGGCAGCTACCAGTGGCTGTTCAATTAACATCTTTAGCACTGCTGAATACATATGCTGCCATTTTTAATCTCTCTCTCACTCCCTCTCTCTTTACATCTCTCTCTGTTCCTTTCTCTCTCTATGTCCCTCACACTCCACCTCTTTTGTTCTCTCCCTCTCTCCTAGTTTTTTCATAGTGCAGTGTCAAAGGAGACCCTGGTGTGTCTTTAAAATTAGCCCCACCTCCCCCCACACCCACTCTCCGTGGCCAGTTACCACAGCAACCCCCTACTGATCCAGTCAGAGCGGAGGCTCAGGGAGAGAGAGGAGAAGAGAGCAAGGGATGGAGGGATGAAGGAGTGAGAGAAACAAGAACTGTGTGTGAGGCGTGAGAAGATACAGAAACCGTATGAATGTAGACAGATAGACAGGCAGATGTAAAGTGAGACAAACATGTTAAATCAGGGGGAAAGACAGGCAGATGTAAAGTGAGACAAACATGCTAAATCAGGGGGAAAGACAGGCAGATGTAAAGTGAGACAAACATGCTAAATCAGGGGGAAAGACAGGCAGATGTAAAGTGAGACAAACATGCTAAATCAGGGGGAAAGACAGGCAGATGTAAAATGAGACAAACATGCTAAATCAGGGGGAAAGACAGGCAGATGTAAAGTGAGACAAACATGCTAAATCAGGGGGAAAGACAGGCAGATGTAAAGTGAGACAAACATGCTAAATCAGGGGGAAAGACAGGCAGATGTAAAGTGAGACAAACATGCTAAATCAGGGGGAAAGACAGGCAGATGTGATGGTACAGATTCCTAGCCGGGCAGCAGAGCAGGCAGAACATGTGGTACTATGGTACAGACTTTAAATAGAGTTGCATGCTGCTGCAGGACTGTTCTCACACCACCTGGGCCTCGGATGGGCATGTGTATGTGTTTGCATATGAGCATGCGTGTTTATTTTTATGTGTGTATGTGAGTGTGCATGTACTGTGTGTGTGTGTGTGTGTGTGGGGGTGCTTGTGTATTCCCTGTGTATCCCTTGCTTGTGCGAGGTGGCATGTGTGTCTTGTCGTCTGTGTTTGGAGCAGCTGTGTGTACGCTACACTGCCTCTCACTGTGTTTGAAAATAAAACAGAAGAGATTTCTACACCTTTGGTGTTTCAGAGGTTCAATGCCATGTACATGAACATTTGCACACACTTCCACTCTTATAGAACACACATGCATGCAGGGAATCACACAAGCAAGTACATAATTACAAGCGCAGACACATGGCCATACAGACACACAGCCACACACACAGCCACACAGACGCACAGCCATACATGCACTACACACACACAGCTACACAGACACACAGCCACACACACAGCCACACAGCCATACATTGCACTACACACACACACAGCTACACAGACACACAGCCATACATGCACCACACACACACACACAGACACACAGACACACAGCCATACATGCACCACACACACACACACACACACTGCATTCAGAAAGTATTCAGACCCCTTCACTTTTCCACATTTTGTTACGTTACAGCCTTATTCTTAAATTTACTAAATAGTTTCTTCCCTCGTCAATGTACACACAGTAGCCCATAATGACAAAGCAAAAACAGGTTTTTAGAAATATTTGCAAATGTATAAAAAAATCCCAACTGAAATATCACATTTATGTAAGTATTCAGACCCTTAACTCAGTACTTTTACTCAGCACCTTAAGCAGCGATTACAGCCGTGAATCTTTTTGGGTATGACGCTATAAGCTTGGCACACCTGTCTCACGCTGTCAGGTTGGATGGGGAGCATTGCTGCACAGCTATTTTCAGGTCTCTCTAGACATGTTCAATTGGGTTAATGTCTGGGCTCTGGCTGGGCCACTCAAGGACATTCAGAGACTTGTCCCGAAGCCACTCCTGCATTGTCTTGGCTGTGTACTTTGGGTGGTTGTCCCGTTGGAAGGTGAACCGTCGCCCCAGTCTGTGTCACGCCTGCTCCCGCTCTTCCTCCCTCTGGAGCTTGAGGGCGCCATACTCCCCAACACTTCCAGTACGCACACCTGCCTTTCCCCGTCATGCGCATCAGCGCTCATTGGACTCATGTGGACTCAATTACTTGTGTAATTTCCTTCCCTATATCTGTCTGTTTCCTAGCTCTGTTCCCTGCGTCAGGATTGTTTGTCATATGTTCTTGTTTACCTGTGTGCTGACGCTGTACCTGTCGTGTTCCATGTCTGTCCCTGAATAAATGTTTGACTCCCCGTACCTGCTTCTCATCTCCGGCGTCAGGTCCTTGCAGTCTGAGGTCCTGAGCACTCTGGAGCAGGTTTTCATCAAGGATCTCTCTGTTCCATTCATATTTCCCTCAATCCTGACTAGTCGCCCAGTCCCTGCCATTGAAAAACATCCCCACAGCATGATGCTGCCACCAATATAATTCATCGTAGGGATGGTGCCAGGTTTCCTCCAGACGTGACGCTTGGCATTCAGGCCAAAGAGTTCAATCTTGGTTTCATCAGACAAGAAAATCTTGTTTCTCATGGTCTGAGAGTCCTTTAGGTGCCTTTTGGCAAACTCCAAGGGGGCTGTCATGTACTGAGGAATGGCTTCCGTCTGGCCACTCTACCATAAAGGCCTGATTGGTGGAGTGCTGCAGAGATGGTTGTCCTTCTGGAAGGTTCTCCCATCTCTACAGAGGAGCTCTGGAGTTTTGTCAGAGTGACCATTGGGTTCTTGGTCACCTCCCTGACCAAGGCCCTTCTCCCCCGATTGCTCAGTTTGGCCCGAGCAGCCAGCTCTAGGAAGAGTCTTTGTGCTTCCAAACGTCTTTCATTTAAGAATGATGGAGGCCACTGTGTTCTTGGTGACCTTCAATGCTGCAGAGAAAAATGGTACCCTTCCCCAAATCTGTGCCTCAACACAATCCTGTCTCAAAGCTCTACGGACAATTCCTTCAACCTCATGGCTTGGTTTTTGCTCTGACATGCACTGTCAACTGTGAGACCTTATATAGACAGGTGTGTGACTTTCCAAATAATGTCCAATCAATTGAATTTACCACAGGTGGACTCCGATCAAGTTGTAGAAACATGTCAAGGATGATCAATGGAAACAGGATGCACCTGAGCTAATAGCAAAGGGTCTGAATACTTATGAAAAAAATAAGGTATTATAAGGTAAGGTATTTCTGTTTTAAAAATTCATAAAATTGAAAACATTTCTAAGAACCTGTTTTCTATTTGTCATTATGGGGTATTGTGTGTAGATTGAGGAGGGAAAATAATAATTTAATCAATTTTAGAATAAGGTTGTAATGTAACAAAATATGGAAAAAGTGAAGGGGTCTGAATACTTTCCGAATGCACTGTAAGTGTTTGTCTCCTTGATGATTTGACTGAAAGTGAGGGTATTGATGTTTCTCAGCAAGGCATTTGACAGACACTCCTAGATTAAAGCATGTTGTTTCCTGTTTCATAAAGCTAATGGCAAAGAACCTTATTATCCCTACTGTATCTCTGGGTTTTGAAATGTGAGAATCTACACAGCTGCAGCTGCTGATTGCCCTGTCAATGTATTGAATAGATAATAGAACAAGACAAGCTTCTGTATGTATCTCAACAATGAAGGAGTCTGAGTGTGACAGAGCCTCTGTCAAGTCGTCACAGAGATGCTCTGAGTGAGTTTGTGTTGCAGCAGTTCCCTTGGTGCAGCCTGGTCCAGGTCCTGCTGTCACAACGAGTGACTGTCATCATCATTCAAACACCTGCTGTGTGCTGCATCAGAGGGGCGGGCCCTGCGCTGCACCTATGCTACACTACACAAGCTGTCTGTTCACACGTCCACGGCATAGGACCGTATGGTTTCTAACTAACCCATAATCAACATTACAGATGTGTTCATTATGCCTCATGTTTGATGTATTCTTGTACTGAATCGTTGCAAATATTTTCATATTCTGTATATCCCGGGAAAGGCACAGGTCATTACATTTCCCTTTCATGTATTAGGCTCTGCAGAATTCACAGGGTTGCTTTGCCTGCAATGTTTGACAGGGGGTACGTGATGGTGTTGCACAGTGTGAGTTTTACTGCGGTCCTGAGCTGTTGGTTTATTCAGGTGTTGGACTGTTTGGGTGTAAGTGTTACATGGTTTGGGATTTGTGTGTGTGTGTGTGTGTGTGTGTGTGTGTGTGTGTGTGTGTGTGTGTGTGTGTGTGTGTGCGTGTGTGTGTGTGTGGTATTCTGCTGTAGAACAGGATAATCAGCATGAAGTAGATTGCTGCATTAGCAGAAAGCAGTGGAAAAAGGTCATCTAGAAACATCAGTTAAACCCTGCAGAGAGAGGACCCATACTTTAGAGCAAACGAAGGCCCTCGCCATCTGAATATCCCACTCCAGATGAGCAAAAAGATGTTTGACTATCATTAGAAGTTTGCCTGCTTGTTTTGGAAGCTCTTCAATCAAGCCAACGGCGTAATTTACTCGAGGCCATTGCTTGAACTGCTTGAACTGGTTGAACTGGTCCAGAAGATCCAGGATGGGGATCCAGGCACCACATCTACACAGCTCTGTACAACACCATCAACGCTCCAGCCTCAGATCACTTACAGCAAGACTGGCTGGAACATGTCTTACATCAGTCAATCTCACACCTAGAAAACCAAACCAAACCATACTTTCAAGGTATATAAAATGCTATAGATTTTCTCATACCGTATGTGTTAAAATTCACCAATAATCATGGCGATGAATCATTCCTTAATGAGGATATTGCATCCAATGTGCACATATACACAGTTGTGAGTTACTATAGAAACAGCCTGTCCAGATGAATGTACCAGTGAGGAAGGTATTCTTGGCTGGTATGGAATGTGATGTAAACCACCACAGCCAGGTCTCTGATTGGAGACCCAATCATCCAGCTAAAGAGCATGTCTGATTGCAGCCCAAGTGGATAATTGAATCTCTAGCTATCTTTGGTCTAGGATGATGTCACAGTCATGAATCAGAGCAGGCTCTTAGAACTCCTACAGTAATGGTGAAAGGTATAGAAACAGCAAGTACACTGAGTGTAGAGCCAGTGTCTATTGAATGGTGGTTTATACAAGCAATGGTGTGTTGGTAATGCTGAATGGCCAGGAAGTCTTTACAGTATAGGCAATTCATTTTGTGTGTAGCCTCTAAACACTCTGCAGCTCTGCTGCATTGTTTCTACAGTATACTTTAGATTAGCTGATGTGTAGGCTGTGTAATCTGTCTTAGCAGCTCCAGTGTTAGGTCTATGGCAGCCTCGTCGCGAACCAGGCCATGACAACGACCTGGTTTTGGAGGTCTGGCATGGTAGACTATGGTAGCTCCTGTAGTAGTTGGTGTGTTGGCTGGACATCCAGGCCCTGGCTCTTCTAAAGGCTCTCACACGTTCATCCACACAGCAGCTGCTGCTGCCAGCCTTCAGAGGCTGCACCGGCCCTGAGCACTGACCCCAGATGCACAGGGAAAACACCCACACACCAGCTCATACACACAAACGTACACACACTGACACATATGCATACACATATATACACACGCTGATGATGCTCACAGACTCATGAATACACTAGGTCATGATCTCACATGCTATGCATACATACACTGTACCTCTCAAACACATACTATCTCACACCACGAGTACTCACACATAGGCTTGCATACAGCCAGAACTAGAAGAAAGGCAAATACATTATGGACAGTGGACAAACACCAAGGGCACAAAAACAGAGAGCAGTCACATAATATTCAGCCACACATACTGGACACCCAGAGTGAAAATGTTATTTCATCTCATACGGAGCATGTCTCCATAACAAGACACAGCTAATTGCTTATGGCAGCACATAATGAAGACCTGACCAAGCACAGAGATTAGAGAGCTGCATTACATTACAACACACTGGCTATCACACTGAAAGAGCATCTCTTCATCTCCCCCTCTCTCCGTCTCTCCCTCTCTACCTCCCTCTTTCAATTAGTGTTTGAGCTAGTTGGTGAATATTGTATGGCATCACTATTCTCCTCTGTGAATATGGGACTATGTAAAAGAAGCAAATACTAACTATATGCAACAGCCGTCTTATTTTGTATCAAATATTGAGAATGTTTTAAATCAAATATGTCTGAAAAACACATGTGGCTCAGTTGGTAGAGCATGGTGTTTGCAACGACAGGGTTGTGGGTTTGATTTCACCAGGGACCAGTATGAAAATGTATACACCCACTACTGTAAGATGCTCTGGATAAGAGTGTCTGCTAAAATATAAAAATCTAGCCCGATGCCGTGGGTGTATCCAATCCAGTATGGCTGTCTCCTCTGCAGTAGGGTCAGTTAGCATCTCCAGTGTATTGAGTAATGACACAGATTCTCCATGCCACTGATTGTGATAACAACCTGTGCTGCCAACTCAGATACTCTGCAGATGGAAACTTACCCTCTTTTTTCCTCAGCCTCTGCAGCGCCATCCCTTCCTTCCCATCCCTCCATCCCCTCATTTCCATTGTTTAATCTCTCCCTGATCCCCTAGTCCTCCATTCTCTCTCTCTCTTCCTGCTCCATTCGTCTCTGGCACTGACCCCACTACAGCATTGCAGTGGAGAAAATGATGCATCAACACACTTCCTTTCCCTTTTACCTGCAAGGTGTTTAACCTGATTTAATACAGGAACTACCCCCGGCTTATTTCTCTCCTGGAAGAGCACATTAACGCTTTGTAAGAGGGATCACAGGCGTGTGTGTGTGTGTGTGTGTGTGTGTGCGTCAGAATGAAGCAGAGCAAAGGGGGGGGGGGGGGGGGGGTGAGAGATAGCCTATAGAGGACAGTTAGGACAAAGAGACAGTATAAGTGGCACAGTGACTGCAGGAGGGGGACAGAGACTTGATTTGGAGTCAGAAGAGAATCTAGTGAGCAGGATTATAACAGAACTGTCACATATACATGAACATGCATTCTAATCAGACCGCTGCTACATTTACATACACTACTGAATGTGCAAAATGGCTGACCTGACCCTGATATATAATGACTAGCAGAGCCACATCTCTGAAACAGCAGTCTGACCACATGAAACAATTTCACAGCCAGGCCTTCACCAACACGTTGCAGTAGCTTAAAGAATCACCCTGTATACATGCACCATGTACGTATCTAAACACTCAGTCCCATATCTGCAGTTGCTATTAAGAATCTAAATTCACACAGACAGAATGGACAGATAGAGGGCCACCACAGAGATATCGGGTTACTGCTAACATCTAGAGGCCACACAGACAGGACTAACAGATTGAACATGGCCCAAACACTAAGGTATCAGTTACAACACACCCTCATGTCCTCACCAGCGGCAGGAGAAACCAGAGGAATGTAGGCTACTGAGCGTCAAAATGTACAAATAAAAATAGACTTTTCTGTGGTGCACTATAGGGTCACTATTCACATGATCACTTTAGTCATCTGACCATGTCTGGTATAGAGTGTGGAAACACCTCAATGCCTTTAACTCCACATATATAAATACTACAGAAGGAGACAATGATGAAAAGGATGGACCCACGTTTAGCTTGAGGAGAATTAGTCATCAAATATGTTTGATATGAGGGGAAAAGCCTTTCTTGTCAGGCCTGTAAAGCGCATGATCAACAGCAGCGCTCAAATTAAGAATAAAAGACATGAACAGAAGTCCATGTCAGCATTACTAATGCGCTCTGTCAGACACCGCAAACACATTGAGAGAGTTGTCTCTGCTTCTGAATGATTGTAGGCGTTTTTTCATTCGTTGATTCATTCTCTGATTAATGTATTCCTCTTTTGCACCCAACAGACTATCATTGATTCTAGTTGCCAGACAGGGGCTTGATCTAAACTCAAAGGAGATGGAAAATGCAGATCCCTTATCCTGTTCATAATCGTATGGCCTTTAGAGAAATGGGGAGATACAGTGTGTATCCACACTCACATATTTGGTTTGGTTGTTTGTGTAGTCTACTTTATCAGTATTTTTCAGAACTTTGATCTACTTTAGCATGACCCCAAATCATATCCACCATTGGGACACCCTGATGAACGCGTTAGCCGATACGCCTTGGTGGATTTCAATCATGACTTCGCCCACACATTAAAGGCTTTTCAACTTGCAGACCCACACGAGTGCCTGAACTTGGATTTGTTATCCCACTTAGCTCCTATTTGTGGTTATAATTATTCCTTTTGCTTTTCATATCCACCATGTTGAATAATATGAAATAATAATACTATAGTGATACTACACTACAACCTACATTTAAAACCATGAACATTGTTGTGACATTTCATAGTTCAAAAGCACTGTGCAAAGTGCAAACATTACCATAAACCTCATTATAATCTAGCAACACTATTTCATTTGAAACCTTCTTAAACAACGTGCTATGAAGAGGTGACTTTATGTATGGCTCAGTTTACTAAACTCAAGTTAAATAATCCCCTTTTAATTTTAATTATTTAGTCAATTATTTAACTTGAGTTTAGTAAACTGAGCAAAACATAAATAGTTGCTTCTTCATAACGCACATTGTTGAAGAAAAGTTTCAAATTAAATAGCGCTGCCAGATTATAATGAGATTTATGGTAATGTTTGTACTTTGCACAGCGCTTTTGCACTAGGAAAATGTCGCCCTCAGTCTCTATTTAGACTGCTGTATATAGCCTTCTAGCCACATACTCTGATAAACATGTACGTGCACACACATACACAGACAAACACATACACAGACAAACACATACACATACACAGACAGACACAGACAAACACATACACAGACATACACAGACAACCACATACACAGACAAACACAGACATACACAGACATACACAGACATACACATACACAGGCAAACACATACATACACAGACATACACAGACATACACATACACAGGCAAACACAGACATACACAGACAAACACACAAAAAAAAGACAAAAGCACAAAAATAGACACAAACACAGACACGCAGTGATTGTACTGTGCTTGTATTAGAGAGAAGGTCAGGCTTTGCCCTTGCTGGGGACTACCTGGGGTTGAGGTTAATGAGCACAGCAGTGCAGCTGGCCTCCATTTTAACATAGGTAGCCAAGCTCTGTAGACTTCCTCTCTACTGCACTGTACTGCAATCCTGAAATCCTATAGCTGTATGCTTCACTGGGTAAGCAAGCATATGGAAATATCGTGTGTGATTTTTCCATACAGGGGACAAGTGCAGTTTACCAATGTGAGTAACTCACATTGTGGTTAATGGGTGGAAAATCACACTTTGAATTTGACTAATCACGCAGGCGAGAGACGATGAAGCAGATTTTTCACATGCCAGAGAAAAAAATCTGCCATTACAGTATGTTTGTCCTCAGTACATGTCTCCACTGCTAATAAGACTCCAATCTGCTCATGCATAACCTTCTGTCACTACACTCCAGTAACTACAGAACACACAAAACCACAAGAAGCAATCTCTCCTCTGCCAAGTTCAGAATAATTTCCTCCATCTCATCCTGCTCACCCACACCTTCATTTCTGTCCTCTGACTCTCTTTTCTCGGTATGTCTCGCTCTCCTCCCTCCTCCTCTCCCTTGCTACTAGAGACTCCCATTGTCCCTCCATCAATACCAGGACCAATAGGTGAAATCTACACAGGAGCTTGGCTGAATTAGACCTAATGCCCAGTAATACCAGCTATTGATTATGTGCAATTAGCTTTGCCTTAAATAATGATGGGCACAGAAGGGGGGAATGGCCGGGGAGGGGCGGGGAGGAGGCTACTGCTGGGACAGTCCTCAGGGATACCACCAACCCAGTTAACGCTCAAAACACACATACATTTATGTTTTTGTCATTTAGCAGATGCTCTTATCCAGAGCAACTTACAGGACTAATTAAGGTTAAGAGCCTTGCTCAAGGGCACATCGACAGATTTGTCATCTAGTCGGATCGGGGATTCGAACCAGTGACCTTTCGGTTACTGGTCCAATGCTCTAAACTTCTAGGCTACCTGCCAAAACACCAACACACACAAGCATTTCCCATCACAAAACTATTTTTACACACACAGACACTGGTGATGAGTGGCAGGGGGACAGTCTTACCTCCCAATCATGGTAGAATGTTGCTGGACAGCAGCCTCGAGCAGCCGCTCCAGAATGGTCCACTCCCCCATGGTCATTGAAAGACAGGTTCAGCCTAAGGAGGAACTGGGTCTCCGGGGCTCTCCCCCTCTTCCTCCCGCTCCTCCTCCCCCTCCTCCTGGGCTCAGCGCTCCTGATGGTCCCCAGCCAGAGGGGGCGCATCCGCCCCCGTCCCACACCAGCTTCTTCTGACCTCTACTCGTTGACCTGGCCGATGGTTCTCTATGGGAGTGACTGTGTGGGGGTGAACGTGTGTGCCCTCCCTCGGTCCGGTCCCGTTGTGCTCTTCTCTTCCTGGCAGAGGAGTGGTGCCGTCTGCCTCTCCTCCTCTCTCCTCCTCTCTCCCTCCCTCCCCCTCCCTGTGTAGTGAAGCTTGTCTTCCCCCTGCTGCACCACTCAGATCTATGCTATAGCTCACTGTATGTGACAGCCATGATCTTGCTCTCTCTCTCCTTCTCTCCCTCCTCCCCCTCTTTCTCCCCCTCACTCCCGCTCTTCCCTGCCCTCTCTCGCTCTGTGCTCCACCCTACCCCCAGGGCTGTCCTGGTACCTCAGATGCACTCCCTCCCATCAGTGTGAAGCTCTTGTCCTTGCATTGTGTTCAGTACTTTCCCTGTACCCTGCCTCCTCTAACCCAGCACACTACACACTGCACCCAGCTGACCTCTCCTCTGCACACCTCCACGCACAGCCACACACACACACACGCTAAAACTCGAGGACCGACTTTCACTGCCTGAATCCTCCCTATATTTACTACACTATGATGTAAAGACACATTTGCACATAAAGCTCCTGCCATGCACTGTATTGCTTACTGAAATTCATAGTCATGGGAACGTTGGCTCCTCCACCCCCAATCACTACAAGAAACAGTAAAAAAAAAAAGACAAAATAAACGCCGGCACACACACTCAATCAGCTGCCTTGCTGCATACACTTAGGCAGCGGTGCTGCAGACCTGCTGTCCTCTATCGTCCCTCTGGCT